>NC_045796.1:67967836-68279086 GCF_009873245.2 Balaenoptera musculus | reverse complement strand
ACACAGGATCTGCCTTATTCATCTTTGTATCTCAACTTACTTTGTCACACATATAATAGGCATTTAATAAATATTCAATCCTTCCAGGTATTTAGGTGACTGAGAAAACCAGGAGCAATTTACTTAATTAAATCACTTATGTGAATTATAAAATAAATATATTTGTTTAGAAACTGATACACTATCTGATTTCCCTATCTACTTATAAACTGTGTAGGAACAAATGCAAATTAAGAGGCTTATTCTCCCTGTTGAAAAATAAGGGAAGAAGCTCCTCCTCTCCCCCATTCACCCCTCCCTTTTTGGTTTTTTTTTTTTTTTGGCTTCGGGGCAGCTTGTGGGATCTTAGTTCCCCGACCAGGGATCAAACCCATGCCTCCTGCAGTGGAAGTGCAGAGTCTTAACCACTGGACCGCCAGGGAAGTCCCACCCCTCCCTTTTCTTTCAGAATTTCTTTCACTGTCCTTTTCAAATATATGTAAGTCTTTTAAAATAAGCTTCTTGCCAGTTTCACAAATCAGGAATTTTTCCTCAAGGACCTGGGAGCCATTTCTTTAGAATTAAATCATCAATAAGGAAGGTAATGCCCAATGGCCAATTTCAATAGCCTACTGAAAGCTAGGGAATTTTTCCCCAGAAAAATGTACCAATTCATAATTTTTTGCAAACAATTTCAGAGTGTTCCATTATCCAGGCTCACCCATAAGCAGTTGCTCTTGCACACATCCCCCATCATACTGTGAACACTTCTTTACTTTCTGGTACAGCAAGGTATTTCAGGATCATCTTTTTTCCCTCTTGCTCCACTCCTGGATCATCCATATCTCTAAAGAGTTCCTTTTATTGAGGAATAGTATTTAGAGACCAAGATCTGTATGGTATGAGTGCTCATTGTTATTGGTGTGTCACTTCTTCTAGGCCCTTTCAGAGAAGAGAGATAGTAAATATGAATATATATATAATATACACGTGGATATAGACATACATATTCAAATCATAAGTTCATACTGATATCTCTAATCCAATCCCAAAACACAGGATCCCTCCTTGTCTTCCCCCTTTCCATATTTGTATCATCCTTTTCCCATAGTGAGAACTCTGGCTCCCACAATAATCAATATGTTTCTTCATTTCTCAGTTTTACAATATACACAGTATAATTTCAGAATTGCTACCTTCATACCACTGTAAACAGCAAACTTACTAAATGGAGATTACAATTTGTTTGCAGGTTTTTTAAATTTGTTTTTTGTTTGTTTCTTTGCTTTTTTGTTTTAAACTAAAGATATATAGTCAAAGTACTGTGTTCCAAGTTTCCCTGGATTAGATCTTTTTCTTTTTTTTTTCCTGTTCTAGGTGGATATATTACTTTGAAATGCAGATAAGTTCACCATATTCATAGACCTTTGATTTTAAGTTGAAAAGTCAGAGAAGTTGACCAATGTTGTTAAAAGTATTAGAATGATTGAGAGAACTTGAGGATTCACTACATGTTTAGGTACTGATGTAATAAGGAAGAACCTTTTGTATTCTATTACAAGTTAATCACTAAAGGGATGTTGCCTATAAGATTAAATTATACATAATGGCCCATCGCTGGGAACCCTGCTTCCCAGGTAATGAGCATTAAGCTAGAATACCTTTGTTTAGATCACATGAAACATCCTGACCAGGTCCACCTGTGAATGACTGCAGGGAGGAAGAAATTAACACATTCCCTCTGGAGGCTGATGGGAACCAGGAAGTGTTTGACTTTACTCCCTCCCCTTCTAGTATAAAAGGAGCCTGAATTCTAACTCAGGCAAGATGGTTCTTTGGGGCATGAGCCCACCATCTTCTCAGTCTGCTGGCTTTCCGAATAAAGTTGTTATTCCTTGTCCCAACAGCTCGTCTCTCGATTATTGGCCTGTCGTGTGGTGAGCAGTATGAGCTTAGACTCGGTAACACTAAGGAATGTTTTAATTGTCAGGGATTTTGTGTTTGTCCTACAAGTATGAAGTGTTTAAAAAACAGATCAAATGCATTACATTTATAAATGGAGTTTAAAATATTGAAGGGAATTTAATTACTATACTCTATAAATGGGAGTGATTATTAATTTAAGTTCCTCAAACATTAAAGTCCTCCTTTGGGCCTTCCCTGGTGGCTCAGTGCTTAAGAATCCACCTGCCAATACAGGGGACACGGGTTTGAGCCCTGGTCCGGGAAGATTCCACATGCCGTGGAGCAACTAAGCCCGTGCGCCACAACTACTGAGCCTGCGCTCTAGAGCCCGCGAGCCACAACTGCTGAAGCCCACGCGCCTAGAGCCTGTGCTCTGCAACAAGAGAAGCCACTGAGATGAGAAGCTGCACACCGCAACGAAGAGTAGCCCCTTCGCTGCAACTAGAGAAAGCCCGTGCACAGCAACAAAGACCCAACGCAGCCAAAAATAAATTAATTAATTAAAAAAGAAAAGGAATGAAAAGAGTAGTGAAGTGATGACTACTTGAGATGAATTTCCAAAAAAAAAAACAGTCCTCCTTTGGCCTTCCATTCTCATATTTCATGTAACAATTTTAATAAAACTCTGCATTATTTTGTTCTGTCATTATCATTACTGTTCCAGTAATCTAAAACTTTGTAACAAATTATTACCTTAAAACATAGTGACTTAAAAACATCAACATTAATAATATTTCACAGTTGTGGGATTCAGGAATTTGGGCAGGGCTCAGATGGCAATTCTTCTCTTCCATGAGATGTTGATTGAGGGCATTCAGTGGTATTGAGTTAGTAGATGGCCTGGTCTGGAGGGTTCAAGATGGGTTTACTCACATGTCTTGTGTCTTGGTAGGGATGGCTGGAAGGCTGGGCTCAGCTGGAACTGTAAGCTGGAATGCTTACATGGCAACTTGGGGTTGAGAAGAGAGAGAGATCTCCAAGAAGAAGCCTGGATAGAAACTGCAAGATCTCAGAAGTCCTAGAACATCACTGTCCTTGAATCCTATGGTCAAGCAAGTCACTAAAGCCAGCCCAGATTGAAGGGGCTGGAAATTAGACTCCACTTCTCAATGGAGGAGTAGCAAATAATTTGCAGGCTTCTTTATTTACCACAACTAGATGCACTTTTTGAGATTTCTAACAAATTTCCAAAGCACTTTCATCTGAATTATTTGAGTAAGAGAATTTTTAAAAACTGTAAAAAATACTATCACTGGAAATGTTAAGCCTAGCCACTTACCCATATTCAGGATACTGAGTATCTTGCACTTGTTCCTTTTGATAGACTCCCCCTCCTTCTTCATCCTGCTCTCTGCCCTTAGGAGCTAACCTGTTCAGGCGATGAGGATTCTCAGCAGATCTCCCTTCCAGTGGAAAATAGTATTTAGAAATCCTGATCTGGGTCTCAGGTGTGTTAATGACATATTGCTATAGGGTATCATTGCTTCCAGACCCTTTAAGGAACAGAAATAAGGGATATGTATTTTAAAAAATCATGAGTTCATGCTGACATTTCCAATTCACACAAAATAGTATAGGATTTCACCCTTAAGTTTTTTTTTGATTTCATGCTTGGATCTCTTTTCTCTTTCACTAAATATCTTAATTCCTAAAAATATTAACATATTACATATTTCTTTATCCTACAATATACATAAAATAGTTTTAAAATTACAATGTTAACACTAACAATAAAACTGCTGCGTGAGGTATAAGATTTCTCTGCAGTTCTTTTAGTCCTTAGAATATATCCCACTCATGATGTACAGTCAGAGGCTGTGTTCAAATGTCACTTAAAATAATGATTTCGCTACAATGAGGTATCACCTCACACCAGTCAGAATGGCCATCATCAAAAAATCTACAAACAATAAATGCTGAAGAGGGTGTGGAGAAAAGGGAACTCTCTTGCACTGTTGGTGGGAATGTAAATTGATACAGCCACTATGGAGAACAGTATGGAGGTTCCTTAAAAAACTAAAAATAGAACTACCATACGACCCAGCAATCCCGCTACTGGGCATATACCCTGAGAAAACCATAATTCAAAAAGAGTCATGTACCACAATGTTCATTGCAGCTCTATTTACAATAGCCAGGACATGGAAGCAACCTAAGTGTCCATTGACAGATGAATGGATAAAGAAGATGTGGCACATATATACAATGGAATATTACTCAGCCATAAGAAGAAATGAAATTGAGTTATCTGTAGTGATGTGTATGGACCTAGAGTCTGTCATACAGAGTGAAGTAAGTCAGAAAGAGAAAAACAAATACCGTACGCTAACACATATATATGGAATCTAAAAAAAAAATGGTCACGAGGAATCTAGGGGCAGGATGGGAATAAAGACACAGACCTACTAGAGAATGGACTTGAGGACACGGGGAGGGGGAAGGGGAAGCTGGGACGAAGTGAGAGAGTGGCATGGACATATATACACTACCAAATGTAAAATAGATAGCTAGTGGGAAGCAGCCGCATAGCACAGGGAGATCAGCTCGGTGCTTTGTGATCCCCTAGAGTGGTGGGATAGGGAGGGTGCGAGGGAGGGAGACGCAAGAGGGAAGAGATATGGGGATATATGTATATGTATAGCTGATTCACTTTGTTATGAAGCAGAAACTAACACACCGTTGTAAAGCAATTATACTCTAATAAAGATGTTAAAAAAATAATGATTTTGTCTATGTGGTTATATTTCTCTTGTTTACACAGTTTCATTTATTTAGATTTATTTTCCATCTCTGCATTTTTTCCTTCTGATTTAGTTCAATCTTTTAATATATGAAACACTTCCATAGTTCAAAAGTAAAAGGTTATAAAAAGGCAAACTCAACACTTTAAATAGGTAAAATATATGGTATGTGAATTATATGTAAATAAAGCTGTAATTTAAAAAAGCAAGAAAAGCCATGCATATTTCCATGTAAAAATACTTAAGTGGTGGCTTCAAGATACCATACGGTACCCTTTTTATGAGGTTCTAATGTATCGTTATGCAAAAACAAGCAAATATATGTATATTCTTTTTCTCATTCTTTCATTGTACTTTTTTCCCCTTAATACTGTATCTCATAGATTACATGAAGATCTTCTTCAGAAATTGCTTTTACGTTAGCAACATTTGCAATTGTGAGTTCAGAGTCCATAAAGCAAAACTACTACTTTGTTTCCTTAAGAAAAATACTGATTCCTTCAGTTGGCTTCTGTAAGTATGCCAAATTGGCAATGAGGTCTTTCCAAGCAAATATTTTTATACCCATCTTCCCCCCCTCCCCCATTTAAGAGAGTACCAGTAAAAATGAGAGACTTTGTAAGGGCTTAAATTATAAGGTCATTCTTTTCTGGAAGATAATTTTGCTGGAAATCTTTAGTTATTTTTGAGGCAAATATTCTATTTTCTCAATAAATTTTTTTTTTAATGTGACACATACTTTTAATTTTCTTTATTTATTTATGGCTGTGTTGGGTCTTCGTTTCTGTGCGAGTGCTTTCTCTAGTTGCGGCAAGTGGGGGCCACTCTTCATCGCGGTGAACGGGCCTCTCATTATCGCGGCCTCTCTTGTTGCAGAGCACAGACTCCAGACACGCAGGCTCAGTAATTGTGGCTCACAGGCCTAGTTGCTCCGTGGCATGTGGGATCTTCCCAGACCAGGGCTCGAACCCGTGTCCCCTGCATTGGCAGGCAGATTCTCAACCACTGCGCCACCAGGGAAGCCCCAATAAATATTTTTTTATGAATGCTATCATTAAGCCCTCATGGTGAAAACCAGTATTCAACCAATTGCTAAGTTTTGTCACTTTCATCTCCTACATATTCTAAAATCAATCCCCTAGCCTACCTGCCATCTCCCTCAGGTCCTCATCTTCTCTAGCCTGGATCACTGCAACAGCATCTCAAAATCCTGCTTCTCAAGGCCAACAGATCTTACTAATGCAAATCAGATCACCAGCACCCCAAGCTTAAAATCCTTCAGTGGCGCTCCCCATCCCCGCCCATAAGACGAGCTCTTAGGGAGGCTTCAAAGTCTCACCCCTTCCTCCCTCTCCAGCCTCATCTCGTGCTTTATGCTCCAGCAACACCGAATGCTTTGTGATTGCACACCCTCTACTCTTTCCCTTTCCACTACCTGGAATGCTGGCTGACTAACTTCTCTTCAGAAGCGAAGGTAGGTGGCTGGGGGAGAATCTAGGAAACCAGTATTCTTCCAGAGAACATATTCTCCCAAATGGGGCCTTTTTGAAAACTTTAAAAATATGCAATAAATTGTTATGACAGTTGCAAGTTGTTAAAGTGGACAAAACAGGAGGAAAGGACTAGGGATCAAGATCAAATCCCTCGTTGAGGTAGCATTGGAAGTTGGCTTTATTTCCCCACCAATCAATGGCGCAGGCCCAGCCTCCGGAGGCTAGACCCTACAGGCACCTCAGATTCCTGCAGGTTCTAAGAGACGACGCCGGTAGTCTACCTCTAAAAAGCACTCCTCTCCCTCCCACCCCACTGGCCTGGTATCCCCTCCTCGAAGCTCCAAACTCCCTGAGGTAAATTGCTTATCATTCAGTAAAGTGTCTGAGGGAACAACAGTGCGTACTCATCGTCATCGAGCCAGCACCCGCACCTGTCTAGCACGCGGTTAACAATCAATCGAATTAACAGAATAAAGAACTAAATAGGGTTTTCCTGGTGGCGCAGTGATTGCGAATCCGCCTGCCAACGCAGGGGACACGGGTTCAAGCTCTGATCCGGGAAGATCCCACATGCCGTGGAGCAACTAAGCCCGTGCGCCACAACTACTGAGCCTGCGCTCTAGAGCCACAACTACTGAGCCCGTGTGCCACAACTACTGAAGCCCACGCGCCTAGAGCTTGTGCTCCGCAACGAGAAGCCACCGCAGTGAGAAGCCCGCGCACCACAACGAAGAGTAGCCCCCGCTCGCCGCAACTAGAGAAAAGCCCGCGCGCAGCAGCGAAGACCCAAAACTGCCAAAAATAAATAAATAAAATAAATAAATTTATTTTTTTAAAAAAGAACTAAATAAATGACAGGGCCTTCTCAGATGTTACTTTCCCTTTCATTAAAGAGCTTCTCCCAGACACCGCCCCTACCTCGGCCAAGGTCCTGCCCCGACGGTAGCGGAGCCGCACCCCTCCTTCCCCGCCAGATCAGACCCCGCCCCTTTCCCTGAAGCCCCTAGAAGACTACAGGAGTTTGGCGCCAACCGTGTTTTTTTTAATCCCTCCCAAAGGCGGGAACTAGGAATGTGCGCCGGGGACGTGCCTTGCGTCTGATCTGATTGGCCTTGGGCGCTCAATCCCGCCTCCACGTGCTGATAGCGCGCTGGCATTGGTGGAGACGCCAGAGAGACCTCGGTGTTCAGAGAGGACCCTAGGCTACCTTGGGCCAGGCGGGGCGGGTAAGTTGCTTCGGGGTTCTGGTCTGCGCGGGGCTGCTGGGGAAGAGGTTGCCCTGCGCGGTAGTGCTCTGAGAGGAGGCCGGCGGCGTCCGGGGAGCCAGGGAGTTAAAGGCAGCGGCGGAGTCTGTGGCGGGGGGATGGCGCGTCTGATGTCCGGGGCTCCCAGGAAGCCGCGTTCCCGCCGCCCTCGGATGCAGCTTCTGGGCTTTCACCCCCAATCCCTCTGTGGTCCCTCGAGAGTATCCGGGCGGGGGCGGGGGCGAGGGTGAGCGCAGGTAGGAAGTGTCCTTTCGACCGCTCTTCCTGCCCCTCCCCCCCAAAACCAATCTTCCCTTGGAATGTACTCTTAAATTAAATCTTTCGGATGGGATTCTCTGGAGGAATGGGTTTTTCCTGTGTCTGGTGATCATTGATGTTGGTTGTTTCCGCTCCTGTTACGCCCAGAGAAGTTGTTTATCTTAATCTCTACAGCGAAGAGAGCCATGCCTAACACATAGTAGGCCCTGAATCGGATGTAAATGTGTAATTCGTAGAATCTCAGGATTTGCGCTTCAGGCATCAAGTTGGCATTGATTCTGATTCCTCTCTGGTCTTTCCCGTTGTCCACAGCTCCAGTTCCAAACCTTGCCTCTTTTCAGGACCCCTCCCCCATCTCACTCAGGGCTCCTTTGATAGGAGGCGGACAGAGGCCTTCAGGGCCAGAATCCCCATACTCCAGTTATCTCCTGGCGTTTCTTGCCATTTTACAAGAGATCGCCCGTTAAAAAATTTGTTATACTCTTCTCTCTAATGAATGTTCTTGATTTTGTCATATGGCTTTAGAGACAGCTGGGATCTAAGCCCAGATCTGCCTTTTACCAGCTGTTTGACCTTGGGGCAAGTTTCTCTTATCTGTTTCCTCATCTGTAAATTGGGAAAAAGAATAGTCTGTACCCCATAGGACTTTTGGGAGTATTTAAAGTAAATTGATAATGTATTTAGAGCATTTTAGGCCAGTGTCTGGCACATAGTGTACAGTATATGTGGCGTTTGTTATTCTTTTCCCCTTACGTCTTTTTAGGGGTCTTGCTGTATTGGATTAAGTGTTTCCCATGAGCCTAAAAATACCCTCTCCCTCTCCCCTGACTCTTTCTCTACACGTTTTTGTTTTTCACTACAAATGTTTATTTCATTCCCTCGATTTTTTTCTTAAAGGAAACTTCCTCCAGACTGTCTCTTAAAGACGTTGTCCTCTCACAAAAGTCTAGGTGATCCTTCTCTCATCTGCTTCGACTTCACATCTGAATCCATTGGGATTGTTCCTCAAAAGATTATGAGTGAGCTTGCAACTCTTTTCTTGGTTCTCAACTTTGAAAATTTTGCCTCTTCACTTAGGTGCAACTCTCCTATCACAAGCAACTCTCATTGTATACTGAGATCCTCATTTGGGGAAAGGTGAGAGCAAGTGTGAAAAATCGTTCTTTGCAAGAGATTCTGATACCTAAGTTTTCCTCCTCTCCTTCCTCATTTCCTTTTCAAGAGAATCACTGGCCTTTATAATTTCAAGAGTAATCTTGGCTACAGCAATTATGTCTTTTTTTTTTAATTGATGAAGTATAATTGATTTACAATGTTGTGCTAGTTTCTGGTGTACAGCAGTGATTTAGTTATATATTTATGTATATGTATATATATATTCTTTTTCATATTATTTTCCATTATGCTTCATTATAAGATATCGAATATAGTTTCCTGTGCTATAGGACCTTGTTGTTCATTTTATATATAGTAGTGTGTATCTGCTAATCCCAAACTCCTAATTTATCCCTTCCCCACCCCCTTTCCCCTTTGATAACCATAAATTTGTTTTCTATGTCTGTGAGTCTGTTTCTGTTTCGTAAATAAGTTCATTTGCATCATATTTTAGATTCCACATATAAGTGCTAGCATATGGTATTTGGCTTTCTCTTTCTGACTTCACTCAGTATGACAATCTCTAGGTCCATCCATGTTGCTGCAGATGGCAATATTTCATTCTTTTTTATGGGCTGAGTAGTATTCCATTGTATATATGTACCACATCTTTTTTATCCATTCATCTCTCGATGGACTTTTAGGTTGTTTCCATGTCTTGGCTGTTGCAAATAGTAGCAATTATGTCTTGTCTTCTGTGCTATATACTCCATTTTCCAACTGTCTATTTAGACATTTTCTGCTGGATGTTCGACAGATAATTCAACATGGCTTCTTTGGTTCTCCATTTCAGTTAAAAGCATGACTACCTTGTTATTCAAGCTAGGAACTGCAGAGTTGTCTGTAACAAATTGGGATTTTGATTAATTTAGTAATTATTTTTTTATTACCTACCAACCTGTCAGGCTCTGGGCTGAGAGCTGGGGATACAATGGTGAACAGAACAGAGCCAGGCCTGTTCTTGGTGGAGCTTATAGCCTAGCGGGTGAGGTGGATATTTCTCTAGGAATTCCACAAAAAATGTCATCATAAACTGAAAAGAGGCCATGTAGAGAAAGGACAAAGTGGTATAAGAATATTTAACAGAGGACCTGACCTAGTGGAGAGAAAGGGTAGCCAGGGAAGTCTCAAACATTACTTAAGCCACTATGACACACAGATGAGTTGAGTGAAGGAGAACAGTGAGGAAAGAACACTCCCTGCAGAGGCGCTGTGGTGGGAGGGACAAACAGTGTGTTCTAGGAGCTGAAGGAAGGCCAATATGATCAGAGCAGAGAATGGGGGAGAATGCTGCAGAATAACCCTAGAGGAGTGGTGAGAGGCCGGGTCACTCAGGGCTTGGTAAGAAGAATTGTGACAAAATTTGTTTTTTAACCTAAGATCAGCTGCAAGCACTGAAGGGTTTTAAGCAGAGGAGGAAACATCAGATTTTCATTTTGAAAAGACAGCTCAGGCTGTGGTTTTGAAATGGGCAAGATTGGATATTTGAATACCCTTTCCCTTAAATCTTTTTGATTCTGCTACAGAAATCTTTCAGGTCTGCTCCTAGTCTTTATTTCCACTACTAATAACTTAATCATCCCTCATTGTCTCCTGCACTTTTTTTTGGCTGTGTTGGGTCTTCGTTGCTACGCGCGAGCTTTCTCTAGTTGCGGCAAGCGGGGGCTACTCTTAGTTGCCATGCGTGGGCTTCTCATTGCGGTGGCTTCTCTCGTTGTGGAGCACGGGCTGTAGGCGCAGGGGCTTCAGTAGTTGTGGCTCGCGGACTCTAGAGCACAGGCTCAGTAGTTGTGGCACACAGGCTTAGTTGCTCCGTGGCATGTGGGATCTTCCCAGACCAGGGCTCGAACCCATGTCCCCTGTATTGGCAGGTGGATTCTCAACTACTGCCGCACCAGGGAAACCCTTCTCCTGCATGTTTTAATAGCATTTTCTATCTCCCTTGCCACTAATATTTTCTATACTCTTCTTGCTAGAGTTGAATGTCTGAAAAGCAGATTTGATCATGATATTTCTCTGCTTTAAAAGCCTTCAGTGGTTCCCTCATTCCATAGTGGATGAAGCCCAAGTATTGTAATTATATCACTGGACTTTTCTAAAATCTGAATTCTCACATTCTAATCTCTGGGTATTCAAACCCAGGCTTGCTTGTGGGCTCTTAGATAGATGTGGGGAGATGGTGTCAGGAAGTGTGTTTACGAACACAAACCCAGTTTCACTGAACCTTGGGGTTTTGGAAACCTTGGGATAGTGAGTGATAGGGCTAGAAAGGTAGGTGCCTTTCTTGACTTTATTCAGTAGACATTGGGAAGTAATACAAAGTTTTTGAGCAGGAAGTGAGATGAGCAGGATTGCTTTGGAAGAACTAACCCAACTGTTGTGTGTAACATGTGTTTGGAGAGGGGAGATAACTGGATAGCTACAGTGGGGGGTCTGAAACAAATTTCAATAGCAAGAATGAGGAAACATGGGAGAAGCGTTGTAGGGTAGCATCTGTAGGGATGCTACTTAAAGAAGTAGCAATGTCAGGAGGTGACAAATGTTGATAGAAAGGTGATCTTTTTTGGTTTTGGACTTGGTGAGCTTGGACTTACAGGAATGCGTTTACTTTATTAACTTTAGCATCTTATTGCTGACTGTTGATTTGTTTTTTAGTACAAACATATCCTAATTTTCAAGCACTGAGGGGCAGCAGAGGAGTCTATAAATCTGATCTGGTACCCCTACTTTTTGTGTCAGTTCTTGCTCTCTATCCCGACCTCCTTGTGTTTGCCCATCAAATGTTCAATCCAAACTGCTTTGCAGTTGTAGAAAATAAGATATTGATGTCTAGGAGCTTGTCACCTTAGGAAAGTATTCGGATACCTTTTTACAAGGGCCCAATAGCATTTAGAGCCAGTTATGTGTTATTAAATTGTAATAACCACAATTGTAATTGTAATTAAATTGTAATAAAGTTAAAGAGGGAATTCCCTCTTTAACTTAAAATTTTTTTTTAATCATCTTTTTTTTTTGGCTGCTCTGGGTCTTAGTTGCGGCATGTGGGATCTTATTTGCAGTGTGCGGGATCTTTAGTTGTGGCATGTGGGATCTTTTTAGTTGTGGCGGACTCTTAGTTACAGCATGTGGGATCTAGTTCCCTGACCAGGGATCAAACCCAGGCCCCCTGCATTGGGAGTGTGGAGTCTTAACTGCTGGACCACCAGGGAAGTCCCTTAACTTTAATTAAAATTAATTACAATTTAAACATCAACCTCAGTGTGTTAGGCTGAATAATGGATTCCCCAATATGTCCATGTTCTAATCCCAGGAACCTATGAATATGTTGCTTTACATGGCAAAAGAAACTTTGGAGGGAATTCCTTGGAGGTCCAGTGGTTAGGACTCTGTGCTTCCACTGCAGGGAGCATGGGTTCAATCCCTGGTTGGGGAACTGGGATCCCGCAAGTCACGTGGTGCACCCCCCCCCCCCCGAAAAGAAACTTTGCAGATGTGATTAGGATTTTGAAATGGGGAGAGTATCCTGGATTATCCAGTTGGCCAGTATTATCATAAGTGTCCTTAAGAGGAAAGCAGGCGAGTAAGTGACAGGAAAGGCCATGTGATGACAGAAGCATGAGGAAGGTGGGGAGGGGAGCAAGTCTGACCATGGAGGCAGAGGTCAAGAGGTGAGGAGATGTCACACTATTGGCTTTGAAGGTGGGAGAAGGAGCCACCAGCAAAGGAACATAGGCAGCTTCTAGAAGCTGGGAAGAGCAAAGAACAGTTTCTCCCCTATAGCCTCCAGAAGGAATGCAGCCCTCCTGAACCTTGATTTTTAGACCAGTGAGACTTCTGACCTCCAGTACTGTAAGGTAATAAATTTGTGTTAAGCCATGAAGTTTGTGGTCATTTGGTAGAGCAGCAATAGGAAACGAATAGTCATTCACACTGTGCATATTTCATGTACTCAATAGCTACATGTGGCTAGTAGCTACCATACTGGACAGCTCAGATATAGAACATTTTTTATCATCATAGAAAGTTCTATTGGACAGCACTGGTCTAAAATAACAGTTCTCAGAGTGTGATCCCCAGCAGCATTACCTGCGAACTTTTTAGAAATTCAAATTCTCAAGCCTCATCTCAGACCTACTGAATCAGAAACTTCAGAGATGGGCCCACCAAATCTTGTGTTTTAACTTCTCCAGGTTTTTCTTTTCTTTCTTTTTTTAAATAGACTTTATTTTTTAGAGCATTTTTAAGTTCACAGCAAAATTGAGCAAAAATGCAGAGTGTTTCCATATGCTTCCTGCGCCAACACACAACTTCCTCCCTCTATCAACATCTAACACCAGAGTGGTGCATTTGTTACAATTAGTGAACTTTGTACATCACTGATACACAATCATTGGTACATTGATACCTGATTATCACCCAAAGTCCAAAATTTACATTTGATAAGCCTTAGTTTTTAACCACTATGCCAATCTCCTACCCTAATTGAAGGCCACTTTCCTGAGCGGGGATTCAACTGAGACCTTGAAAGGTATGTAGAATTTCCAAAGCAGGGGGTTGGAAGGACATTTCAGGCAGGAGAGTTGTATAGAGAAAGAAGTGGAGGGATTTTTAAGGGTACTTGGCAAGTTTGACTTGAGCAAGAGGCCCCAAGCTTTAGTTAGTCAGTTGAGTATCAACCTCATGAAGTTTGTCCTAAGCAATAATAGCCATGAAATCATGGGTTTAGAATGCAAGTTTTATTTTTGAATCCCCATTGAAATAAATATGTTAATCTTTGAAAAATATTTGGTTATATGCCACTAAAATTATCCCTAGAGCCCCCGGTGATAGTCATGCCCCATTCTGGAAAACACTACCATAGGGAATTACTGGAGGTCCCCTGGGGAGGTAGGATGAGGCCACTGCTTGCTGAGCAAGGGTCATCTGTGTCCCAAGTAAGCTGCTTGCTGCTGTTCGTAATTCTCTAGCCCCAGACCTACCAGCATATTTGATCTTATTTTTCCTGGCTGGCAACATTTTGGTGGCTCCCTGTTCTCTTCTAGATAGAAGAGTAAATGCCTTAACATAACCTACAAGGTCCTTGGGGATCCCGGGATAGGCCTACCATGGCCCCATCAGGCTGGTGAAGAGAGGGAGACAGGAGACAGGGAGGATCTCCTGGAAGAAGTGACATCTGAGCTGAAGTCTAACCGATTTAGGGGAGAGAACTAGGTGATGGTGGTGAAGAGCTTATTTAGGTAGAAGGAACAGCATCTGCAAATTTCCTGAGGCAGGAAGGACCAATGTGCATGTGAGCACCTGAAAGAGGCACTAGAGGAAGAGTCAGGGAGAGGAGTTTGCAGGGGCCAGACCCTGCCTTCAGTCCCTGGGGCCATCACAAGCATTGTGATCTTAATGCTGTGCCTTACGAAACTTCTCCAGGATTTTCTGATGCATGTTAAAGTTTAAGGAAAACTTTAGAAGGCAGATGATTCCAGTAGAGATTGGTAAATGCAATAATGACATGTTCAGCATGTTGATAGAATAAGGGATTGGGAATTAACTATGCCTCTAAAAAGTTTTTTTTTTTTGGCTGCATTGGGTCTTCGTCACTACGTGTGGGCTTTCTCTAGTTGCGGTGAGCGGGGGCTACTCTTAAGTTGCAGTGCGTGGGCTTCTCACTGCAGTGGCTCCTCTTGTTGCGGAGCACAGGCTCTAGGCGTGTGGGCTTCAGTAGTTGTGGCTCGTGGGCTCAGTAGTTGTGGCGCGCAGGCTCTAGAGCGCAGGCTCAGTAGTTGTGGTGCATGGGCTTAGTTGCTCCGTGGCATGTGGGATCTTCCCGGACCAGGGCTCGAACCCGTGTCCCCTGCATTGGCAGACGGACTTTCAACCACTGTGCCACCAGGGAAGTCCCTAATTTATTTTTTGTGTGGTAGCTGGGTTTGGGAAGGGGATGAGCAGTCCAGGTGAGGAAACAGAATGAGC
This sequence comes from Balaenoptera musculus, assembly GCF_009873245.2. Lineage (NCBI taxonomy): Eukaryota > Metazoa > Chordata > Mammalia > Artiodactyla > Balaenopteridae > Balaenoptera > Balaenoptera musculus. Next base: position 68,264,266 of record NC_045796.1, on the reverse strand, counting down.
AAGATATTGTGGAGTTGAAGTACATGGCATATTTCAGGAACTGCAAGTACAGATATTTCTGCTCTAATGGTATATGTATTCTTGAAAAACCTTTACTTCTGCAAAATCACTCACTAAAACAGGGTTTATGGGAAAAATAGGAGCAGAATACTCAAAGCCTATCTACTCATATTACTGGAGCAGCAACAGGAACAATATCAATTGTAATTAAAATATCGGCACAGTTAAAAGACATGTTAAATTCCTAGTAAATAAGTATCTCAGTAAATATAGGTCTTTTCCTCAAGAAAAAATAAGGATGAAGATAGCTTGATGGAAGGAGGAATAAGGAAGGATTGCGGCAACAAGAAGAGGGACATAAACATCAGAGGTTGTAAGTACAGAGGCAGATGCAGGCTTCATGTGAAATCTTGTGACGCTGGACTGGATGGCTCTGGCTCATTGCCTTGTGTTTGGCTTTTTCCCCCTCCTCCTTCCCACAAAGATTGAGGGAAACCAAGCTTAAGCCCATGCAAGACAGAGCCTGCGGCTGTACTGAGACTAGAGGAAGAAAGGGGAGTGATGGGTATCTAGGGTAAGGGTGGCACGTACAGGACTAGATTCCTTCTTACTTGCTGTGTTTAGCTGCTGTTCATTAATGGTGCAAAACTTTAACATCCTGGGAAAGAACCCCATCTGAACCAACGTAATTTCTGGGTTATACTGACATCATTTCTCTATTTCTCAATAATGTATGTGCTAACTTGCATTACAGAAACGTGCTGTGGTGGCTGTGGCTGGAGTGTGTGAGAGGAACAGTGAGAAATACAAAAGCACTCATAGACATTTCTAGAAAGGCCTTGGGTTTATGCGCTAGGGAAGCTCAACTTGATAATTTTATTTGGGGTAGCTGTTGAAGGTTTCTGACCTGGGAGAGAAACACAAGCTAGACATAAACAGGGTTGATTTTGGCCTCAGTGTGGAAAATGGTAAGAGGAAAAAGATATTGGTAGTGTAGAAACTAGCTAGGAGACTTTTATAATAATTTAAGTGAGAAATAATTGTATCTGAAACTGGAGCAGTGACTGAGTGCAAAGGAGACACTAAATTTGAGAGACTTAAAAATCACTAAGAATTTGTGACTGCTTGAAGGTGAGTGTGGTGCTAAGAAAGAGTCAAAGATAATGGAAGCTTTTAGCTTGAGAGTGAATTGAGGCAGGAGATGATAGTTTATATTTTCCATATCCAGGCATTTACGTAATTTACTTTCTTCCATTATTATGCCTCATGTAATCACTCTTTTCGTTCTGACTGTCTCCGTCTTGGGTTAAGTCTTATCATGTGGACTTTTATAGTAGCCTCCCTCCCAGTTTCTTTTCCTATACTTTTGTCTTTCCAGTTCATTCCACACATTAGCCTTCCTCTTTCCTTTCTTTATACCAATGTACTAACTCAGCAACCTTCAGTGCTCTTATCTTCTGGAAGTTCAAGACCAGATACGTTGGTTTGACATTTAGTATCTTCTGTTTGACACTGATGAAATTTTAGTTTTGTCTCCCAATCCTGCTCTGAGGTCTGTTTCAACTAGGCTGTTTTATTTACAGTTCTCCATGTCTGCCTTTCCTCCAAGGTTAATATTCTCATTTGGAATCTACAGAGATCTCCACAGATACCTCCCTCTCCTCCACTGACATGCAAGTCCTTCCCCTCCAACCAAGCAAGTCCTTGGCAATGTGTATGCTTTTATCCTCCACACATTTTTGCCAACATTTGGGAGGGGATAGTGGCTTTAAGGGGGCCCAAAGAGTACTTCTAGCGTGCTGGTAATGGTCTGTTTCTTGATCTGAGTGGTAATTCCGTGGATGTGTTCAGTATGTGAAAAATATAGGACTGTCTACTTATGATTTGTGCTTTTTTCTATTTTTATGTTATACTTCAATAAAAAATTTACTCTCTCCCCATCAAAATAAAATATGTCCTGACTCTCCTAGGCCCTTTGCACTTCAATTTGAATTTTATGGTCAGCTTGTTAAGTTTGGGATTGCATTGAGTTGATAAAGTTAGGGAGAATTTGCCAACCTTGATGTTGAGTTTTCCTCAAAATGATTGAGACATATTTTGTCATTTAGAGCAGAGGTAGGCTGCCTGTTCTTGTAAATAAAGTTTTATTGGAACACAGCTGCCTCTGTTCATTTACGAGTTGTCTATGGTTGTTTTGGAGCTACAGCAGCAGAGTTAAGTCCTTGTGACAGACCAGATGGTCTACAAGCATATAATGCCTACTTCCTGACCCTTTAAGAAGAAAAGGTTTTCAGGGGACGTCCCTGGAGGTCCAGTGGTTAGGGCTCTGCACTTCCACTGTAGGGGGCAGGTCCAATCCCTGGTCGGGGAACTAGGATCCCGCATGCCTCACGGCATGGCCAGAAAAAAAAAAAAGAAGAAAAAAAGGTTTTCAAATCTCTGATTTAGATCTTTTATTATTTTCTCCATAAAGGTCTTGTATTAGATGAATTCCTATGTACCTTATAGTTTTGTTGTTGTAAATAATATCTTCTTATCAGTTAATGTTTAAAAACTGTTTGCTGTCATATAGGAAACCTGTTGCTTTTTGTGTATAATCTTACATTCAGCAACTTTGAGAAACTCTTACCAGTTCTAATAATTTGTAGATTTTCTGCGTAGGTGATCATAGTGTGAATAATGGCAGCTCTGTTTCTTCCTTTCCAGTTCTGTCTCATTTCATGTTTTACTCTTTTTGCTAATAGAAGCAAGCTTGACTTTGAAGGAGATGCTTCTATGGTTTCAACATCGTGCATGATGATTAACGTGAGGGTTTTGTTTTTTTTAAATAAGTAAATTTATTTATTTATTTATTTTTGGCTGCATTGGGTCTTTGTTGATGCGCACGGGCTTTCTCTAGTTGCGGCGAGCGGGGGCTACTCTTCATTGCGGTGCACGGGCTTCTCATTGCAGTGGCTTCTCTTGTTCTGGAGCATGGGCTCTAGGCGCGTGGGCTTCAGTAGTTGTGGCACACAGGCTCACTAGTTGTGGCTCGTGGGCTCTAGAGCACAGGCTCAGTAGTTGTGGCGCATGAGCTTAGCTGCTCTGCGGCATGTGGGATCTTTCCAGCCCAGGGCTTGAACCCATGTCTCCTGCATTGGCAGGTGGACTCTTAATCACTGCGCCACCAGGGAAGTCCCAATGTGAGGGGCTTTGTTTTTATTTAGTATAAATATGTCTTCTATCAGTTTATGAAAGTTCCCATCTTTTTTTTCTTGGCCGCGCTGCCCAGCATGTGGGATCTTAGTTCTCGAACCCGTGCCCCCTGTGGTGTAAGCATAGAGTCAGAGTCCAAACCACTGGACCGCAAAGGAATTCCTGAAAGGTCCCATCTTAAACTTTCATAAACTGCAACTTTGCTGATAGTTAGTGTTGAACTTTATCGTATGCCCTTCCTGTGCAGATGTTGAGATGATCATATTTTTTCTTTTCTAATCTAGCATGAAATATACTAATTTTTAGTTAGTAGACTATTATTGGATCAGTTTTAGATTTACAGAAAAATAAGGAAGTACAGAGAATCCCCATATGTCACCCTACACCCCCCAGTTTTCGCTGCTATTAATATCTTACGATAATTTCTTATAATTAATGAAAAAATTGATACATTATTATTAATTGAAGTCCATAGTTTATTCAGATTTCCTTTATTTTTAGCCAATATCTATCCTTTTTTTTGTTTCAGGACACGATATTACATTTAGTTGTCATGTCTTCTTGGGCTCCTCTCGACTGTGGCATTTTCTCTCATTCCTTGTTTTTGGTGTCCTTAGCAGTTTTGAGGAGTACTAGACAGGTATATTGTAGGATACTCCTCTAATTAGAATTTGATGTTTATCTCATCATTAGACTGAGATTATGGGTTTTGGGAACATCAAAGGTAAAGTGCCATTTTCATCATATCATATCAAGAGTACATATTATCAACATGATTTATGACTGTTGATGTTGGCTTGATCATTTGACTGAAGTAATGTTTGTCAGGTTTCTTCACCATAAAGTTAGCCCCCCACCCAATTCCATACTCTACTCTTTGGAAATAAGTCACAGTGCACAGCCCTCATTTGAGGGTTGAGAAGTTAGGCCCTGCCTGCTTTAGAGTGGAGTATCAGCATAATTTATTTGGAATTCTGCATGGAAGATTTGTTTCTTCTCCATTTACTAATTTACTTATATCAGTGTGGACCATGTATGTTTATTTTATGCTGTGGGTTATAATCCAGTACTATTTTAATTTGTTGCTCAAATTGTTCCAGCTTTGGCTATTGAGAGCTCTTTCAGTTGGTTCCAGTGCCTCTTTGACATACCTCTGTTAGTTTTTTTGTTTGTTTTTTTTTTTGACTCTTCCTTACTTTCTTGCACTGTAAGATGCTCCATGTTCATCTTGTGCATTTTCTGCCCCTGTCTTAGAATCAGCCATTTCTTCAAGAAGCCCTGGTCCATCTTAATGGAGGATAGTATTAGAAACCAAGATATGGATACTAGTTGTGCTTATTGCTGCTTTGCTGGTGGAGCAAAGAAATAGTACGTATGTGTCTACTAACTCATGTATATACATATACCTGTAAATATTTCTGTGTATATTCATCTGTATCTATGTTAAGTTAAATGTGAGTTCTTACTGATGTCTTCAACTATAATCCATTACCACAGGGGTCATTTTTAGTGTGTTCTCTTGGTTTTCTGTAACCTTCCACTTCAGTAGCAAGAAACCTGGCTCCCACCATCTACCACCCATCTATTTAAATTGTTCAATTCCAATATACACATATAACAGTATCAGAACTAACAACTCATACCCTGCTGGGAGGCAACTTTATCAACTAGAAGACAGTGCTTATATGAATTGAGTTTTTAATGCTATACTATCCTAGCATTTTGGGGGATAAATCTTACTTGTCCGTAGTGTATTTTTTTTTTTATTATTAATTAATTAATTTATTTTTGGCTGTGTTGAGTCTTCGTTTCTGTGCGAGGGCTTTCCCCAGTTGCGGCGAGTGGGGGCCACTCTTCATCGCGGTGCGCGGGCCTCTCACTATCGCGGCCTCTCCCGCTGCGGAGCACAGGCTCCAGACGCACAGGCTCAGCAGTTGTGGCTCACGGGCCCAGTTGCTCCGCGGCATGTGGGATCTTCCCAGACCAGGGCTCGAACCCGTGTCCCCTGCATTGGCAGGCAGAGTCTCAACCACTGCGCCGCCAGGGAAGCCCTGAATTGAGTTTTTAATGCTATACTATCCTAGCATTTTGGGGAATAAATCTTACTTGTCCGTAGTGTATTTTTGTTTTTCTTTTTTGTTTAACGTCTTGCTGGCTGCAGCTGGCTAATTTTTTTTTAAAGGCTATTCGTATGTTCGTAAGAAAGATCGACTTGTAGTTTTCCTGTCTTGTAATTTTCCTGTTTTGCCCTATCTTTGCCCAGTTTTGATGTCTAGACTATACTAACCTTATAAACTTATTTGTCTCTCAGCCTTCTTTTTTTCCTATCTGTTGTCTGGAATAGATTATGGTTTATCTGTTCTTTGAAGGTATGATAGGATTCACCTGTAAAACTGTCTGGGTTTAGTAGTTTCTTCATGAGTAGATTAATTACTGTATCAAACAATTTAATCCTCCTAGATGTGTACATATTTTCTGTTTCTTCAGTTTTGGCAAGTTACATTTTTCTAAAAAACTATCCATTTCATTGAACTTTCAAATATATTTTGTTAATAACTTAATCTCTGCTATATGTGAAGCTGTCACTCCTTTTTTATTCCTAATGTTTGTGCCTTCTTTCTTTTTCTTTATTAGTTTTGCCAGGCATATGCCTATTTGATTTGTCTTTTCAAAGAGCCAGTGTTTATTTTTATTCATCTTTGTAGTGTTTGTTTCTTTTTATTAATTTCTCTTTTTTATGTGTTTCTTTCTTTCAGTTTACTTTGTTCTTTTTCTTGAGTTGAATGTTGACCTCAATATTTTGTATTCTTTTCCTATAAATTTATTTAATGCTATAACTTTTCCTCTAAAAGTACTATTTTGATTGTACCCCACAAATATTTTGTTCTGTGGTGTATTCATTGTTATTTAGTTCTATGTATTTCCCAGTTTCCATTAATGTTTGTTCTTTGACCTATGTTTGTAAATTTCTAAAGGAATTGGGAAATTTGAAAATGCACTGTTAATTTCAAATTTTATTGATAAAAGCACTTTTATGAAATTTGTTGAAACTAGCTCTATTATGATATAGTGTCAGTTTTTATAAATATGCTTGAAAGTAATATAAGTTCTTTTACTGTAGGTAATATATCAGTAAAAATCATCAGATCAAACCTGTCAATTTTGTGTTCAGAGCTGTATCTTTAAATCTCTTTAACTGCTTTATTAGCAGAGAAGAGTGTGTTAAAACCTCTATTGTGACTGCTTACCTGTATCAGACAAGGTCCAATCAGGAGACAAAAACCACATGGTAATTTGAAAAGAGAAAGCATTATGAACAGAGGGTTGGAATAACTGGGAATTGTTTAGTAAAGAGTTAAAGATAACCCTAAGGAATGTAGGAATAGCAGATATAAGGATCAGCCACTACCTTTAGGGCTGAGATAGATCATCCAAAGAAGAGCTGTCTCCCCCTCATTGGAAAGAGTGTGGCCAGGGCTAATTGGATGGTGGAGAAGTTGCTAAGTGCCTTTCTAGTGACCTTGCTTTGAATCTGGCCAGGAGGTGCATGGGGAAGCTCCTGGATGCTGCTGGCTGTCAGGTGCTGTGGGATCCAAGAGTTGGAGAAGCTGCCCTCTCCATGAGCCTAGCAGGAGAAAGCTGTGTCCTGCAGGAGCCCATTGTAATAGCAACCTTACGTATAGGAGGCAAGCATGCAGAAAAATTGTGCCCTTGCAGGAACCTAGTGCTGGAGAAACTGTCTACTGCAGGAACTGAATGCTGGAGAAAGCTTTGCCCTGCAGGAGCCTGGCTAGCCAGGCACATTGAAACTAGGAGGAGAAACCGGCTTCCTTTCCAGTCTCCCTCCAGCACTCTCTAGTGACAAGGCTGTACGTAGTACCAGTTAGCAAAACAGAAGTATTTTCAAGGCTTACCTCCATTATCACACAGGGTAGATATGGAATAAAGAGACATCATAATTGCCACAATTCCTTTAACTTTATGTATAGTACATAGTGAGAAACCACATATATTCTTTTGACAACTTCTTTATGTTACTATGTAGATATATTATTCTCAGAAACAATTTTGAAGATCTCATAATGCTACATATGATGTGACTAAGAAATGGTCACTTTCTCTTAAATTTATAAGTAATTAATATATATATATATATTATATATATATATATATATATATATATATATATATATATATATATAATATATATATATATATTTGGTGATAGGGGCCTAGAAATTAAGGTTTGGAGACAAAGATCCCGTGAACAATTGGAGAAAATTTAAGACAGATGAGGAACAAAAGATCCAGGATTTGTTAGATCTCTTGTATTTCCCAGTTTTAATTTACCAAGACAAGTAGAATCCTTTTTTAGTAGTAAAAACTAAAACTGTGTGAAATGAGATGCAATGAAAGCTTTGATCTATTTGATCAGTTTAACCGAATCATCTTTTTAACCAAATCTTTAGATTAATTGATCTCCATTTTGTAAAAAACCCATTGACTGATGCTCCCCTCTCCGTGTGACAGTTTACAGCTAGGAGTTGATTACCGTCAGGAAGCCTGTGAGTTTCTGCTCCATCAGTTGAGTTTTGCTTTACCAAGAGTCAGTTGTGTTATTTGCCAAATGTGATTATGCCATTTGTGCCTTTTGTAATTATTGCACAAGCTGTATTATAACAGTTGATTAATCAACTCAGCTATTTGGAAAAAATGGGGAATGTGGGGAATGAAGAAAAAATGATATACATATACCTTAATTTTATTTAAAGGAATAATATATAAATTGTATTTGTTGTGGTAGAACCACGACCTTTTCTTTGAGTATACATCCAATGGTTAGAGTTCTGACTTCTTTCTTGCACACCCATAAGACGTTGCTTATGATTTCCAGCACTTTCTTCATTAGAGTAAGAAATTCGATACTTCTGAGTCAGTCTGAGTACAGACTAGATTTTCTTTTCCAGTATTTTGGATTATCTCACCCTTACTTGATTTGACAGCAACTGTAAGTGTCTTGCTACTCGCCTTTTAGTCTTTCCAGAACATTCAGCCTAGTTTTCACTGGAAAATAACTCCCTTTGGTAATGTAATCTTTCATCATACTATTACTTAGAAAAATAAGGAAATAAACATAATTGGGTTTGATAATAAATGCACCTGGTTGTTGGTAAGTGACTATCTCAGTTGGTGGGAGCAGAAGTGTGCAGGCACAGGTAGCCTTAGTGACCCCAAGGAGCCACAGTGGCCATAGTTCTTTGACCATAGGCAACATTCATGTATTTTACGGGCAGAATGGAGAATGTCAGATAAGTCAGATTTTTTTTTTTTTTTTTTTTACTGCTTTGGATTCTTACGTTGCTTCTAGTCTTGCTGCTACAAACAGTGCTACATTGAATATTCTGGTATACGCATTTTTGTGATCATGTGCTTGTATATCTGTAGAGCAAATTACTAGATATGAAATTGTTGGGTCAAAGAGTGTTTGCATTTAGAAACTTGACAGCTATTGCCATATTGCCTCCATAGAGCTTGTACCAGTATACACTTGATGTATTAGAGTATATACATCACTCTTTTCCCACACCTTTACCAACCTAGTATAGTATCGAACTCTTCGCTCTTTGCCCATCTTACTCCCTTATTGGTGAAAACACGTGTGTCTAGAGTCCCCAAGATCACCACCAGGTTTGATGATTTGGTAAGAGGACTCACAGAACTCACCATATAGTTGCACTTTTATGATAGTTGGCTTATTTAAGTATACAAGTTAATTTATATTTTGGTCTACTTTATAAAATTAGCATCATTTACTTTGTGGCATGAGTTAACCGTATCAGCAAGTTTAAGATTTTTGTTTTCTAGTTTTAGCTTTTGGAAAATGTTAGATATTAAAAAAAAAAAAATCACAGTAGAGTGAACATTGTCAGTGTGTCCAAATTTGAAAGTTGTCTTTTAACTTAAAGCTAAGTTTAGTCTCTGAATTGTGAGGTTGATTTTAACAGTGGAGAATATTTATATTTAATACTTTAGATGGCGACTATCAAAAAGAAATAGGATCATGGCAGCAGATGATGACAATGGTGATGGAACAAGTTTATTTGATGTCTTTTCTGGTAAGAGCTCATTTTAATTGTCTTTCTAAGTTTACTTATTTAATTACAAAGTCATTTAGTTATTCTCATTGAAAACACTGTCATTATCAACTTTTTCTCCCCGCACATAAATGAATTTAATACAATAAAAATGCTTGACAAATAGAAAGTGCTTAGTAAGTGAGAACTTTCTTATTATTGTATGCTTTCAGGCCTCTTACATTGGCTTTGCCAATGTAAGCAGTAATGATTTTTATTGTTACATCAAAAAATATATGGGGAATTCCCTGGTGGTCCAGTGGTTAGGACTCCGTGCTTTCACTTTTTCATTGCCTGGGCCTGGGTTTGATCCCTGGTTGGAGAACTAAGATCCTACAAGCCGTGAGCTGGGGGGGCAGGGGGCGGGGGGAAAATATATAAATATATATATTTAAATACATATATATACAATATATACATATATATAATATGTATACATGAATGATAGGTATTTGTGACTCTTGAAGTTAATACTTCCAGTAAATGCAGTGGTACTTGTTTATTGTTCAGGGAAAAATTGACAGTCACAAATAGATGATAAGTTTGAAAGAGCGAAGACCTGGTAGTAAAATAAGCTCATAAAATGGAAATATTTTTAATAATATACAGAATTTAAACTTCCAAATCCTGACATAACATTTATCTAGTTCTATTGTCTTAATTATAATTATGCTATGACAATCATTAAATTTTTTGAGAATACAGTTGTATATTTATTGATCAGAATTATGCTTACTATGGTATAGAATGAAAAGGGCAGTTGTAAAACACGTCTAGTAGAATTCCATTTTTGCTTAAAATATATGGGTTTTTTTGTTTTGTTTTGTTTTTTAATAAATTTATTTATTTATTTATTTTTAGCTGTATTGGGTCTTTGTTGCTGTGTGTGGGCTTTTCTCTAGTTGCGGTGAGTTGGGGCTACTCTTCGTTGCAGTGTGTGGACTTCTCATTGCGGTGGCTTCTCTTGTTGTGGAACACTGGCTCTAGGCGCATGGGCTTCAGTAGTTGTGGCTCACGGGCTCTAGAGTGCAGGCTCAGTAGTTGTGGCGCACGGGCTTAGTTGCTCCGCGGCACGTGGGATCTTCCCGGGCCAGGGCTCGAACCTGTGTTCCCTGCATTGGCAGGCGGATTCTCAACCACTGCGCCTCCAGGCAAGCCCAAAATATATGTTTTAAAATATTAATATCCATAGACATGGAAGGAGTCACATGAAATATGGCCATCATAACCACTCTGGGTAGCGTTATTTTTTTTTTTTTGGTGTTATTTAATTATTTTTTGCTGATGTGGTTTCAAATTGTTATGCTGCTATGTATTTTTCTTATGATGTTTTTTCTTTGAAAAACAGAAAAATGGGAAGAATAATATAATGACCACCTTTACTTTTCACCTAGATTCACAAATGGTTAACTTTTTTTTTTTTTTAAATAAATTTATTTATTTTATTTTTGGCTGCGTTGGGTCTTCGTTGCTGTGCATGGGCTTTCTCTAGTTGCGGCGAGCGGGGGCTACTCTTCGTTGCGGCTTCTCCTTGTGGTGGCTTCTCTTGTTGTGGAGCACGGGCTCTAGGCACTGGGCTTCAGTAGTTCTGGCGCTCAGGCTCAGTAGTTGTGACGCACAGGCTTAGTTGCTCTGTGGCATGTGGGATCTTCTCAGACCAGGGCTTGAACCCGTGTCCCCTGCATTGGCAGGCGGATTCTTAACCACTGTGCCCCCAGGGAAGTCCCACAAATGGTTAACTGTTATCACACCTGTAACTCTTGTTTTGAAGGACAAAACTATATTGTTAATCTCATTTGCTGGAAATAACTGTTTTCATTTCTACATATTGCTCTCTCTCAAGTTCCTGTCCACATGCATACATTTTTTTTGATAGTCATACACACAGTGGACATTTTACTTTTTACCAGTTAACATGATTTCACAAAAATTTTTATTCCTGTAACATTTTCATGCTTGTCTTTTATTATATTTGTAATTTCAAACTTACAGAAAAGTTACAAGAATAAGAACATGCAAAGAATCCTTTACCTGGTTTCCTGCAAACTTAACACTCGTTAATATTTTATGCCAGTGGCTTTAACATTGTGCACATACTTTTTTCTTTAAACACGCACACACACACACACACAATTTTTTCCTGACCCATTTGATACTAAGTTGTATACATTATGGTCCTTTACCTCCAAATACTTCAGTGGGTATGTCACAAGAAAAAGTTGGTTTTCTTACATAAGAACAGCATAATTATCAATTTCAGTAAATTTAACACTAATACTGTAATTTTATTTAATCTACCATCTTTATACCAGTTTTACCAGTTAACCCAATAATGTCCTTTATTATTGTGATTGAATTTAGATCTATCATTTTATTTTATTTTTACAAATTAATTAATTAATTAATTTTTGGTTGCGTTCAGTCTTCATTGCTGCATGCGGGCTTTCTCTAGTTGAGGCGAGGGGAGCTACTCTTCGTTGCAGTGCTCAGGCTTCCCATTGCAGTGGCTTCTCTTGTTGCAGATCGCGGGCTCTAGGCGTGTGGGCTTCAGTAGTTGTGGTACGCGGGCTCAGTAGTTGTGGCTCATAGGCTCTAGAGCGCAGGCTCAGTAGTTGTGGCTCATGGGCTTAGTTGCTCCGCGGCATGTGGGATCTTCCCAGACCAGGGCTTGAACCCATGTCCCCTGCATGGGCAGGTGGATTCTTAACTACTGCGCCACCTGGGAAGTCCCTCTGTCATTTTAAAATTTTAGTTTGTCTCCTCAGTTTTTGTTCTCTCTGATTTTCTTGCCTTCTTTCAAATATTATTTGAATATATTTTAGAATTCCATTCTAATTTATATATTAGGTTTTTGGCTACACCTTTGCATTATTTTTTACAATTGGTTTCTGAAGGGATTGCAATATACATCTTTAACATTTTGCAGTCTACTTATTTAAATGTAAGAATCTTTTTATGTAAGTTGTATAATCTTGTACATATTGTTGCGTTTAAACTCCATCCATCCCTTTATGTTAAAGATGTCGTGAACCCCTTGATACAGTGCTGTAATTTTTATTTTAAACTGTTGTATGTATCTTAAAGAAATCAAGAGGAGTTAAAAGCAATTAAGATGAAATATTAGTCTTTTATATTTACTCAGTTATTTACCATTTTTGTCCTTCTAGGATCTAGTATCATTTTCCTCCCCATTGTCTCTTTTCTTCTGGGACTCCAGATATATAGTATGTGAGAACTTTTGATATACTATAAGTTAGTAAGATTGTTCTCTCTCTCTTTTTTTAATCTTTTTCTCTCTGTTTTTCCATTTGAGTAATTTATTGATCTATCTTCAAGCTCACTGGCTTTTCTGTTGAAGTTTTTACATTAGATATTGTACTTTCAGTTTTAGAATTTTCATTTGTTTCTTGTAGTTGTTTTTATTTCTCTACCAAGATTTCCAGTGAGTAATTTTGCATTGCATTCTGGACATTGTAAATGTTATATTATAGAGACATTGGATTCTGTTATATTCCTCTGAAAAGTGCTGGTGTTTTTAATTCTAGCAGGTATTTATCTTGACTGAACTTAATCTTCTGTCTTCCCTGTGGTGAACAGCAGCTGAAATCTCTGTTCAGCTTTCTTTAGCTTTAGCTGGACTTTTGGGAGTTCTAACCTTTACATGTGTAATTTGGGGGTCATTCAGATTTGGGTACAATTTGAGGAGTCCTCTCTGTGGCACTCTGGATTTCCTCTTTCTAGTTGCTGTTATCACCCCCAAAGTTTTTTCTCTGTTTCTTTAAGCTATCAGGACTAGAAGTTTCCATCTGAGTTTTCAGTGCCAAGTGTGGCTCCAGCTAGAGCCTATCGTTCCACAAAAACTTGTAATAAAAGGGGGATAGGGAATTCATGCAGTGCTGTTTTCTTCTTTCAGGTGTCATCTCCTCTCCAGTTTTTGCCTGCTTTAGATTGCTCTTTAGTTCTTCAGATTGCTTTTTTTAAATTTTTTCTTTTTTTAATTTAGGTACAATTTATATATAACATTATAGTAGTTTCAGATGTACAATGTAATAATTCCATGTTTGTATATATTGCAAAACACCACAGTAAGTCTAGTGGTAGAGCGTTGACTGCAGATAGCTTTTAATATTTTGTTTAGAGTTTATAGTTTTTGCAGGAAGATTGTTCTGATAGAAACTATTCTGCTATTATTGGAGTTGTAACCTTCTTACTAGCGTGGGGTTTTTTTCTTCTTTTTTTTTCTTTCTTTTTTTTAATATTTGAATTTTATTTTATTTTATTTTTTTATACAGCAGGTTCTTATTAGTTATCAATTTTATACATACTGGTGAATATATGTTAATCCCGATCTCCCAGTTCATCCCACCACCACCACCCCTACACCCGCCCCTACTAGCTTGTTTTTGAAAGTGAGTTTTTAAGTCTAAACCTGTGTTCTAAGATGTGTGTGTTTATAAGGATGTACAAAAGCTTCTAAACAATTTTATTTTTTGACAATGGACTAATAAGTCTTTCTTTTTCTGGTCCTTCAGAGTCAGAATAGAAAAACTCCACTAAGTGCATAGAGTCAGTTTTAACTAGTCTTTGATTTTTTTTTGCAGCTTCTCCTCTTAAAAATAATGATGAAGGTTCTTTGGACATATATGCTGGGTTGGACAGTGCTGTTTCTGGTATGTAAATTCTATAATAAAATACTTTCATTTTGTTTGGTCAGTCTGTTGGAAGTGTTTATTTTGTTGTTATCAGTTCCTGGAGTAACTCATAGCTCCTCAACAATCTGCTTTTTCTTTGAAATCATTATACTCAGGTAATTATTTTTTTGCCCAAAGCTTGGTCAATAAAATAAACTAGCCCTTAGGTTTGTTTTTCATCTAGGTCTCAGATTTAATTGGACCTTGTACAAAAATATTTTGTACCATTGAAAACGAAACTGATGGTGGTTTCTACATATATTACCACACATACTGTCACAGGCTACATGATATTAGAACTTTTGAAAAGGGTAGTTACTATAAATATTTTCAAATGTATCAGTAGGAGTGTGATATGCCGAGAGTCTAATGACCTGTCCAAATGAGAAAACCTTTCTGTAATAAAATCTTCCAAAGCTTCAAACAAATGTGATCCTTACACCTGATTTGTTGACAGATTTGTTTTAGGTAAATTGGTTTTCCATTTCTAATCTGTGAAATCAGTATAGATTTGGATGAAATGCAAGAGATGGAGAACTGTAGAGCCCTTTGGGTAGAGGTAGACAGTACATCAAAAAGCTTAACACATGTATTTTTCTTTTTTCCCTAGCTTTATTGAGCTATAATTGACATATAACATTAAGTAAGTTTAAGATGTACAGTATATTGATTTGTATACACTTAAATATTGCAAAATGATTACCACCACAGCATTAGCTAATACCTGCCTAGCATCACATGATTACCATCTCTTTAAGATCTAGCCTCTTAGCAACTTTTGATCATATAATGTAGTCTTATTAACTGTAATCACTATGCTGTACATTAGATCCCCAGAATTTATTTGTCTTATAGCTGGAAGTTTGTACTCTTTGATCAACATCTCTTCTTTTCCCCCACCCCCAGCCCTTGGTAACTATCGTTTCAGTGTCTGTTTCTATGCATTTGGATTTTTTAGATGCCACATGTGATATTGTATAGTATTTGTCTTTCTCTCTCTGACTTATTTCACTTAGCATAATGCCCTCAAGGTTCATCCATGCTGTCGCAAATGGCAGTGTGTCCTTTTTCATGGCTGAATAATATTCCATTATATATTTATATATGCACATATATTTACACACACGCACATGTATACATACATATATGCACCCACATATACCACATCTTTATTCCTTTATCTGTTGGTGGACACCTAGGTTGTTTCCATATCTTAGCTATTGTGAATAATACTGCAGTGAACAGAGGAGTGCAGATATCTGAGATTCAGTTTTTATTTCCTTTGAATATATACCCAGAACTGGGGTTGCTGGATCATATGATAGTTCTATTTTTAATTTTTTGAGGAACTTCTATACTGTTTTTGATGGTAGCTGTACCAATTTAGATTCCCACCAACAGTGTACAAGGGTTCCCTTTTTTCCACATCTTCGCTAATACTTATCTGTTGTATTTTTGATGATAGCCATTCTGATAAGTGTGAGATGATACCTCATTGTGGTTTTGATTTGCATTTCCCTGATGATTTGTGATGTTAAGTACCTTTTCATGTTCCTGTTGGCCATTTATGTCTTCTTTGGAAAAATGTCTATTCAGTTCCTCTGCCCATTTTTTAGTTTTTTGTGTTGAGTTGTGTGAATTCTTTATATATTTTGGATATTAACTTCTAATCAGATATATATGTATATAAAAATTGCAAGCATTTTCTCCCGTTCCGTAAGTTGTCTTTTTATTTTGTTAATGATTTCCTTTGCTCTGTAGAAAGAAGCCTTTTAATTTGATGTAGTCCCACTTGTTTATTTTTGCTTTTGCCTTTGCTCTTGGTGTCAAATTCAGAAAATTATTGCCAAGACCAATGTCCAGAAACTTACCCCCTATATATTTTTTTTCTAGGCATTTTATGGTTTCAGGTTTTTTAAAAAAATTTTTATTGAAATATAGTTGATTTATAATGTCATGTTAGTTTCAAGTGTACAGTAAAGTGGTTCAGTTATACATGTATATATATTCTTTTTTTATATTACCTATTTATTTTGGTCACGTCACGCTGCTTACGGGATCTTAGTTCCATGACCAGGGATTCAACCCATGCCTCCTGCAGTGGAAGTGCGAAGTTCTAACCACTGGACCGCCAGGGCATTCCCAACATTCTTTACCATGATAGGTTATTACAAGATATTAAGTATGGTTGCAGGTTTTAAATTCACGTCTTTAACTCATTTCGAGTTGATTCTTGTGTGTGCTGTAAGATAAGGGTCCAGTTTCATTCTTTTGCTTGTGGCTGTCCAGTTTTCCCAACATCATTTATTGAAGAGACTACCCTTTCCCCATTGTATATTCTTGGCTCTTTTGTTATAAATTATGACCATATATACCTGGGTTTATTTCTGGGCTTTCTGTTCTGTTCCATTGATCTATATGTCTGTTTTTATGCCAATAAAATACAGTTTTGATTACTATAGTGTTATAGTTTGAAACCAGGAAGTGTCGTGCCTCCAGCTTTGATCTTCTTTCTCAAGGTTGCTATGGTCATTCACAGTCTTGTGGTTCCATACACATTTTAGGATTGTTTTTCCTATTTCTGTGAAAAAATGCCATTGGAGATTTGACAGGGATTTCATTGAATCTGGAAATACATATTTTAATGTAAGGTTTTTTTGTTTGTTTGTTCTAGACAGTGCTACCAAATCGTCTGTACCATCCAGAAATTGTTTGGATTTATATGAAGAAATCCTGACTGAAGAAGGAACTGCAAAGGAGGCAACATATAATGATGTATGGATTACCAGAATTTTGAAGGACAGTTACTTTGCTCTTTTGTGGCTCCTGAAATGCAGACATCAGCTTACTATTGAATAGACATTCTGTGTTTGGGAAGCAGCTCTTAGACTAAAAGAATATTTAAGGCAGTTTCTGCCTTCAGATCTGCTTTTTAAAACAATGTTTTCTGGATGCTTGCCTAAATTTAGTTATAATTTTGCTTGATTGAATTTAAGTGTCTGACTATATAAAATCTCAACAGGCAATCAGTGTGATAAAATATTTTATTTTTTCATGATTTATACAAAGTTATAATTTGTCCCAAGACTTCATGCAAACAAATTTCTTTCTACCTTATTTGAATTTTAAACTTTGGAGATTGAATGTGAAACTAAAGAAAATACATTATTGGTAGGCCCAACTTTAAAAACCAGTAATCTAACTAAATATCTGTTAGTAGAAATAGACCTCATATACCCTTATTTGTGGGTTGATTTGCAAAGTTTTAAATATTTTGAAATGTCATTTAAGCTAAGAAAATAATTTAGAATGATGCTTGATCTTTTTATATCTTACAGTTGCAGGTAGAATATGGAAAATGTCAGCTGCAAATGAAAGAGCTGATGAAAAAGTTTAAGGAAATACAGACACAGGTAGAATTATAATGAATATTTTATTTTTGCCTTGTTAGCTTTTTTTTAATAAATTTATTTAATTAATTAATTTATTTATTTTTGGCTGTGTTGGGTCTTCGTTGCTGCGCGGGCTTTCTCTAGTTGCAACGAGCAGGGGCTACTCTTCGTTGCAGTGCGCGGGCTTCTCATTGCGGTGGCTTCTCTTGTTGCGGAGCACAGGCTCTAGGCGTGCAGGCTCAGTAGTTGTGGCTTGTGGGCTCTAGAGCGCAGGCTCAGTAGTTGTGGCGCACGGGCTTAGTTGCTCTGTGGCATGTGGGATCTTCCCAGACCAGGGCTCAAACCCGTGTTCCCTGCATTCGCAGGTGGATTCTTAACCACTGTGCCACCAGGGAAGTCCCCGCCTTATCAGCTTTTAAAACCAAAATTTAATAAAATTTTTTGTTAAAATTAAAATGCTAAAGTGTTGGCAGGTTGTAAGGAAACTTTTTAAAAAATATTAAATGAAAGAGCAAATCTGGCAAAACATGCATTATTTCCAGTGTCAGTGAAACTGATAAAGGAAAACTGCTTGATTTGTTAAATGATACTGACAAATTATCTGCTAGACTAATTAACAGTTAAATAATAGAGAATTCTTAGAGATTGTATCAGGTGGTTTAAAAGAGAATGGTTTGAGGAGTGAAGCTTTAGAATGGCTGTTGGAGAAAAATGGTGATGCCTTAACAATTTTTGCCAGAGAGACATTTTTTGTGATCATGCTGCAAAGTCAGGAATGTCCTGTCTTGTTCTGATTTTTATTTTTTGGTAAAGTTGTTTCTCTTCCTTCACCCTCTCTCCCAAAGAGCCAGTCAATCCTCAATGCATTCTTTGTTCACCTGAGAATTAGTACATTGTTGCAAGTTAAACCTCCTGTTGTTAAATATAATAAAAATTTTATCATCTTCAAAATAATGACCCATTTTCAAAATAATGACTCTTTTTCTTGTTATTTATTGGTTTTTCTTTTTTTTTTAATTTTTTTTTTGGTTTTTTTTTTGGTTTTTTTGGTTTTTCATTTTGATCCCTCTTTTAAGTAGTTTCACTTTAAATAGCTTTTCTTTGGTGCCAGTTTTCTTCTTTGAATCTCAGCTTCCCCATTTGTATAGTGAGCATCACTGTACTCCTCCGAAGACTATCTTGAGAATTGCATAAGATAAAATATGTGATGCGTGGCATGTAGTTAGCATCAGTAATCAATAACTGTTATAAATAATTTAATAATCCTGTCGATATATACTTTATTAAGTGTATTTTATGATGTTTAGAATTTCAGCTTAAAAAATGAAAACCAATCTCTTAAGAAAAACATCTCAGCACTTATCAAAACTGCCAGAGTGGAAATAAACCGCAAAGATGAAGAAATAAATAATCTTCACCAAAGGTATGATTGAGGGATATGGATCTGTTTGTAAATTACATGAGTATTGATAGGTGGAATATTTTTAACTTTGGAAAGCTAATGAAAATCATGCATTTTATTAAATATTTAAGGTTTTACTGAAAGTAAGTGACTAATATTCTAATGGTATATTATCGTAATGATATCTATATGATTATTAGTAGAAGATTGCCACATACCTCTCTGAATATATTCAGCTTTGTAATACACTGGGATCTTGCTCTGATATCCTTTGGTCCTGAGAAGATGGTGGTGTATGTCATGGGTTCTTCTAGGCACCCATCAAATTACTAAAATATCAGGAGGATGTCTGTGTCATATACTGTTAACAGACAACCCTTAAAAATCTGTCAATTATATATTCTTTTTTTAAAAAAATATATATATATATATAGTCTAAAAAAACATTTACTTATTTATTTATTTTGGCTGCACCGGCTCTTAGTTGCGGCACATGGGATCTTTTTAGTTGCGGCATGCGGACTTCTTAGTTGTGGCATGTGGGCTTCTTAGTTGAGGCATGTGGACTCTTAGTTGTGGCATGCATGTGGGATCTAGTTCCCCGACCAGGGATCGAACCTGGGCTCCCTGCATTGGGAGGGTGGAGTCTTACCCACTAGGCCACCAGTGAAGTCCCTCAATTATATGTTCTTTTCCCTCTTAAATGGATTTTCTACTTAATTTCTCTCTCTCCCTCTTTTGGTTAGGGGCAGTATTTGGCTCCAGAGAATTTCATATCTCTCCTCCCCTTGATAGTCAAACCTCCAAAACAGTTATCTAAACGTGCTGTCTCCATTTCCCCACTTCCCATTTCTACACACTCTTGAACCCATTCTACTCTGATCTCTTCCTCCAAAACAGCTGTGACTACCACTAAATTCATCAAATAGTTTGACTTCTCATTTTAACTTGTCTTTATACACTGTTTGACATAGGTGACCCTCTTTTCTTGAAATAGTTTCTCCCTTGGGGTTTCATGATTCTTAGTTTTCTTCCTAACTTGAGATTTATTTTTCTGTACTTGGCTAAGTTGGAATTCCTTAAAGCTCAAAACTATGTCCTTTCCTTTCTCTATCAGTATTTTCTTATGATGTAATCTTACTTGTACTAGTCAGTTCCACTTATATGTAGATACTACTTCACATCTGTACAAAATTTTCAAAATTACCTCATCCACAACAGAATTTAAGATTGAACCCCTTCCATTGTTCCTAGCTCAGTGGATTCCCCATCATTTATTCAGCTGTGCAAGCTAGAGTGACTGAGGGGTGGAATGACCATTTAATTTATTGCCCAAACCAGGGTACTTTTGAGAGTAGAAGGAGGGGCTATTAATAATTACACTGACATTGCTTGGCAAACTGGGACATATAGTCACCCTGCATAGGAGTCATCATTGACACTTAGCTCTTGGTCATCCTTCAGATCCAAGTTCATTACCATGTCCTTTTGACTTATGTCTTTATGATCTCTCAGGTTGTTCATTTCTCTTCCATTTCTGCTGTTGTTGCTGCCCATCAACTCTCATCTGAACTGGCAGTAGTCTTTGTGCTCAAAACTCTGCATCCGCTCTTGCTCTTTCCAGCCTGTGATTTCTCACTTCTCGATATTAAAGCCACGGGATGCTTTGTAAAGCGCAACTCTGGACATCTGTCACAGAACCACCCCATCCCACCCCTTTTCTTTCTTTCTTTTTTTTTAAATGATATATTTATTTATTTATTTTTGGCTGCGCCAAGCAGCTTGCAGGATCTTAGTTCCCCCACCAGGGTTTGAACCCAGACCCCAGGAATGAAATGAGAAGCTGGGGAAAGCTTCTCATCCTAACCACTGGACCGTCAGGGAATTCCCCCACCCCTTTTCTTGATTAAAACACATCAGTGGCTTCTCATCATTCTTAGGATAAAAGATCATAAATCTTAACTTGGTCCACAGAGCTCTTCACAATATGGTCCCAAACTACTTTTCAGGCCTTGTTTTCAGTGTTTGCCTTTGCCTAGGTATCGTAGCTCTAGTGTATCTCCTGCATTCTTTCAGTTTGTTGGGTGTACCATGAGCTCTGAGTTGCATGAACTGTTTCCACTCCCTGAAATGCTCCTCTCCCCCACCTGCTAAATACCTACTCATCTTCAGGTCTCGGCATAAGCATCGTTTTCATGCGGGACATTTGTCTGTTCTCACTGACTAGGTCGAATCTTTTTTTTGTAGCTTCATTTACACTTGCAGTTTAAAAAATCATGAATGGGATCACTTAGTGTTCTTCTCTTCCACTAAACTGTAAACTTCATGGGAGCAGGAACCATGTCTTTGTGTCCTCACCATTTATTGAGTATCTACCATGTGCAATAAATATTTAAAGAGTGAAAGAAGATAATCCTATGTGTGGACCATATGATATTATAAAGCATTTTAGGCCTTTTGAAAATAAAGACGGTTGTGTATGTTTACTAATCTAAATCCCACAAGGTGCAACAAGTATAAGATTGATTCCTGAAGTGTTGGGGAAATTTTATATATATTTGAATCTTTTAGGGGAGGGGTATAATGTTTGAATAGAGTGAAAATTCAGAGAAACTGGGTGAATAAATGATGTGTTATTTCATTAGATTGTTATACGTGGTAATATTGATACATTATCTAATAAATATTCTGTCAAATATTTGCACTTTTTCTTTGTGAGCTTCAGCTAGTACTCTAATGGTAAATGTTTATCATTTTGCTGAAAGTTCATTTTTAATAGAAAGAATGGAAATACTGATATAAGATAAAAATTTTAAAGTGTAAATTCTGGAAAGTGTTTAATGTGGAGGTTTATTTTAAAATAAAACTTTTGGGACTTCCCTGGCGGTCCAGTGGTTAAGACTCCATGCTTCCACTGCAGGGGCACGGGTTCCATCCCTGGTTGGGGAACTAGTATCCTGCATGTTACATGGCGCGGCCAAATAACAACAATAACAACAACACAAAATAAAACAAAACTTTTGATAGTATTTTATTTAGTGTGGAGTTACGTTAAATGTGTATTACGAGCTCTGTGGGCTAGAACTATCTTTTAGGACCTTACATTTTAATAAGTATGACGTATGTTACACGTGTATGTGCTTTGTTGAATGTGAGTCCTTTGTTGCATAAATTTATTGCAGACATCTTCTCCCATTCTGTGACTTGTCTGTCACTCTCTTTATTGTGTCTTGTGAGGAATAAAAGTTCTAAATTTTAGTGAAATTCAGTCAGTTTTGTTTTTTTTTTATGGTTAGTGCTTTTGTGTTCACATTTTCCCAGTTGTCTCAAAGGTATCTCCTCATGTTTATTTTTTTGAGTTTATTTATTAGTTTACTAGGACTGCCATAACAGAGTACCACAAACTGGGTGGCCTAAATAACAGAAATTTGTTGTCTCACAGTTATGGAGGCCAGAAGTCCAAGATCAAGGTGTCAGTATGATTGATGCCTTGTGCGGGCTGTGTGATGGGTCTGCTCCAGGCCTCTCCTTGGCTTGTAGATGGTCGCCTTCTTCTGTGTCTTTCATAAAGTCTTTCCTCTATACATATCTCTGTCCAAATTTCCCTTTTTTATAAGGACACTAGTCATATTGGATAAGGGTCCACCCTAATGAACTCACTTTAACTTGATTACCTCCGAAGACCCTGTCTCCAAATAAGGTCACTAGTTTGAGGTACTGGGGATTAAATTTTGAGGAGACGCAGTTCAGCCCCGTAACAAGATCCACATAAGGTCTACACATTGCCTTAAGTTGTATGTCTCCTGTGTCCTCTTGTTTTATAAAAATCTTCCCTTATTCCTGAAACTTTTAAGTTTTGATGTTCTCTACACACTTAGTACTGATTAGGCATAGATTTATGGAAATTCAGGGAAGTTATAGAAGTTCAGGAAGATGGCTATATTATTACAAAAAGCTAAAATGAGCTATTTACATTTTATTTTTAGGAAAACTGCCAGTTTTCTGAAAACCTTAGGAGTTATTTTAAACAATAAATACATAGCATTCCTCTAGGAAAGAATCACAATTCTATATTCCTTTTTCTTTTTGCACAGTATGTAACAATTTAAGACGGCTATTGACGCTTTGGGTTTTACTGTGGGGTTGTATGTGAAACAGAAAACTAGGATAGGGAGCTACATAGAGTCGTATTTTGATCGTCTCTGTTCTCCAGCAAGGTTTCACTTTCCCTTATGTTTCAGTTGGGCTAGAGTGAAGGCAAGAAAATAATGTCACTTGTTCTAAAAGAAGTGAATTTGTGGTTAGTTTGAGAGTTGTGCACCTGTAGTGAAGGAAATCTGAAAGACATTGGCAAGTGCTGGGCTAGAACTGAGAGGTCCTCCAGGCTTTGTTTGAGCAAAGCAAATGAAAGAGAGTTCCTTGTTTTAAAAACTGGCTCATTTAGTTGGAAGCTGGTAAATTCTTACTACTCATGCTTTTATACAAAGTAAAATTAGTTTTGCCAGTATGTGGGCCCCCCAGTTTTAAAGTGTATCACATGTGATTAAACCTTGGATTATTAAAAAGGAATTAACTTTGTTTTTTTGGTGTTAATTTCTGTTTCTCAATAGATTGTCTGAGTTTCCACATCTTCGAAATACTCATAAAACTTCAAGGATACCAGATATAGTTAAAACAAAAGGTCCTAAATCCAGATCTCTCCATTTGGATGATTGTTCAAAGACTGATCACAGAGTGAAAAGTGATGTTTCTAAAGATGTACATTATAGCACTTCACTGCCATACCTCGAAAAGGAAGGAAAATCACATTTTGAAAAAAAGGGCACTTCACATTTGCCTACACCTATTGAAAAACACTCCACCAATGGCATTTGGTCACGTTCCCATTATCAGGTTGGTGAGGGTAGTTCCAATGAGGATCACAGAAGAGGGAGGAAAGATAGTAGACATAACCAGTACTGCAGAGTGACTGACAGAATACGAAAAGACTTGAACACTAGCTGTGGTGATGGTGAACCGAGGAACATAGAGGCCAGTCAGAGGCTACAAGGACGTCCTGAGAAATATAGTAAAGGTGAACCAAAGGCTGAAAGCAAAAATTCAAAGTTTAAAAGTAACACAGATTTGGATTATAAAAATGAACACAGTAGCTCTTCTTGGGAGAAAGAAAGCTCTAGAGACAGGTCACACACTCGACTAGAATCTCAAAGTGACAAAAAACTCGAAAGACAAAGTGAAAGATCACAAAATATAAATAGAAAAGAACTTAAATCACAAGACAAAGAAGAAAGGAAAGTTGATCAAAAACCTAAATCAGTAGTAAAAGACCAGGATCATTGGAAAAGATCTGAACGAGCATTGCTTCCTTATTCCAAGAAGGAACTAGCAAAATCTTCTCATAATTCAAGTAAATACCATCCAGAAGAGAGAAGAGGCCGGGAAGATTGTAAAAGAGACAGGGCTGTAAGTAATCATAGTTTTCAAGAAGGAAGATGTCCGTCCTCTCTTTCAACCAATAGAACTCACAAACACGTTGACTCCAAGGAAGTTGATGCTGTGCACCAATGGGAAAATGCACCTTTAAGGGTAGAAAGGCATAGAACTGAAGATAAGCGGAAAAGAGAACAAGAGGGCAAAGAAGAAAATAGGCATATGAGAAATGAAAAAAGAGTACCTGCAGAACATCTGCAGAAGACAAACAAAGAGACTAAGAAAACCGCTACAGATTTAAAGAGACAGAATGAGCCAAAAAACGGTAACGGTGAAGTCTCTAATAATGATGTTTCTGAAGGAGTGGATAATAAAGAGCCAGCAGTTAAAGCTGAGAATGGTTCAAATGAAACACAAAACAAAGACTTAAAGTTAAGCTTTATGGAAAAATTGAACTTAACTCTTTCTCCTGCTAAAAAGCAGCCTGTTTCTCAGGAAAATCAGCATAAAATAACCGATACTCCCAAATCTAGTGACATATGTGACTTGGAGTCCTTGGTGCAGGCTAAAACTGTGACATGTATTCCCTCTGTCAGTGAACATACCACAGAGGAAACCAAATCAGAGTTATTGGAACCAAAGGATGCTCTTACAGCAGCATCTAAACCCAGAACCAGTGTTTCAGAAAGGAAAATAGAAGAAGAAAATAGTTTGTTCATTAAATCTGTTGCGAATACTGTGCATTGTGAAATGCCCATTTGTGGCACAGAGATTTCCTTCTCAGCATCTGTGGAAATGCAACAAACAGAATCCTTGTTTCCATCATCAACAGAAATGGAACAGACCATTAATGGTGCCAGGGCAGCAGTTCCTGTGGTAATGGACACAGTACAGACAAATGTTTCTCAAAACTTTGGTTTGGAATTGGATACCAAAAGAAACGATGACTTAAATTCTTGTAGTATTTCTGAAGATACAGAAATGAAGGAGGCTTTTTCAACCAAAGTGACCAAATCCAATGAAAGCATTTTGCAGCCTTCAATTGAAGAAGCTGGCATTTTGCCAACAGTCCTTTCAGAAGATGGTAAACCAAACCTGGAGCCTTCTCTTGTAGATGCACCACTGGTTGAGAGTAAGTCTTGTCACTTGGAGCCTTGCTTACCTAAAGAGACTCCAGAATCTTCACTTCAGCAGACTGAGTTAACGGACCACAGAATGGAAACTGGTGAAGCAAACTCAGTATATCATGATGATGAGAACTCAGTTCTGAGCATTGACCTTAATCAGCTGAGACCTATTCCAGAAGCCATCAGTCCTCTGAATAGTCCCGTGAGACCTGTAGCAAAAGTTCTTAGACTGGAAAGGTCATCTCGAGTTCCATTATATAATAACAGTCATAAAGGTAATAGTTTATATTATCTCCTATAACTTATATTTTTGTGAGAGTGTAGAATATGTCAGCAAGATGAATCAGTGCTTTTAATTTATTTATTGATATTTATTTTTAAAATTTTTATTGGCGTATAGTTGATTTACAATGTTGTGTTAGTTTTAGGTGTGCAGCAAAGTGAATCAGTTATACACATACATATATCCATTCTTTTTTTTTTTTAGATTCTTTTCCTGTATAGGCCATTACAGAGTATTGAGTAGAGTTCCCTGTGCTGTACAGCAGGTTCTTATTAGTTATCTATTTTATATATAGTAGTGTGCATATGTCAGTCCTAGCCTTCCAATTTATTCCTCCCTGCCCTTATCCCCTGGTAACCATAAGTTTGTTTTCTACATCTGTGACTCTACTTTTCTATTGTAAATAAATTCATTTGTACCCTTTTTTTTATATTCCACATATAAGTGGTATCATATGATATTTGTCTTTCTGTGTCTGACTTAACTTCACTCAGTATGACAATCTCTAGGTCCATCCATGTTGCTGCAAATGGCATTATTTTGTTAGTGCTTTTTATTTGATAACTTAATTATTATTCAGACCTTTGTTGTTACCTAGAAATGTACATTGAGCCTTTAGTCTAGATTTAGGTAATTCTTATTTATACAACAAAAGGGAATGGTAGAATAGATTGTTTCAAATACTCCTTGCTTGCTTTCAGGTATATTTTTGTTGTCCAAAAGCCATCATCAGATGGCATAGAGTAGGTGATGCTGCTCACATCAAGTAAAGAAACCTGAACAGTTGGTTGCTGGTTATCCAAATGACCAAACTCTATACTATCACTATTGTCAGGCACTTTCTGAGACCAGTAAAGACCAATGACATGAGTAAGCGTTAGAGTAATATAGTGTAAATAGTGTAAAAGCTATTAAAATAATAAATTGCCTCAACATTTAATTTTTTGTTATATTTAGTATGGAAATGTTAAATGACAAAGACTCAGTAGTCATGTGACTATAATATGCTTTTTTTTCTTCCACAGATGTGTTTCCACCAAATTCAGCTCATTCTACCTCCAAGAGTCAGTCTGATCTCAATAAGGAAAATCAAAAGCCAATTTGCAAATCTGACAAATTTACAGAAGCAGACTCCCACAAGAATTCATCTTTAGATGAATTAGAAGAAGGAGAAATTATAAGCGACAGTGAAAAATCTGAACCACAAAAACGTTTTGACAAAAGTACCAACCCAAGAGCTTCTGCTGAAGTGCAGAACACAAAAACTAGCCCAGGAAGTAGGAAAAGCACTGTGCATTTGGATAAAGACAATAGGAAGATATCTTCTATAAAAATCCATCAGACCAAAAGCAAATGGAATAAAAGACAAACTGAATCTAGCAGATCTTCAAAAACAGAGAAGAAAGATAGGTCAGTGAGCACTTCCAGCCTGGAAAAAATAGTTCCAATTATTGCTGCACCCTCTTCTGTCCGAGAGGTTGTGCACATGTTACGAATGATAAG
Source organism: Balaenoptera musculus (assembly GCF_009873245.2). Classification (NCBI taxonomy): domain Eukaryota; kingdom Metazoa; phylum Chordata; class Mammalia; order Artiodactyla; family Balaenopteridae; genus Balaenoptera; species Balaenoptera musculus. The sequence goes on along the minus strand of NC_045796.1, from coordinate 68,237,109 downwards.
AAAACATGTAAGGAAAAATTATATGAAATTCAAGGTAAAATTTTCATTAATACAGTTTCATAGAATTATTGAGTCAGCAATTTTGAGTTTTACATCACTAATTAAACACCTTGACTTATCCAAAATCTCTAAGTCAGTGACTACTTTACAGAAGAATCTCTGTGATGTTATAGAATCCAAACTTAAGCAAGTTAAAAAGAATGGCATCGTGGATCGTTTATTTGAACAGCAGCTACCAGATATGAAAAAAAAATTGTGGAAATTTGTAGATGAACAACTTGATTATTTGTTTACAAAGCTTAAGAAAATCTTAGTAAAGTTTTGTGACTCCATAAACATTGGCAGTGACAGTGACGAAGGAAAACTTGAAAAGCTAAATAAAGAGAAAGCACAATATTCAAATTGTCAGAAGGGGAATGTAGGCAGCTCCAGCAAAGAAATGTTGAAGGAGAAATCCCCCAAATCAGAAGATTCTGGTTACTCTAAGTCTTTAGTAGGTTGTAAAAAATCTGAGGAAAAACATCAAGAGCAAAATAATTCCAGTATTAACACAGTAAAGCACAACATTAAAAAAAGTACTAACACTTGCTTTGATAATATTAAGAACCCTCAATTTGAAGAGCCTTCCTTGGAACCAAACTGCCCGAGCACCCCAAAGGCAGGAAAAATGGAAGGCAGCACCATAGAGGATGCACCGGCATCCCAGCACGCTGCTTTGAAGCCAGAACGCAGTTTTGAGATTCTTACTGAGCAGCAAGCATCTAGCCTTACTTTTAATTTAGTGAGTGATGCACAGATGGGAGAAATATTTAAAAGTTTGTTGCAAGGTTCTGATCTTTTGGACAACAGTGTTAACTGTAACGAAAAAAGTGAGTGGGAGTTAAAGATACAAGGGAAACAGATGGTAGAGAGTCTTAAATGTGAATCTCTACCAGCTTGTACAACGGAAGAGCTCGTTTCAGGGATGGTTTCTCCCTGTCCTAAGATGATTAGTGATGATAATTGGTCATTATTGTCATCTGAGAAAGGTCCGTCTCTGTCTTCAGGGCTTTCATTGCCAGTTCATCCTGATGTGTTGGATGAAAATTGTATGTTTGAAGTGTCCACTAACATAGCTTTGAGTAAAGATAATGTATGTAGTTCAGAAAAGAGCAAGCCCTGTGTTTCCTCCATACTTGCTGAAGATCTAGCAGTCTCTTTAACAGTACCATCACCTCTGAAGTCAGATGGTCATCTCAGTTTCTTAAAGTCAGATGCTTCGTCTAATTCAACACCCGAAGAAGTTATTAGTGCCCATTTTAGTGAAGATGCCTTACTTGAGGAAGAGGATGCATCTGAACAGGACATTCATTTAGCCCTGGAGTCTGATAATTCAAGCAGTAAATCAAGTTGTTCTTCATCATGGACAAGCCGGTCTGTTGCTCCAGGCTTTCAGTACCACCCTAATCTACCCATGCACGCTGTCATAATGGAAAAGTCCAACGATCATTTCATTGTGAAAATACGCCGTGCGGCACCACCTACCTCCCCTAGTCATAAACAGAATGTGGTAGCTGATGAATCTTTGCCAAGAGTGGAAAAGGAAGCTGATGAAGCAGTGGAGAAAGAATATATTTCATGTCAGTACAGAGTTTTTAAGTCTGTGGAGGAATTGAAAATTTCCAGTAAAAATGTTGATAGCAGTAAATCAGTTCATGAAGAACAGGACTGTATGATACAAACAGAGGTTCCCGATATATATGAATTTCTTAAAGATGCTTCAGGTAAAGTGGTTCATAGTACTGAAGTAGCTGAGGAATATTTCAAGTTGCATCAAGTATGGGAACCAAAAGTACCTGAAAGCGTTGAAGAATTGCCTCCAATGGAAGAAATTCCACATTCTGTTGAGGATCATCTTCGAAACACATATATAGACCTCACAAAAGATCCAGTCACCGAGACCAAAAAGTTGGGGGAATTCGTAGAAGTAGCAGTTTTAAATATTGAGCAGTTGGGATGTTCTGGAAGCAGTGTGGATCAAAATGCTCCAATATTAGACAATATGCAGCCTGATACTGTAGATGCTTTTATTGATTTGACACAAGATGTTTCAAGTGACAGTAAAAATGAAGGTAACCATCCTGCTTTAGCTGTTGAAGACTTGGGGTGTCAGGTGATATGTGTAGATGAAGATAACTCAAAGGAAGAAAAGGTGCAAGTGGCAAACAGGCCTTTGGAATGCGTTGTTGAGGAAGGCTGTATCGATTTAACCTCGGAATCTCCCAGTTCGGGTGAAGTGAAAAAGGTTGATTTAAAATCAGAGTTGGCATCAAATTCTGATAGTTCAGAGTTCCCTGGGGCTTTGGATAATGCGCACAAAAAGAGGAAAAATCTTTCTGATCTAAATCCTTCTTCTCAGAAAAAACAGAGAAAGGAAACACACTTAACCAGTAGGGAAAAGACCAAGAAAATTACCCAAGATTCTGGTGAGAATGGTGATGCTCACCGAAAGAAAGCCAGTAAGAAAAAGGCCCCTGTAGTGACTAAAGATCACTCATCATTAAACGAAAGCCCAGGGACTAAGGATGCATCAGCAGCATCTGCCACTTCTCTTACAAGCCTTTCTGCAAAGAATGTTATTAAAAAGAAGGGAGAAATTATAGTTTCGTGGACAAGGTAAGAATCTAATGAGACTATTAAATCACCAGGAAATTTTGAGATACCAGAAATCTGTTCTGTCGTGTCATCATAGTTTTATCCCATCTTAAAATAGGGAAAGTGATGACTTACTTCAAAAGTGGCCAAAGTTGGTAGAAGTTAAATTCTAGGATACAACCCAGCTGTACTGTAGAACAGTCTAGAGCAGTGGCTCTTAACCAGCGATGTGTACTAGCACCGTGGACAGAACTTTTCATTATGTTTTCAACTTCACTTTTCAATGAAAAAGAAAAATTCTTTCATTTGTAAGGAGCCTGGTATACACACATTTTAGAAAGGAGGAATGACAGGTGGTGAATAGGACAAAAATTGTGGGTGTTTGTAATTTGAGTTTTCCCCCAAAATTAGAAGCTTCAAAAACAGGTTGTACTTTTGACTTTTCTGTGAGATTTTTAAGAAATGCAGATTTAAAGACCCCATTTCGGATGTCAAGGTGACCACAGTTGGGAACCATTGAACCAGAAGTGCATGATCTCTAGACCAGCTAGAGTGCATAATGAGAGAGACTGAATTTTGTTGAAATTGGTGATCAGTTTTGTTTAAGACCTCAGTCCTCTATGCCTTCATTTCGGGCAACCTGCAGATGGTAAAATCCCAGAGACTATAATAACACACATTGGTTCAGACCATGTAGAAAAAGCAGAGGTCTGGGGATTAGAAGATCTGGCTTCTGTGTTACTTTTTGGTTCTTCTAGCTTATCAAGTCTGTGATCACGTTTGGGCCCTAATTTTTAAAGTACTATACACACTACTGGTAGAATTTTAAAAAATCTTTTATTTTGTCATTAGAAACATACATTAGTATTTGTTTTAGAAAATTTGGGAAATATGTATGAACTCAGAGATTAAAATCATCCATAATCTTACCTCTCAGAGATAACCATTGTCCATATTTTAGTATATACACTTGTTCTTTTTTTATGGGTTTTAATAAAAGTGTCAACTCTTATTGGTAGATAGTAAGGCAATGGAATTTTTGTTACCTTTCTGTTCGAACCTACAAAAGCTAAATAACATTTTTCCCCCTTCAGAAATGATGACCGGGAAATTTTATTGGAGTGTCAGAAAAAAGGGCCATCGTTGAAAACATTTTCTCATTTAGCTGCCAAGTTGAATAAAAATCCATATCAGGTAACTACCCCAGTTTTACATCTCTATTGTTTCACAGATGTTACTACTCTAAATATTTAGATTTGATTTTTAATGTGTTTAAAATATATAGCTATTTGTTAGCAAACTTCTTTAAAAGTATGGCTCTTTGGAGAACTCCCCGGTGTTCCAGTAGTTAGCACTCCATGCTTTCACTGCCGAGAGCATGGGTTCAATCCCTGGTTGGGGAACTAAGATCCCGCAAGCTGCGCGGTGCAGCCAAAAAAAAAAAAAAAAAGACTGTTAAAAACTTAGTGATCGTGGAAGAAGTTTGAAACAATCCTAATTCTTTATTCTGTTGTTCTGCCATTTACTTATTTGATCTTGAGCAATTTTGTAATGATATTTGCTTGTTTAAGAAAGTTTGATATTGAAAAGTTAAACTAGCAATTACCTTTATTATGAAGATACTTTGTTTTTCTAACTATTACTTTACCTTTGTAATTAAGGGTAACTTTCTCTGTCTTTAGATGGTTTGTGAAAATATTCATCAAAGATAAAAAAAAATTATTGAGATGTTTATAATTAACCTTCATTTAAAATTTTTCAGGTCTCAGAAAGATTCCAGCAGCTAATGAAGCTCTTTGAAAAGTCAAAATGCAGGTAGTTAATGGTTACACTACAGGAGGCTAGTAAAGTAAATGTTTGACACTGTGCCTGTGCAGTTAATGGCCTGTTAGTCATTGAAGATGTGAGTGGTGGGTGAGAGACATCCAGTTGAGTTCCTGTTTCAGTCACAGGTTGGAGAATTGTTGCTCGTGCAGGCTTCTAAGGCATCTCATCCACAGGGACGTGGTCAGTGAAGCCTGCTGCAGTTCAGATCAGCATCTCTCCTCAGCCTTCTGAGTGTTGATGAGTCTAAAGTGGGGGGAAATCCATTTGATGATTGATAATAAATTTTTATCGATGAAGAAAAACAAAACATTCTTGAGGGAATTCCCTGGTGGCCCAGCGGTTAGGACTCTGTGTTTCCACTGCCAGGGGCCTGGGTTCTGTCCCTGGTTGGGGGAACTAATATCTTGCGTGCCTCATGGCTCAGCCAAAAAAAGAAAAAAAAGGAAAGAAAACATTCTTGAATAGCAGTATATTTCATAGCCAGTGAAATCTGTGCAATCATTGTAATTTAACATTTTTTACATTTTTAATTAGGAGTGCTAAAATGCTTTAAAATACAAAACATACATTTATAAACATGAAGTCCATTGTCATCTGAAGAGGTGACATGATTTACCATGTTACATTATTAATAATGTTCACAGACATGTTTCTTTTTTTTTAAATATTTTTTATTTATTTATTTTTATATTTATTTTTGGCTGTGTTGAGTCTTCGTTTCTGTGCGAGGGCTTTAGTTGCAGCAAGCGGGGGCCACTCTTCATTGCGGTGCGCGGGCCTCTTCACTATCGCGGCCTCTGTTGTTGCAGAGCACAGGCTCCAGACGCGCAGGCTCAGTAGTTGTGGCTCACGGGCCCAGTTGCTCTGCAGCATGTGGGATCGTCCCAGACCAGTGCTCGAACCCGTGTCCCCTGCATTAGCAGGCAGATTCTCAACCACTGCGCCACCAGGGAAGCCCCAGACATGTTTCTTTAAGCCATTCTTATACGGGTTTATTAAGGCAATAATGTTTATCAGGTATTTCCTATAAGGCCTGAGCCAATTGCTTAAATATTTTGGACTTTTATGTAAGGAAAATTGTAAAGATATTTAACATATCACTAGTTTTCAATTGATTTGTAGTCATAATTATTTGAATCCAGAACGCCCAACTTTAAATAAAACTAACTCTGAAGAAGAACCATATTTGGACATTGATCTCATTGTGAAGGGTTCTGAATACTTTTGAGTTATAAAAATCTGTTTCTAAACCCAGTGTAAATTACTGTCTTTAGGTAATCTGTTAATTTCAGTATCCTCTCAAAGCAACTAGTTTGTTAATGTAATCTTCGAAAGATATTTAGTAGTATACTCTGACATTAAAATTCTGTTTATATAATTCAGAATGTAAGATTGAATTATGAGGAATTTGAAGAAAAAGCTTATTCTAAAGAACCTTTAAAAAAATAGTTTGATGCAAAAATGGCCTGGTTTTTTTTCAGATTCACTATGCTGTAAATTTTTCACTGCCTTTAGGAAATTAAACTGAGTTTTTTTTTGTTTTATTTGAATGTTATCTTAAAATATGACTTCCATTCTCTTGTTGAAGATAATGTTCCTTTCATGAACGAACTAACTTGTATCTGGAAATGACACTTATTAGTTTGAAATTTCCAAATTCCATTACAAATCTACAATCTTTTAATGGATTTGGTACTTGAGATTTTATTTGCTGGCATGGTAGCACAAATAGTGGGTTATTTCATTCCTAGCTTGGTTTTTTTTGAATTTTTGAATTTTATTTTATTTATTTATTTTTTATACAGCAGGTTCTTATTAGTTATCTATTTTATACATATTAGTGTATATATGTCAATCCCAATCCCTAGTTTGTTTCTTAACTGATTTTTTTTCCTTCAGGTACTATAGTCTCATTACATTCTTATCAAAATCAGAGTGTAATGATAAAGTTACCAAACTGAGTCTGTAAAAAGCTAGTTCTTTTAACCACCAATATTTATTATCTAAGTAGCACTCATTTAAAAGAACAACACTTTATGAGATGGTCATATCAGAAAAATAGAATCATAACTTTAGCATTTTCTTACATTACAGATAAGTTGCTGAATTCCTTGGAGTCTTAATTGATATTGCAAACTACACAGAAGCTTGGAATTCTTCATGTTTTTAATGGGGAAGGAGAGGGCAGTTTTATGACATTTGATTACCAGATAATAATCTGCATTTGTCATAACTTGCTGACTCTTAATCTCAAGCCAGCACGTTCACCTTGTTCCTGACATCAGTCTGATTTGCTTACCTGTTATTGGTCACGATATTTACTTTTAAACAGGTTAGAACTTGTTATTAAGATAAAAAGCAACAACAAAACAGTATTGAAACCTTAGTTTTGATATTTCAAAGAAATGACTTTCTTTTCTAGATTTTTAAAAATAGTTTTGTAGAATTTTAAGCTTAACCATTATTTAGTTTGTTTCATCCATTTTTATTTGCTTTTCTAATTGCCTGTCCTCATTTTGGTAAATTGTAAAATAATTTAAATAGTGTATCTGTAAATATGTATAATTATAATGATGTAAAATACTGTGTGTGTGTGTGTGTGTATGTTTGGGTGTATACACACACATAAATGGCTGTACCTAGCCAAGGACTTTTTTATTTGTATAAAACTTTTTATATAAAGTTTGCTTTCTTTACCAGTAATGTATAAATAAAACCATGTAAAGTTCTGTTATATTTTGATTAGAATGTTTCTTTTAGCGTGCTTAGATAGTAATTGAAACAAAAAAAAGGTAAAACTCCCAGAGGACTTGGGGGCTATTTTGAAGTGGTTCTTGGTTAGGGTGTGGCTGACTGAATGCGTGGCTGGCTGAATGTGTTGGAGCAGATTAACTGGAAAAAACCAGTTGCCTTTGCCTGCTTTCTCACAGCAGGTAGTGGTACAGTGAACTGTGCTGCAGGTGTCCTCACAGACAAAATCAGGGCAGCACAAAAACTCCTTTGGGGTGAAGATCTGGGAAAAACAGGTAAGGATTAACTAGCTATGCATTATTTATTCATCCCTCCCCCCCTTCAGACTGGTGGTACTGATGGGTTACAATCTAGGCTTTGGACTCTATGAAGTGACTTGAGGAAATTGCCATTTCTCCCACAGTGTCCAGCATCTGCAGGAGAAGCCCTGATGTGAAGGATTACTTGGTAGATAACAAACTAAAATAATGAACTGTGGTTTTGTAGTGCTGGGGCTGCCTAGAGGGCTGGCCCTCAGTCCTTCCCCAGTGCATTCTATCACTCAGAACCCTTACCACCAGGTGAATGAGTTCACGAGCCAAAGTAAAGTAGCAACTAAGAGATACCACTGGTTTAAAAGAAAATAAACAGGATTACATAAGACCATAACAATCTAAGACAAAGCCAATAAACGTTAAAAGGAAAAAGAGAAGATTTTGTCAGTGTGGTACAAGAATCAGAACTAATCACGTAGAAATATTAAAAATATAATATTTAAAATAAATGTAATAAAAGGGAATGAAAATAGAGTGGATACAGCTGATGCATGAATTAGTTGAAAAGTTGGATTGAGAAACTCTTTTAGAAGGCAGCAAAAAAAGGATAAATAGAAAATAAATGCAGATGTAAGTGGGATGAAGGACAGAAGTAGATGTGCCAACATTTAAGTAACAAATGAGGTCAGAAGAAGAAAAAATTTGAAGACTGAGAGGGCCATAGAGTGCCAAACAAGAAAGAAGAAAGTACCCACATCTAGACACATACTGAAATTAGGAGTATCAAAGATGACAAGAAAAATCTAAAGGCTTTTAGACAGTCAATCCTTGTATAAAGGAACAAGAATCATATTGACCTTACTCTTCAGAAGAGCAATGCTGGCTGTGAGGAAACAGTATTTTTAAGGTACTGGACCTAAAATTTTATATCCATTTAAATTGTTATTCAAATGTGAGGGTTTAATAAAAAACATTAATATTCATCACTCAAAGATCCACACTGTAAACATTTTTGGAGAGAATACTCAACAAAAAACAAGTGCAGGAAATATTTCAAGAACTAGGGGTGAGTGAGCAGATACCTTGGTAAAGTGTGTACAGGCTGACCTCAGCGATACTGCAGGTTTGGTTCCAGACCACTGCAATAAGGCAAATATTGCAATAAAGCAAGTCACGAAGTTTTTGGTTTCCGCTTCTGCCCATAGGAATTTATATCACCAGGTGTGAACAAGGTGGCATGGTGAATACGGGCACCACTGACTAGCCTAAAGGCAGTGGCTAGTGAAGCTCTCACCCTGTGTGCATCTTTCTCTATCCTGAGACATTTATTCTCTCTAGGCTTTCTGTTCCCTTCTGTTTCTCTGCGTGTGTTTTGGGCCTCTTAGTGACTCCATAGATTGAGCATAACTTTCGGTGAGAGTAAAAGTAGGAACTTAAAAAAAAAACTTGTCTGTGGAAGTGGTTCTCAGCCTTTAGTGTGCTGATTTTTGCTCAGCCTTTGGGCCGGTTGGAATGAGGCAGTGGGTGTCTTTCCCACAGCTGTGCAGTGCTAACATTACTTACCTCATCAATAATTTCCAATTATTACTGTGAGGTTATGGAGAGTTGCCCACTCTGTGCCTCTGTCTTAAAGATATTCACCTACTTGCTAAGTCTTCAAGAGTGAAGTGATAAGATTGATTCACCTGCTGAAGACTTCAAAAAATCAGATATATGGTTCCATTTATTGTTTATTTTCTAGTTTACACATTTATTTTCTTGAATAGGTAATACATTCACTGTTCAGTGAACCATATAAAAGTATCCATCTCACCTCTTCTCCAGTCACTGGGTTACCTTTCCTTGAGGCAACTAATATTAGGAGTTACTCTATGTACACTTCTGAGTTGTTCTTTGCATAAATGTATGAGTTTAATGTTTTGGCTCTGGTAAAATGCATTAAAGGTATTAATTTGCAGCTGACTTTTAGGATTAAATGTCAAGGGCTTTCTTGGACAATGTACCCAGTACTACACAGATACACATATTAATACATCGTGTGTTTTCACCTCTAGTTAATTCTGACAGTTTGTATTTGAGGCTAGTGTGCCGGGGTAGTGGAAATTTAACCTCTTTACCTGTCTACCTTTCATTATCATCTATTTTTTAAAATTAAATATATGAAAATAGAATAGGCAGATGATACTTATGAAGTGTCAATAACTTTATGTACTTTCTATATTTTATATGGAAAAGAGCAGATTTAGAAATGTGCCTCGGAGCTGTGTTCTAGGGACACCCTTGCTGTCAACTCCTCTAAGGTGGCAGTTAGATTGTGTACTTGAGATGTGACTAATGTAAGATGCTACAAGGCTGGGAGTTAGGAGATCTGGTCTCTGTCTGCATTGGGCAAATCATTTGACCTCTCTGAATTAAAACACTTTACAAAAATTTGATATAGGTTTCTAAGGTTCTCACATTCTCTACTGGAAAAGAAAATTTTCCTGAGCTGCCTGTTTCAGCCTAATAGAATATTGCTAGAACACATAACCTACAGACAGGCACAGCCCCCTCTTGGTGGTCTAAAGATGCTTAATTTCATTTTGAGCTATTTCTCCTTTCAGCCTGGCGTGATTTGCAAGAGCACTTTGGGTTTGACTGTCGCTCTGTTATTGTTCCCATTTGGTGAGGCCAGACTCAACCCAGGCAGCTGTTGATGAAATTGGACATGACCCATTGATCTGCGACATCAGTTCCCAGAGCAATCAATTGACTGAAAGAAATGCACCCAAACTCAAATCACCATTGTCATCCACAAACGACAAAGGAAAATTCTCATTTGTTTCACCTTTCGTTTCCAAATATGATATACTAGGAGGGGCTCCAGCTTCGTGCCAATTAGAAAAAAAATATGACAAGAGAATTAAAAAGCACCAAAGGACATCTTGACCTCAGGGGAGGACTAGGTTAGACTCCATTGATCAAAATGACTGAGCTTATTCTGCATTGGTCCCCACAGCCAGTGGGTCAGAGCCTTTACATCTGCAACCAGCAGTATTTCCACTAATTAGCCGCACATGGTCCAACTTGAAGGTTCTTTGAGCCCAGTCAATAATTTTTTATCCACTCCTAAGGTAAGTTGTAAATATATGGTATCTCTTGTTTATGAGAAATATAGGAAATCCCTGTGGGGATACAAAGATAATATTTGAAATAAAATTCAGGAAAGCACTGACTTCTTATACAGGAGATGCTAAATTAGTATTTGATTGATAATAAAAGAAAATTCAAGAATATTTCTTGGACCTGTAGTTATTTAATAGTAAAAAATAGTTATTTTTAGGAAACAGGAACGCTTGTCTAAAGGATCTTGCTCTTGCATGCTAATATGCATGATTGTATTTCTGTTTCATGTATTTCTGTTTTTCAGTGTTCCTTTTCTTGCTTTTTAAAAATTATAATTTCCTAGTTTTAAAGCAAGAGTGGCAAAAAGAAGCATTAAATAGTTTAGGATTTCTAAATAGAGAATAAGTTGATAAAATGAGCTAGGTTTTTCACCTTGGGGTTTTTACAGAAAATAGAAGCTCTTTTTTTTTAAGTGCTAAAGGGGTTCTTTTTTTAAATAAAGAAGAATGGCCAGACAATTTTAAAGGAATAATTATGGGAAAGGACCTAAACTCTTTAAGAGAGGATAGAGCTTAGTAAATTATTGCTTCTGTTAATGAGGCAGAAGTCCACAATTTTTAAATCTAATTTTTTATTTGCATGTGCTAGATATGACTACATTTTTAATTTTTGAATTTCAAACAATTCACAAGTATATAGAGTAAAAAAAGCCTCCTTAATACCTCTTCCAAATTCTGACAGGTACCTACTACTTTAAAAATTTTATTTAAAATATTGTTTATACATATGTATGTACATACAGCTATAAATTTACATAAATGTATATATTAGATTAAAATCAGTCATGCTTTCTTAGAAGAGTCTTTTTCCTTTTCCTTTTTCTTTTTTGCCTCTCCCTTTAAGCTCCCCCTTCCACCCGCATGTTCTCCTACAGACCTCCAGTAACCTATATGAACTTCCTCATGTGTGCCCTTCTGTATTTTTTCTCCATACTTCTATAGCCACATACACATATATTTCCTATACATATGCATACACATATATGTATATTTATAGGATTTTATTTTACTCAGTGATCTATGGATGAATTAATTTGGGGAGAATTGTTGTCTTTATAAATTTTGAGTTTTCTAATCCCTGAGCATGGTATATCCCACCATTAAATTTATTTATTTAAATAGTGGTATGTGTATGTGTATTTAGCATTGTCAGCTATTCTCTTCTTTTTTTTTTTTTTTAGAATTTCACTTATTTATTTATTTATTTATTTTTGGCTGTGTTGGGTCTTCGTTTCTGTGCGAGGGCTTTCTCCAGTTGGGGCGAGTGGGGGCCACTCTTCATCGCGGTGCGCAGGCCTTTCACTATCGCGGCCTGTCCCGTTGCGGAGCACAGGCTCCAGACGCGCAGGCTCAGTAGCTGTGGCTCACGGGCCCAGTTGCTCCGCGGCATGTGAGATCTTCCCAGACCAGGGCTCGAACCCGTGTCCCCTGCATTGGCAGGCAGACTCTCAACCGCTGCGCCACCAGGGAAGCCCAGCTATTCTCTTCTTGAAACTCTGTCCTGCTTTGGTTTCAGTGACATTGCCCTTAGTGGTTTTCCCCCTCTTTCTCTTTGGCCATTTCTCATTTTCATCTGTAGACTTTTTTTCCCTGTGCTATTTTTCAAGGTTTTGTCATTGGCTTACTTTTTCTTCTTGTCCCTAAGTGGTCTCTACCTATTCAATGATTATTCACAAATGTTTATTTATCTCTAATTTGCAACTTTTGTTGTTGTTGCCTTCTGGACATCTCCACTTTTGCCATTCAGTTTTGTTGGGTAAAATCTGTAAGTTTTTTCCAATTATAATTTCTGGCATTAATGGGCTTAAAAAGCCGCCTTCTACTTCAAGATTATAAAATATGTTTTTACATTTTACTTTAATACTTTTATAGTTTAGTTTTTACATTTAATACTTGTATTCCATCTGGAATTTATTTTTGTGTTTGGAGATAAGTAGGGAAAATATAACAGTTCCATGTTTTTTTCTCTTGTATTTTTGAGTTGATATTCATTTGTTTTTTTTTCACTGTCCATTTTATACGTTACTGGGCATCCTTGGTGACTAAGTACTGTGAGGGCTGGACCAGGTATATCTTCATTGTTGAATTCCCTGGCATCTAGCACAATGCCTATGTGATAGTAACATTTTAGTAAACATTGTTGAATGAATGAATTGTGGAAGGAGAGAATTGTTTCATTATCTGTTGTAACTATTAAGTTATTAAACACTTATCCTGTTTTTTTTCTATGTCTTTCATACATGGAAGTCTTCCACATCTTAGAAGCCTTTAAGCTCTCAAATATTTTAACTTCATTGAACCTTGAAAAACATTTGTTTTTTTCAGGGTAAACCGAGTAACCTATTTATATCAGCTATGCCTTGATTCTTTCCCAGCACCCAAGCTTGCTAGAGAAGCAGTTTATATTCACTTTTCTTTTCTTTTTTTTGTTAGTTTGTTTTTGTTTGATTTGAATTTTATTTATTTATTTTTTATACAGCAGGTCCTTATTAGTTACCTGTTTTATACATATTAGTGTATACATGTCAATCCCAATCTCCCAGTTCATCCCACCACCACCACCCCCCACTTTTCTTCTAAGTAAGCAGAGCTTCCGCGAAAACCTGCTGTTCCAGATGTGGCTTTGTAGATGTAATCATATGTCATTGCTGGTACTGTTTCTGAGCCTGCTTAATCTTTACTGCTACCCTGTGCCAGTTCCTGAAGGTTTATTTGGCTGAGTTCTGTTTTCTTTACTTGTGCTTTCAGTCTTGCAATGGGAGCCATCGATGATACATAATGAGGATCTATTTTGTTTTTCTGTTGATGATTTTTCCAGTGATAGAGTCAAGGAACTGAGTTTTAAAAAGAAAAGACAATTCAATCCACTATTATTTATTGATACCTTAGTGTGCCAGACCAAAATGAAACAGAAAGTGTCCCTATCTGCAAAAAGAGTACCTTTTCAGGAAAGATAACATAAGACAACTATCACAAAACTCATTTTAGGCACAGTACCAAGTGAGTGGTATAAACACTAGTATTGTGTGAATTTAGGAATGGGAAAAATCACTCTGACTTGGGATGGCTGGGGAAAACTTCCTGGAGGAGTTGAGACTTGTTTAAGATCATGTAGGATGTATGGTAAATATGGCTTCTCATATGTTAGAAAAATGAGCAAAATTTTGGAATGGAATGCATTGTACAAATATGATGGCCAATGAGTATAACCAGGATGACAGTCAACTTTGTGTAGGAGAGAAGGGGACAGGAAGGGAATTGGGTCAGATTGGGGAGGGTCGTTAGTGTTTTTCCCAAAACATATTCCTTAGAAATATCCTGTTTCAGCAAGCACAGGCCATAAATATTAGAGCTGGAAAATCCCTTGTAGTTTTGTTGACATGAAGAGAGGACCGGCTGTATTGATGAGCTCGTTGTCTTTATATATGACATCCGTGGATGCTATTAACCTCAGTGTTTTCTGTATATTTCAGACATTAGTCCCTTACCATGGGGGATTGGAATTTATGGGGTGGCATCCTAGAGGAAGTTCACTCCCACTCAACCACGGTGGGGAAAATCTGGCTGACCATCCTCTTCATCTTCCGGATGCTGATACTTGGTGTAGCTGCTGAAGATGTCTGGGATGATGAACAGTCAGCATTTGTCTGCAACACCCAGCAGCCAGGTTGCAACACTGTCTGTTACGATGATGCTTTCCCTATCTCTTTGATCAGGTTCTGGGTTTTGCAGATCATCTCTGTGTCTTCTCCCTCTCTGGTATATATGGGCCATGCACTTTATAGCCTCAGGGCCTTTGAAAAGGAGAGGCAGAGGAAAAAGTCACAGCTTAGAGCCCAGATGGAGAATCCAGAGCTTGAATTGGAGGAGCAGCAAAAGATAGATAGAGAACTGAGGAAGCTGGAGGAGCAGAAGAAGATCCAGAAAGTCCCTCTGAAAGGATGTCTTCTGCGTACTTATGTCTTACACATCTTGACCAGATCTGTGCTGGAAGTAGGGTTCATGATAGGCCAATATATTCTCTATGGGTTGCAAATGCACCCCCTTTACAAATGTACTCAACCTCCTTGCCCCAATGCAGTGGATTGCTTCGTGTCCAGGCCCACAGAGAAGACCATTTTCATGCTCTTTATGCACAGCATTGCAGCCATCTCTTTGTTCCTCAACGTACTGGAAATATTTCATCTGGGGATCAGGAAAATCATGAGGGCACTTTATGACAAATTCAGCAGTGAGGGCATTGAGGACGAAAGGGGACCTCCATTTCATTTGAAAAGATATTCAGCGGCCCAGCAGTGTATGAATTGCTCTCCCTTCCCTGAAAGAGTCTCTCTACTTCAAGCCAGCAATCAACAGCAAGTCTTCCGAGTCAATGTGCCGAATTCTAAAACCATGTGGCAAATCCCACAGCCCAGGCAACTTGAGGTAGACCCTTGCTGTAGTAAAAAAGACTGGGCAGAGGGGTATCAGCACAGAGGACAGCTCCATGTCCACAGCCCGTGTCCCTGGGATGATGGTGCTAGAATTCAGCACTCGGGACAGCAACCAGACCGGTCTTCCTTTGGCTTGCAGACTACAACGCCCCAGTCCTGGCTAGGTACAACGATGGCTCCTAGACATTGTCCATCACGTTCAACAGGACCCTGGGAGCAGTCCCAGGACCTGCAACCCTCAGGGGAGCCTCTCACAGATCTACACAGTCACTGCAGACACAGCGATGGCAGCATGAGAGAGAGCAGAGTCCAGACAGACGGATCTTGCATGGGCAGTCGCAAGGCCAGCTTTCTGTCCAGATTGCTGTCTGAAAAGGGACAGCTGTACAGTGACTCAGTAAGCTCCAGTTCTCGAAATAGCTCTTGCCTGGGCTTTCCACACCGGGAAAACAGCCCCTCACTTCTGCCTTCAGCCACTGAGCACAGAACATCAATGGTAAGTAAAGACAGACAGCCTGACTGATCATGGAACTTTCACAAGAGGTGTTCCACTTTGGTTACTTCTTAGCCTTCTGTTTTCTCCTTCTTTGTGTATATATGTGTGTGTTGAGAGAGAGGGAAAGGAGGAGAGAGAGGTTAATTTATGGAGAGTTAAATTCATTCATTTAACACATTCAGTTGAATTTAATTCATAAAATAAACTTATTGAAAACTTTATATCAATTAGTCTTATAAGTGCTGGGTATATAAATGAATAAAATATCATGTGTACCATCAAAGGGCTCAGAGTCTGGATGGGAAATTAGGTAAACATATAAATGGTCAAGTGTAAGGTGCCATGTTAGAGGGAGTGGTGGGCAAAGGAGGGAGAAGTCAATTCTTTCTGGATGGGTCAGGAAAAGCTTTATAGTTGAAGCTACTTTTGAATGGAGTCTTGAAAGATGTGGTGAGTTTCTCCAGACCTGGGAGGACTGGGGTACATGGAAGGAGGCTGTCCCAGTACAAGGAGAACACAGACAAAGGCTGAGAGGTGTGACATAGCAGGGCTGTCTGGGGAGCCACGTGTGTCTGGAGCACAGAGTAGTAGGAGGGCTTCAGAGAGAGGGAAAGCTGGAGAAGGGGGCATGGAGGCCTTGCAGGGAGGCAGTGGAGAACCCACAGAGGATGTGCAGCAGAGGAGTGACTGGATCGGAGTTGCACTTTAGACAGCTCTTTGCATCAGAGTGTGGAAAATGGGTCAGAGGAGGGATCATTTGTAACCTTGAGTTGCCCTTGTCTCACTAAGGAAAGAGGGTGTGCTCCATTGTTTTAATAGCTCTGGCATTTAAAAGTCATATACAAATATTTGTTGATATAGTTCACAAAGACGAAGATCAATGTTGTATTGATAATTCTGTTCTCTGAAAAGCCACTGTGGAATAAACATTCCCTGGCCATTGTAAGACATAATGGATATTTACTGTGGATTCTTCTCAATTCTGAAGAAAAAAAAAAAAAAGGGAGAGAATGACACATGTTTTACCTACTGCTCCTAACAACTTTTTTCTTTTTTCCATTAAAAAGAAAAGTCCCCCAAGTTAATAGGGGAACTTCCCAGTTGAGTTCACTTGGTTGAACTCACACCCTTGCTTTTTCCTTTGCTTCATTCTTTGTGTTAATAATGATTGAATCCTTCCACCCTAGTTTCGTATCTCCCATGAGATATTTTGTTAGTGCGCTAACGCCATACCTTGAGGAGGAATCATCATACCTAGATTTTTCCTAAAATGCTTTTTTTCAAACTTATACTCATTTCTTGTCAGTGACCAGCTGTCTTCTCAGGAGCTTACGTGTAGGGTTATTGTCTGGCTGCTTGGAACCCTATGCCAAACTATAGCAGGGTTCTCAAATCTGGCTTGAGTCAGAGTCATCTGGAGCTTTAAAAAAATCTCCATGCCCAAGACCCATCCACTTCCAATCAAACCAGAATCTCTGGAGATGGGATGGAGGATTGGTATTTTTAAAATTCCCATGGTGATTGTAATGTACAGCCAGGGTTGAGATCCACTATTTTATTTAATTTTTTAGTTTTTAAATTTTTTTACTTTTTGGACGTGCCCTGCATCTTGCAGAATCATAGTTCCCTGACCAGAGATTGAACCTGGGCCACAGCAGTGAAAGTGCCAAGTCCTAACCACTGGACCACCAGGGAACTCCCGAGATCCACCATTTTAGAGTAACCTTGCCAGTGACCACTGCTTCTTATCTGCATTTGTGAAGTCAGCATGACAATTTTCATCATTTTCTCTCTCCTGTATCTCACTCCATGTGAGAGGAGCCTTTGTATTAACAGAAAATTGAGGAAGGAAAAGCGGTGTTTAGTTGAAGCAGATTTTCTTAATCTCAGATTATCTTTTGGGAGAGACCATCCTCGCTGAGGAGCTTGGAGAAAAGATGATGAAGGTGACAGGCCCTCTTTCTTTTTTCATCTTCCTCTTTCTTCCCTGTTTATGTTT
The DNA here is from genome assembly GCF_009873245.2 of Balaenoptera musculus. Taxonomy (NCBI): domain Eukaryota; kingdom Metazoa; phylum Chordata; class Mammalia; order Artiodactyla; family Balaenopteridae; genus Balaenoptera; species Balaenoptera musculus. The sequence continues at coordinate 68,219,551 of NC_045796.1, read as the reverse complement.
CTAGGAATTATAAATAATGCCTTTGGCCACAGAGATTTCCTACTTATGGTCACTTTCCCCCAAGCCTCTTAGGGGGTTGACAGGCCACTTCACTCCCCAAATGGTGGAAGTCTTGGGGATTGAGGCCACAGCCGTCAGCTCCAGAGCACTGTAGCTGACACATCATACTTACTGCAAACAGAGGGATCTTTCACTGGAAATTAGTGCAGCAAGCAAAGGATTGCTGGCATCCACTTTCAATATATGGACTGTAAACAGCTTCTTACACTGTATCAGTTCCCAGAGGGCCGAAATTTTAGGGCTCAATCAGATGTATTCTGATTGCAGCAGTTGGTGTTTCAGAGTGAAATGACTTCTGGTAGGTACCACAGTTGCTTTGCCACTTGTTCCCCTTAGAGAGAACTGTCCTGCAAAAGAAATCCACGCTATTGTAGGTCAGAAAAACCACCTGGAAGAGCCGTGATTTATACTCCAAGACATTTCCCTTGCCGTCACCCAAACCCCGCAGTTTTTTCAAGTCTAAGCTTGTTGATTACTAAATAAGTTTCTGTCAAGGTTGGTTCTTTGTGGAAAGACTTAATTGGGCATGGAGAGCAGATTTTTAGTCTGGCCGAGTGAGCATGGGGAAGAGTGCTGGTTGAGTTTTAGGAACCCATGCTACCCTCTGTGATGAAGACTTTCCTCATCGTTGAATGTCTTCACCTGTCAGAGACGCTGTGGAGTAGTAATCCTCAATGCCCAATTCTACGTTAAATCACCAGGGAAGCTTTGAAAAATGCCCTAATAAGAATCTCTGCAGATAGAGCCTGGGCACCAATACTATTTTTTAAATTTATTTATTATTTTTGGCTGCGTTGGGTCTTCGTTGCTGCACGCAGGCTTTCTCTCTAGTTGCGGCAAGCGGGGGCTACTCTTCGTTGTGGTGCGAGGGCTTCTCATTGTGGTGGCTTCTCTTGTTGTGGAGCACGGGTTCTAGAGCACGAGGGCTTCAGTAGATGCGGCACGTGGGCTCAGTAGTTGTGGCTCATGGGCTCTAGAGAGCAGGCTCAGTAGTTGTGGCACACGGGCTTAGTTGCTCCACAGCCTGTGGGATCTTCCCGGACCAGGGCTCGAACCCGTGTCCCCTGCACTGGCAGGCAGATTCTTAACCACTGCGCCACCAGGGAAGCCCCTAGTACTATTTTTTAAAACTCCCAGGTGATTCCAATGTGCAACCAGAGCTCAGAGCCACCACTGTAGAGGAGGAAGATTTTGGCATTAGGAAGAAGGTTGCCCTGCGACCTCTTCCAATCTTTTGTGACATTAAAGTGCTAACAAAGAGCGTTCTCCTGTAGCTCCACAGAGCTGAGGACCTTTGCACTTACTGGTCCCTCTGCCTGTGATGCCCCACCCACCCCAGGACCTTGGCATGGCTGATGGTGCCAGCTGTGCCAAGGTCCTGGGGAGCACCCTTGGGCCATGATCATGGAGGGGAGAGCTAGGGACGAGGTTGGAATGGGCAAGGGCTGATCTGTCGGGCGTTATAGGCCATGGAAAGGAATTTGAGGTGGATGGTGCAGGAGTGGTGGTGGTCTGATACGTATATTTTTAAAATCACTGTTTCTGATGAGTCTCTTGTAGAGATGCTATGGTCTGAATGTTTGTCCCCCCCAGATTCATATGTGAAACCTTAATCCCCAGTGTGATGGTATTTGGAAGTGGGGCCTTTTGGAGGTGATTAGGTCATGAGGGTGGAGCCCTTATGAATGGGATTAGTGCCCTTATAAAAGGGGCATCAGAGAGCTCCTTTTCCCATCTGCCATGTGAGGACACAGTGAAAAGATGACTGTCTGTGAACCAGGAGCTCTCACCAGACACTGAATTTGCCAGTGCATTTGTCTTGGAATTCCCAGCCTCCAGAAATAGGAGCAATAAATTTCTGTTCTTTATAATCCACCCAGTCTATGGTATTTTGTTATAACAGCCCGAATAGACCAAGACAATGGGTAAGAGTGCAGTCAGGGAGACCAGCTAGGAGGCTTGCACAGTGTCCAGGTGAGAGGGGAGTGTGGCTCAGACCAGGGGTACCACTATTAATCGTTTGAAAGAAGAGTCTTTTTCTTATTTCTTGTTTTTCAAATTAAAGTCGTACATGCTCATTGAAAGACATTCAAGCAGTGTAGAAGAACATAAGAGTAAAATGTGAACCTGACCATGTGAGGGTTCATCTCTCACTCTCACCTGGACTCAATTCCCACTTCCCTCACCAAAGACAATCACTGTGAACAGAATGGGGTGTGTTCCCCTACCTTCCTCACTGCATCCACAATCTGTCTTTGAGGACAAATATATGTCCACACATATTTTTTATTTTTTTCAAAAATATAAATGTGATCCTGCTGTAGAGATGTCTCTGCAATTTGCTTTTGCTTAATTAATGATATGTCTCAGGGACTCTCCACATCAGCACCCATGGAGATGCCTCGGTTTTATATGCCTCGTGCTTTTCCATGAAATGGATGAACCATAAGATACTTGATGGCCATTTAGCCTTTCTAAGCTTTTTCTACCGCAGACAATGTTGCAGTGAATGTTTCATACATATATCTTTGATAGGTACCTAGAAGTGGAATTATTGGTTTTAATGGGCATGCACATTTTACATTTTGATAGATGCTGCCAATTTTTGCTCAGGAAGGGCTATACCAATTGATCCTCTTTACCAGTGCATTAAGCACTCTTTCCCCACACCCTTGCCAATATCAGACGTTATCTCCCCCCACCTCCAGTTTGACAAACTAGAAATGTTTCATAACATTTCCAAACATTTCTAAAATGTTTGTCTTAATTTACATTTCCATGATTACTAGTAAGTTACTAAGTAAGTTGTTCATATGTTTATTAGCCATCTGTATTTCTACCATGAATTATCCTTGTCTGTTTTTCTGTTATTTGTTTTTCTTCTGATTTCTAGGAGCTCTTTTATGATATTGTATTAACTCCTTGTCTATATACGTATTGAAAGATACTCTCCCAGTCTGCTTATTTCTTATCCCTGTGTATGGTGTCTTTAAAATTTTAATATTATATTAAATCTAAAATCTCTGTGACTTCTAGGTTCTTTGCCTCATTTGGGAAGGTTTTTTTGACTCAACATTATTAACAGGGGTTATTAGATGGGTGTTTGAAGAGTTGATTGTTATAATTTATTGAACTTTTTGGCAGAGGAGCTTTACATAATATATCAATTACTAAAGAGTCTAAAGAAGAGGAGGAAAGACTCCCACTTTACTGAGTCCCTGATTGTGGTCTAGACACTGCCATGCGCTTCTTCACTGTGACTCTGTGATTATTCCCATTTAAGGATAAGGAAATAGATGACTTGTCCAAAGTCATGCAATTAGGATGTGGTAAAGCACAGTCTTTGGGACATAGCAGGGACATGAATTAATATTTACTGAGTGAGTGAATGGGCTGGAATTTTATCCCAAGCTTGTCTGCCTCAACCCAAGTCCTTCTCCCATATCCCATTGCTGCTTCCTGCTCTCCCTGCACAAGGCAACCTAAGTGTAGCATATTTTTAAGATAGATTATTACAAAATGGAACATCCACATTTGGATCAGTTTTCCCATTCTACATTGCTGCAAAGTCAAAAATTCTGGTTAATTGTGGAGGGGACAAAGATGGAGCTTAGGAAAAGGTTGGCCTTTTAGTATTAGACCTGGATTTTGGACAAAACAACCACAACTGGATGAGGAGGAGGAGATGGCAGGTGGGATTCAGATCTTCTGCCGCAGCGCTGTTGGGGAACAGAACCTCTTACACGCACGTTCATCTCTGGGGCAATGTGGTGGGATTGTCTTCTGTAGGAAGTAAGCCATACTTCCATACTCCTTAGCCTGGCACATAAAGCCTTCATGGGCTGACTCCTGCCTCATGTTCGTTCCCTACCTCCTGTGCCCTAACCTGGCTGCGCTATGAGTAAAGCAGATCGTCTTCCCATTGTGGGTGACCAGCAGCCAATCTGTTGAGGGCCTGCATAGAATAAAAAAGTGGAAGAAGAGTGAATTTGCTTTCTCTATTTGAGCTGGAACATCAGTCTTCTCCCTTGGACTGAGACTTATATCATTGGCTCTATAGTTCTCAGAACTATGCCACCGGCTTTCCTGGGCCTCCAGCTTGCAAAAGGTAAATTGTGGAATTTCTTAGCCTCCATAATTGTGTGGGCCAATACGAACAAATCAACCAATCAATCAACCTGTATCTATACCTATATCTGTCTCTCTATAAAATCTCCTATTGGTTCCGTCTCTCTGGAGAACCCTAATACCCTGGGTAGCTGCCCAGGATTTTGCAGAACGGAGCCCAGTGCTGGCTGGGGCTGGTCTGTGCTTCTAGCCCGAACGGCTCCTGAGTCTTCTCTGTTCCAATTTGCAGAGGAGGAAGTGAGGGGTGGAGATGTGAAGAGGTGTGTGATCTTTTCCACAATGAATTGGTAGAAGAGCCTGTGAAGACCAGGTGGATGAAAACGATGCTGGGGCCAAGCCCAGATGGGTGCCATTTTAAGGGGCATACCATATTCCAGGTACTTAGGCCTCATTATCTATACCACGTGCAACTGTGTAAAGTCGTTGTTTGTCCTCATTTTATAGATCAGAGAAGGCTCAGAGAGATCAAGTGACTTGCCCCACAGCTAAATTCCAACTGAAGTGCCTGTTTTGCAGCTGGAACTCAGACCCAGATCTAGTTGCTCTGAGGCCCATGCTCCTCCCAGGAAGCCCTGCCCTCTCTCTTGTCTGTGACCATCAGCAGCCCCTGCACAATGATTTGTTTGTACGTCTGTCTACCCGACTAGCCTGTGAAAGCTTTCAGGATAAGGCTGTGCATTTTAAATCTTGGATGCCCAGTATGTAGCCCAGCGTTGGTTGAGTGCATGCATGTTTATGTATAGATGCCAAAGACCAGACGTTACCCATCACTTGCAACCCTCCAGTCTAATCCTTATTCCCTGGTGTCCTGTCCTGCCTTGTCCGCAGGTTTATTATGAGAGGTTCTTTCAAGAGCCTATATGGCAGCGTTCCCCACTTCCCCCATACCTTTTCTTGTAACTTAAATTTCCTTTACTCTCAAAAGCCTCTATAGGGTCATCAACTGTACAGCACAAATAGAGGTTAAAAAAAGAAGTTAAAAGGATGCAGTGTAAAATGTAATGCTTCTAGTAAATGTTGCTGTGTCTCTGAAGGTTTCCGTCCATTGCTTTAGGATGAGGGTCACTGCCTCGGGTCCATTTGTCTTCAAGGAGAGGGAGTGAAAACTAGCCACGGAGAACCAGTCACGCCTCTTTCTGGTTGACAAAGCAGCCAGTAGCAAGTAGATGTTGGGATCTGTAGGAGCCAGGGGTGGGTGTGGGGACAGAAGGGATCATGCTCTTGAGTCAAATGAAAGGAAATTTCATAAGGTGATGTGGGATGCGCGGCTTTCTCCATATCTCTGGACCTGGATTCTCTGATACCAGGAAGTATCGTATTCATTTATACCAGGAAGGCAGAGGTGCTCAGTGGGGAGAATTGGAAGCCCATCCCACTCTGGGCACCATCAGAAGCTGGCGTTAGACGTGGAGTATGGTCTTGCCAATGCATCCTAACTGAGGAGGTGAGGGTGATGAGTTGGAGAAGGGTGGAAAGTTCTAGAACTATTTCAAAGACGAGCTCAATTTTTTTCCCAAACAGCATACAGCAGACCTGCTGGCAGGGAGTAGGCAGACTGAGATTCCTCACTGCTCTGGAAGTAGATACAAGTCACACCTAAGGTGCACATTCAAGGTAGGAAAGAGAATGGCTGCCTCCCATTTGGGGCTGGGTGGTGTTCGAATGCTTCCCTTCTGCAGGATATAAGGGCCTTATTCTGTATCAAACCACAGTTGTCATTCCTGCCACAAGCACTAATGTTGGGGTCGAAGGTGCATATGATCATCAGTTCTAAGTGACCAGGTTTTCCTACAGAAAACTTTGGGACCATGATACCGTTTTCCTAGAATGGATTGAATAACTTCATGTCTTCAGGCAAAGGACTCTATTTTACCTCTGACACCTAAGATGTTTCACAACAGTGCATGTTTGCTAATCCCGTTATATGGTCCCTGAAGCCCTCGCCTCAGTGGGGAGCCCGTGGAGGGAGTGGAGTTCAGCAACTGGTAATTTCAGTTTTCCCACCTGGTCGGTGGGGTAAGGCCATGCACTTCTGGAAGCTCAGATCCCGGCAGCACTGCATTCTCCTGCCATCACGTGAATCCATCCTCACTGCCAGCTCGGCCAGACCACTTATGAGTCCCGCGCACTCAAGTTGTCTGGCCTGCCCACCATTCAATATCTTGTTTTCCCTTTACATCAAAATCCAAGACTCAAATGATCAAATATTCTTTTCTGGCTTAGATGTATGTACACCCTAATCACAATTCTAAAATCCTTGCCTGCAATTCACTGTATCTTGGCATTGGTTTTTCCTCTTCCCCATTTACTTTCATTACCTTTTTATTTTCAGTTAAACCTATTATTTTCAGATAATTGTAGATTCACATGCCCTTAAGAAACAATATTCTTCACCTAGCTTCCCCCAATGGTGATGTTTTGCATAGCTATAACACAATATCAAAACCAGGAAACTGGGCTTAATGCCTTTTGTTTACTCTCGTAGGCACTGGGGATTTTTGTGGGGTTTTTTTGGCCGTGCCGTGTGGCATGCAGGGTCTTAGTTCCCCAACCAGGGATCGAACCCATGCCCCTTGCACTGGGAGCATGGAGTCTTAACCACTGGACCACCAGGGAAGTCCCGGCACTAGGGATTTTTTAAATTGGGAGTTGAGGAATCGCATTAGTGTTATCACATTTTTAAGATTTCTAATCAGATTAATCAGGTAGCAGATAAGGGTCAAAACAAGAGGAAGAGACGTGGCTTCTCTGGGAGGAAAGAGTTCCTAAGGCCTCCAGCTCTGTAATCTCTAACATAGGGATCAGAGAAAATCAGTTTACAATGTGTAATGATATGTCTTTATTTCATCAACAGAAATGGTGTCTAGACAAAATTCAGTTAACACTAGCAATTCAACTGAGTTTTTTTTTTTTTGCACAATAGTATATTTACAATGAGTAAATGAAGTTTCAATTCATTAGTTCATAGCAATGCTTTTTTTTTTTCCCCCAAAAAGGTAAAAATTCTTAGTTACAGAGAATAAGCATCAACAGCCATTTCATTTTTTACAGTTAAAAACCACAAGAAAAACCACAATCACTTAGAAAATAAAGACAAGCCTAAGAACTAGTACAATAAAATGATGCACTGAATTAAGTTACATTAATCGCATAGAATCTGTGTAAAAAGTATGTAGAAAAACACCTGATGTAACCTGTTACAGTCGTTGACCAGTTATGAGAGGTACAGAGGGTTATACAGGTAGATATGTGTGAAAACTGTCCGTATTGTTTGACCTGGGGAGGAAGAGGAGAGGGGCTGCAGTCCCTTGCATACACTGAGAAGACCCTGTTTTGAATATGGCCTCTGGAGTTTGTAAGGCATAGATTAGAGGTGCACTTGCATCAGACTGGTTCTGGAACAAATTCTCACGGGCCCTTCGGGCCTCACAAGCAAAGGTGGTGCTTGCCTTGAATGGCTCACCGTGTCTAACCAGCGCCCGAAGCTCCTGCACGCCTGCGGAAGCTTCCCGATCACTCACTAGAGGTGGCAGGTCTTTTACCTCGGCGCATGAACGGGCATCCCAGCATTTACACGTGCGAAATGCATTGTTAGGACTTGTGTGGAGGTCACCCCTCTGTCTCCAGACATGTTTTGGTAGAAGACTTAGCATCAAACTGTAGGAAAAACCCTTTTTGTCCAAGTCCCTTCACTCTTGCCTGTCCCCACGGGAACGTTTGGCACCGCAGGGGAGTCTACCTGAAATGAAGGCTCTGGGTGCACTTCTGTGTCTAAGGAGGCCACTGTGTTATCTGAGGTCAGTCCACTGGAATGGAAAGGAAAGTCAGAGCTGTTTGTCCATTGCTTGAGAGTGCAATGCACACACCACGTCACAACAGGCAATCAAAGCTACGAAAGTGGGCCTCTGCAACCAAGTGGGTTTTCTTTACAAAATGGCAGCATCCTTTTCATATTACAATGAAAATGCACTGATATCCATGTGATATAAATATTATCTCCCAGGGTGGAGTGTAGGAAAATACTATACACTTTTCTTTGCAAGAAATGTTTTTGCACCGTCGGTTGAATAATTTATCCTCCATCTGCCACAATAGGTCTTTTCTATGTACAAAGACTATTTGCACGCAGTTTTGTGTACAAATATATTCTATTCTACGGCATCCGTCTCTGATGCCTGGGTCAGGAGATGGCTCGGGCTGTATTCGGCACACACAGCTTGAACACAATGCCCCCATGCACACAGACTGCCCGCACGAATGCCAACTCCACACAGGCGTTGATCTGAGGACTGACTCGCCAGGAACTGAACCTACAGCAAAATCCTCAATTTGGGGACGAAAGACCAACTCATGGTCCAGTGAGCAGCTTTATTCTTTTTTTTTTTTAATCTTTTGGCCGCGCTGTGTGGCATGTGGGATCTTAGTTCCCTGACCAGAGATTGAACCCGTACCCCCTGCATTGACAGTGCAGAGTCTTAACCACTGGACCGCCAGGGAAGTCCCAGCTTTATTCTTTAAAAAAAAAAAAAAGTATGTTTCTTTGACTATTTATAGTGATTTGAGAACAAGACTTGATTCTGGCTGCCTTCTTGATCGGCAACTCCTCCAACCATTGTTAAGCACTAGTGGCACAGTTTGAAGTCATGTATTAAGCGGCTCCTAGTTGAAATGGGGTATAATGTATAGAACTAGGTAGCTAATAGGGTTTCGAAAGAGCTTTGCAGGCTTTTACACATTTTGGGAGGATTATGCTCAACATAGCATGTGGATCAGCTTGAAGGGGCAGGATTCAGTGGTTTCTTAAAAGGCGTATCATTTTCACACCTTTGTTTGTTTGTTTCTTCTTCTTCAATGGCAATCATAAAGCATTAAAAGAGAAAGTGTAGGTTTAGACCTCTTGATGGTAATACTGGACTTCACAGTGTGCCCACCTGGCTTTTAGCAGTCCCCTCATTACAAGTCCTGTTGCTGGTCCCTGCCTTCCTTTTCAAGGAGAAGTGGCAGTTGACATACTAATCACCAGCCTTTTTTTTTTTTTTTTTTACTTCCTTGGGAAAGCAACACAAGGATTAAATCCAAAATCATAGTGCATCTTAAAAGCAGCATACCTTTAGAAAGACAGTTAATAAATTACTTGTACACTATACAAAATAACATTTCCTAGTGCAGCATCACCTCTGACGCCTGAGTCATTGTTAGGGAACCCAGAAGAGAAGGAGCAGGTGGGCTACTGACTTTGCCAGCTCTTTTTTTGTTCGTTTTTGCAACGGTTTTGTTCCAGAATCAGTATGTCATGAAGTTCTTTTATTCAAGGCACCCCCGGATAACGAAGAGAAACAGACACATACGGCAAAGCATGCACCTGCCCAAGCCTGACCAACCTGAACGAAGTGAGGTTGTCCAGAGAGACACAAGTAGAACAAAGGCAGATCCGAGGGGAGGACCAGTTTCAGGCGGATGTTAACTAGCCACAGGGCCACCTCCACTGTCCCCGTTCCAACAGCCCACGCCTGACCCAGCCACCTGGAGACACAGCTCGCCTGTCGCAGGGACCCTCCTGAACATTCCGTAGCGGGAGAGTCCTTTATATCTGTAAGGATGGACCCTTAAAGATACCACTAAATGTCACCATGCCGTGCAGATGCTATTCCTTGCTGTTAACTTGCTTTTCTCTTTCAGAAAAGACACGAGTTGCACTAAGGGATCCCAGGGAAAGGAGACAGGCTGGTTTTTAAAATTCCACTTGAGGGAACTTGGACTCTGGTCCCCAGCTAGTCCTCCCTTTGAATCAACCCGGAAATAATCTTGACAAGCACACGGTTCAGAGCTGTAAGAGACACAGACACGTCACGTCAACAATTGCACAAGGCCAGTCGCTTGTTCCTGGTGGATAGTGAACCAAATCCCAACAACTTGTTCACATCTCTTAAGAAATCGAAAGACAGTTTCTCCAGCAGTGTTTTTAACCAGTTCCCACGGCCAGGGTGGCAGGGGTGTGACTGGGGCAGAGGAAGAAACGCAAGGCAGGGGCTGGTGGGAGGAGGCTGTGGGCTGAGTTAGCAGGGAGGAGAATAGAGGACACCCCTCTCACCCCCCAGCGGGAGGCCTGCCACGCAGGACAACAGAACGGGGACGGCACGAATGGGCTCAAGACTGCCAGATGCACATGTGTTGGTACCAGGGTCAGTCACGCCAACGAGCTGGTTTGGACCTTGTTACGATATGAGCAGAAAACATTCCTTTTTCCAAAGAAGAGGAGGTCACTTAAAAAAGGCAACAAGAGAGTTAAAAAACCAAAATAATACTGTTGGCCGACTCTTCCACCAGAACACACGCCTGTGATGGATCACGTGATTCACACCGAGTTTAAATTCGAGCTGTCACCAGTTCTTCCCAAAGGCAAACCTCACGGTGAAGCACAGAACTCTTCTACTAGGCCAAGAAATCCCAACAGCCACAAGAAAAACGGTACCTCCAACTCAGAGCTGGATCACAATCTGTCTCAGACAAGCACGCACCATACATACACACAGGAGAAAAAACAAAAACCCAGAGGCAGGTTTTAAAAGTGGAACTATTTTCAAAGAAAAGCCTTTTTTTTTTTTTAATCCTACCGCATGAACCAACAAATTTCTGGCATTCATACATATTTAAACATTTAGCACTAATATTTGTACAGAAAAAAGTTAATAATACTAAAACATATGTTACTATGATTTCACTTTTCGCCTACGTCATATACTAATTTCCCCTTTTACATGCAGCTTTAATATCGTCCAAACAATGGCACAAAGAAAGAAACAAAATCAACCACCTAGTCCCCACTGCCCACCACCCCATCCCCACATCAGACTGTTCAGGACTTTTCCTGCAGCCGGCCCAGAGGAGGGAGGGAGCTGATCTCTCCCCTGCGCCGGCTGTGGCGTCCGGCACACCTTCCTGTAAACGTGGCCAGGGGCCAACGTGCCCCCTGAGCCAAGGGAAGCTGCTCTCTGTGGGTTGCAAGCCAACTAGTTTTGCAGCAAGAGAAGGAAATGATCATCAGGTGAGGGTAAGGTGTGTGCCTGGTGAGTGGGGCGGAGGGGGGGCAGTACGGAGGGCTCCTGGCCATGTCGTGTCCAAAGCCTCAGAATGAAATCTGCCTTCGGACTAGAGAAGGGTGGAAAAACCTCAGAATTCAACTCAAAGCATTTGGAGAAAGAAGAGAGAAAGAAATGCTTTTGCCTGCGTCAGGGACAGACCTCTGTCCTGCTCTCTCCTACTCTGGGCCAGCTGCGTCAACCCCAGGACGGCCACCTAAGGGCGGCACCCCCAGGGCTGTGATTCAGACCCCCTCAGGTGAGTCCCCGAGGGAGGCAGGTCCTGGGGCTGGGAAGCTGGGTGGCTCAGCAGCCAAGTCCTTCGATGGAGAAGTTCCTACTATCCTATGCTTCCGAGAGCAAGCAGAGGCCTGGGGAAGTGTTGAAATGAATGGGACTTACTCCCGGGCTGAGAAAACAGTTCTAACTTGCTATTTAGGAGCCAATGCCTGCTGAGTTCTGGTACAAAATCACGATTCCTGCTGTTTCGATGCGCTTTTGAGTGAGACGTCCAAACTCTTTCCCCACTTAGGAATCTGAACATCCAGCATCAACTCTCAACTCTCTGCATTTAAACTTTGCTTAGGAAAAGGTGGGGAGGAGGTGAAATATAAAAATATTCAAGCAGATTATTGTCTACATCCTAGGATGAATTCATTATTTGGCAAGATTGTTTTTCCTACATAATTATCACCTGAGTGCTTTTTTAATTAGCTAACTGTTTTACTTTTTTAACTAAAAGCAAAGAATATACAGTTTACTTGAGTTATACTGAAGTGACAACTTCATTTAAGAAAATAGGTTTGACCCAAAACTCAGTGCAAGTGGCAAAGTTGACCTTGACTGTACAGTATCTGCAAGAAAAAACCAAACCCACGATACTCAACTGGCACCATCTGACGGTGCCCAAACCAAACCAAACCAACAAAAAAAGGTCTGAAATAAAACCTCAAAGAAAGCTTCCAACATTGAATTCTGTCCATAAATAAGCACAACTTGAAAGTGAACGGTGAAGCAAGAAAAACGACCATCTTAACAGTTACAAACTAGTTCTAGCGTCAAGAGACAAAAGAAGAGGAATGTTGGAACCTGTTTATAAACGAGAAACGAAGTTTCCAGTTTTAGGATGAGAAAATTGAGGCATGCAGGACTTTTGCATATGGAGAGAGATATATATTTTATATATATATTATATATAATATGTACAGTCTAGCTATAAAACTTTGATGTGTATAGAAGCTGTCTTCAATGAAAAAAATTGAACATTCAGAAGAAATTCCTGAGATAGGGTTTGTGACATGGGCCACTGAGAAAAAAAATCCGTGGTTGGGTCCTAGAGGTGTTATAGTCTATCCCTGTTAAGACTGAAATGAACCCACAGACAGACAGCATTGTCACTGTCGTCTTTCCTTGCCTGAGCAAGGGGTAGCACCATCGTGAAGGTAACTAACTATATATCGCTCCTGCTTGAAGGGAGGAGAGAATACTTGGAAACAGTATTGCTGCTAAGACTGCTGTAGTGTGCACCAAATTCCTTCTTGGTTCTTCCAGACGACAGACAAACGGCACCGCAGGCTGACCCGTGGACACCTGGGTGGGAGAGGGCTGAGAACTAGGAGGCAGGCTGTCACTAGGTGTAATCTTTCCTGGGCTGTTCATCGGTTGTACACTTATCAGTCATTTCCTGGCAGAAGTCCACGGTCACCGTTTGGCTCCTGGGTTCCAGAGGAGGTCCTCTGTCTGAGAAGGTTCCTGGGTCAGTGCCTTCCAGCCTCCGAGCAGAAGTACAGTTCTCTGAGGCGCTGCTGGGCGCCCAGGGGGGCCCGGGGGCCGCTGTGCCCTGCTCCAAGCAGCAGGGCACGCTTTCCTCCACCGCACACTGGGGGGCGGCAAGGTTCTGCTCCGCGCCCAAGGGCACGGGGTTCATACCGGAGGCTGTGGGGAGACCCATGGGTCTGAGGACAGGGCAGTACCGATGCAGGGCCTGGATCTGCTCGGGGCTCTGGATATCTCGGCAGACTTCCTGGGAAAGGCAGGAGAAGTTGTCCAGCAGTTCCCCCATGCACGCTTTCAGCTGATTCCTCTCCGACAACAGCTTCTCTTTCTCACACACCTGAACAACAGAAGAAAAAGAAAAGGCCTGATCCAGCCTGAATGGGAGGACCCAGCATCCTGTTTTCTGGGGCTTTTCTTTTTAAAAAATTTTAACAGGTTTGTTGAGGTTGACGTTACATGCCATAAAATTCATTAATTTCAACTATGAAACAATCAGTGATTTGTAGTAAATTTATAAAGTTGTGTAACCATCCCATGCTACAATTTTAGAACAGTCCTATCACCCCAAGAATCTCTCTCACGGCCACTGCAGTCACTCCCCATGCCTACCCCCAGCCTCAGGCAACGACTCACCTGCATTCTATCTCTATAGATCTACCTTCTCTGGAATTTCATATAAATGGAATCATACAAGCCCACATCATTATTTTTTTTTCTATTCTTTTTCAAATTCTTTTCCCATTTAGGTTATTACAGAATATTGAGCAGAGTTCCCTGTGCTATACAGTAGGTTCTGGGGGTTTTCCAACTTTGGTTTTTGCATCCTACATTATAGTGTTAACTCATGAATGACTAGGTCAGGGTCTAGAAACTTAAAAGAGAATCTATCCAGAGAGCCTGGACACATACTTCTGCCAAGTCTCCCATCTGAGCAGCCCATCCAGATGTGCCACTGACCCTGACACCTTCCCTGTGGTAGCTTCTTTTCATGCCTCTCTGAGGCCCAGCTGAGTGACCAGCAAAATCACCACCAACCAGAAAACTGCAGAGAATCAAGGTTCCAGTTGCCTGGAATTGGGGGTTTGCAGAGAATCAATCGGAAAACTCTTAGTCCCAAACCTTGTAGTTGAAAATCTCCCCCAAATGCATTAGGTTGCGATTGCTGAAGGTCAAAAACAGTCCATCAGTTCCAACTATATGACATTCTGTAAAAGGGCAAACCTATAGAGACAGTAAAAAGATCAGTGTTTGCTAAGGGGTGGGGTGGGGGAGGGAGGGATGAATAGCTGAAGCACAGAGGATTTTTAGATGAAGCTACTCTATGTCACTGTCATGGTGGATACATGTCATTCATTATACATTTGTCCAAACCCATAGAACATACAACACCAAGAATGAACCCTAAGGTAAATTATGGACTTGGAGTGATTATGATGTGTCATTATAGCTTCATCAGTTGTAACAAACGTACCACTCTGGGAAGGCTGTGAGTGTGCAGAGGTAGAGGGCAGGTGGGAACTCTGTATTTTCCCTTCAATTCTGCTGTGAACCTAAAACTTCTCTAAAAAAAGCAAGTCTATTTAGAAAAAAACAATGAAAATTGCAAAAAGAAATCAACCATCAGCAGTTTCACATGATTCAATCCTATACTTCCCCGGTGGCACAGTGGTTAAGAATCCATCCACCTGCCAATGCAGGGGACACGGGTTCGAGCCCTGGTCCAGGAAGATCCCACATGCCGCGGAGCAACTAAACCCGTGCGCCACAACTACTGAGCCTGCGTGCCCAGAGCCCGTGCTCCGCAACAAGAGAAGCCACCGCAATGAGACGCCTGAGCACCACAACGAAGAGTAGCTCCTGCTCGCCACAACTAGAGAAAGCCCGCGCACAGCAACAAAGAGTAGCTCCTGCTCGCCGCAACTAGAGAAAGTTCGCACACAGCAACGAAGACCCAACGCAGCCAAAAATAAAAATAAATAAAGTTATGTTTTTAAAAATCCTATATCAGTAGGCTCTCCGGCCTCTGAGGCTGATGGACTGAACACAACAGCACAGATGGCTGGGGACTGTGCAGTGAGTCCCAAGACCAAATCTCTCTGGACACAGGAAGCAGGGACAGAGGTGAGGAGGCTGAGCCCTAGAGTACCAGCCCAGGGTTCTGAGATATTCTCCTTAGAGAAAACCCCACATAACCTCTTGTGTTACTAAAATTCATCACCCCATCAGAGAGATGAATTTAGCCACCACAGGGGAGACTGATGAAGGTTTTCCCATAACTAGCTGTGTGAGGAGAGAAGATGAGGAGGCTCCGTGAGGCGCATGCAGTGAAATGGATGGAAAAACGGGACATCTGAAGTGCTGTGAAGTGAGTCCTCACCCTTTGCAAGGGTGCGCAGGAGAGATGAGGAGAGGATGAAAGAGGATGGGAAAAAGAGCGGGGCGGGGCGGGGGAGAGAGAGAGTGAGAGAGAGAGAGAAGCAAACATACCAGTGGGTCTCCTACATGGGAGGTGCACGTGCCGAAAGACGAATGCAGTCTGGCAGGCAGTGTGGGCATGTGTGTCGGAGACAGAGATTTACACGGGGAAAGGGCACCTGCTAAAATATTTATAAATTTATCAAGAAAACATGTTTTAAAAATGAAAAATAAACAGATGTACAAGTGCAACTCGAGAGGAACACATTTCGCAAGTTTGCAAAAGCAGAGTGAGTGGCGTGCTGGAGACCGCGTGGGTGCAGGCGGGAGTGGGCGGGAGCTGGGCCTCGCGGGGCGGGACCAGCCTGCCCCCGCCCACCGGGAGCGGGCGCCACTCCCCAGAGCAGGGGCGGGTGTGGAGTAAAACACATCCGGAGGGCTCGCCAAGAGAAGAAATCTTACGCTTGTGGCTGTGCAGCTTGGACCTCCTTACCTGGACCTGCAAGTCTGCAAAATGGGAGGCAACACCAGCCCCAGGAGGGATCGCGGTCTCCATTCTGCCGCATCATCCTGGCCAAGCCACCCACCCCTCCACGTCCACTGATCTACGAAAGGTCCTGGGCCACTTTCTAGGGGGAAGAAGATGAAATGCTGCACGTGACAGGGTTTTGGCTCTCTGCAGGAAAGGCAGTAGAAATCAAGGCCTCGGTTAAGAACAGGATGCTTGGGCTTCCCTGGTGGCGCAGTGGTTGAAAAATCTGCCTGCCAATGCAGGGGACACGGGTTCGAGCCCTGGTCTGGGAAGATCCCACATGCCACGGAGCAACTAGGCCTGTGAGCCACAATTACTGAGCCTGCGCATCTGGAGTCTGTGCTCCGCAACAAGAGAGGCCGCGATAATGAGAGGCCCGTTCACCGCGATGAAGAGTGGCCCCCACTTGCCGCAACTAGAGAAAGCCCTCGCACAGAAACGAAGACCCAACACAGCCGTAAATAAAATAAATAAATAAATAATTAATTAATTTAAAAAAAAAACAGGATGCTCTAAGTCACAGGTGTACATCGACGCTCTCGTTCAGCAGGGAAATGCAGCACATTACTCAAGGGGTTTCCAAAAAAGCAGGGGGAGAACTAGGAGATGCCTTCTTGGTTTCTCAACCGAACAATATTAGCAAAGAGCTTTAGGTATCTGCCAGGGGCATGGCTTAGACTTTCCTATTTGCTCAGTATTACAAAATTACACAGAGAAGAGTGCTAATTACAAAAAGTCAGGCGTTTCTCAAATATGGGTGATTAGAGTTATTCTCGTACCTGAAAAAGAGTGCAGGGCCGAATTACTATAGACATGTGCTTAAGGCCCTGAAACCTTATACCCAGCAGGCTCAGCCTTGCTTGGGTCCCAACCTAAGCCCAGCAGGCTTTCCAAAGACCCCCACTCATCAGCAGCAATATCTTGCTTCCTTATGTTGGCTTAAATTAAACATTTTTGTTGTTGTTAAAACAACATTAAAGAAAAATTTGAAGGAAAGAAGGAATTTGTAATCTCATGACTCAGTCACAATTTCTAATACATTTTAGGGCAACAGACATTTCCTGAGAGGCTTCTCAAGACTGTCTTGTTGTGAGGAACCTACAGTCTAGGGCCAGGGCTGAGGAGACAGACACATACACGGATAATGCAAGACTAATGTGGTAAGTATGAAGCCAGAGGTCAGATCAGGGCTCTGAGGACAGGTGCTCAGCCTCACCAGGGACTCAGGAAAGGGGCTTATTGGAGAGGTGACAGTAACCTGACTCTTAAGGAACAAAGGATGTAGTCGGAGAAAAAAACAGTCGAGGACTGTCCGAGGTAGAGGAGAAATAGCAGAGGCATGAGCACAGAGGTAGAAACAGCAGGAGATGGGGCTGAGGGGAAGAGCATCCAGTTTGATTTTATTGGGGGTCCAGTTCCAAGAAGAGAGAGGAAGGTGATGCTGGAGGGTAGACTGAATCATGGAGAGCACAGTGCATCTTGCTAAGGAGCTTGGCCTTTATTTTGTAGGTGATGGCAGCTGCTGAACATGGGCACATTTTCCCTGCTTGGCTGGTGTTAATTAAATTAAGAGAAAAAAAAAAAGACCCCAAGGTCCAGGACTATCTTGATAACAGGTAACATTTACTCAGGCTTCTCAAATGTCTTATTTTGCTCTTAGGTTCTCGTTAGGACAACGGCTTACCAGGAGGCAAAGGACTGCCACGTATAGCCTGAGGACCCAAACTTAGATCATGACCACAGTCCGTGGCCTCCCTCTTCTTCAGCCTGACACAGACAGGGCACCTGGGATGAGTTTCCAGGATTTGGCCGGCAGAAAGGCTGAGCTGAGTGAAGGTGCGTTGATTGCCTTCAAGGGTACAATCAGGAGCCAGAGGCCACCTGGATTTACTTCCTGTAGCTTAAGGTTGCTTATCAAGGAGAAGGGAGTGCAGAGCTCTGAGTGAGGGGGAGGCTTGGGAGATGGGAGATTATTCCCCGAGGCAAAATACTCTCAGGCACAGGGAGGAGGTGACAGCCACTTTGAGGCAGAATTCAGGACCCTGGGGCTGTGAAGGGCTTCAGGAGATCACATGGCTGAGCGACCCCTGGTGGTAGGCTGGTGTCCTGCCTCTAACCTACACTCCTCCATGGGAGGTGGGAGAAAGCAGTGCAAATAACAAGATTTGGAATCAGGCAGCTGGGTTTGCATTCAAGCTCTGCCACATAGTGGGGAGTTACCTAACCTCTCTGCACTCTGGTTTCCTCCTTTGTAAATGGAGATAAAGTAGAACCTAAATCATAGGGTTGATGTGAGGATTACATGTGATCACCTACAGAAAGAGATTAGAATAATATCTGGTCCACATATGCACTCAATAAATGTTAGCTCTCAGCACACATGTTGAATGGAAAATAAAAAAGAAGCACCTCTAGGGGAGGGAAGGAATGGGAGTTTGGGATTAGCAGAGGCAAACTATTATATATAGAATGGATAAACAACAAGGTCCTACTGTAGAGCACAGGGAACTATATTCAATATGCTGTAACAAACTATAATGGAAAATAATATGAAAAAGAATATATGTATAACTGAGTCGCTTTGCTGTACAGAAGAAATTAACACAACACTGTAAATCAACTATATGTCAATAAATTTAAAAAAATATACGAATGGCTGAAAGATATAAAATACTGACACACAATCACACACCTGCACAGACACACACACATTACAGATGTAAAGGTATTATTTTTGTTGAGAACTCGTTAAAAATCAACTCGAACTTCCCTGAACGGTGGCCCTTCTCTCTACCTCTCCGGCCTTCGCTACCGTAACTTTGCTTCAGCCCCGGTCACTCCAGGTTGCTGACAGCAAAGGGCGGGCCAACTCACCAGTTTGCGGATTTCACATTCTAAGTTCTGAATACAGTCCAGCTTCCTCTTGCGGCAGCGCTGGGCCGCGATGCGGTTCTTGCTGCGCCGGCGGACGTCGTGAATGAACTCTAACTGCTCTGAGGTTAGCTTGTGCATCTTAATCATCATCTGGAAATCATTCCTTGGAAGATCTGTGATTTGATCTACAGGAAAGGGAAGTTTGACCTGGAACCAAGAATAACAGAACATGATTATGGCAGCTGGAGTTTTGTTTTCATTCTGGCAGGTGGAACATCAAAAATTGGAAAAACCTCCTTTTTACAATGACCAACTACTCTGAAAACTACTGAAGCAGGCAGTGATTATTCTTTCCTGTTTCAAAAATAAATAAGATGTAATATTCAGATAATCAAACAGAATGTGAGTACACACATTATAATGTGGTTATTATTCCTGAGATCTTTGAAGCAAACAGCATGGAAAATATTGGAAAATGTATACACTGTCATTGCTACAGCACTTTTGTAAGAAGGGCTCTATAGTTAGTTGAAACCTACTCCCATTGAGCCTCAACTCAGTAAAATGACAGTTTATAGACAGACATCAACTGAAGAATCATCTAAAACACTTGAATGAAGAGAGCACTGCACACCTTGAAGATGCTGGAAAGATGAAACAGTCAGTGTAATTTGTAGTTACAACAGCATAAGGGAGATGTAGGAAAAGAACCTGGAGGGGCTACACCAGTATGATCTAGGAGTTAGAACTGGGCTTTAGTCCTTCCTGCCAGACGTGAGACTGCAGGCTGGTTACTTTACTTCTCTGAGCCTCAATTTCCTCATCTGCAGAACTGGGGCACGCTTTTTAGTTGCACAGTGCTATACACCCATTAGGGACTTCGCATTTTTGGAAAATACAATGGCCAACCCTTCTCACATTTTCTTTTACAACGTGATGTTGACCTTCCTCAGTCAAGAGGTGGGATGCGTGTTCCTGCCTCTTGACCAATACAATGCAGGGGGGAGTAACGGCGTGTAACTTCTGAGGCTACATCATAAAAGCTGTGCAGCCTCCCCTTAGGCCTCTTAGATGGTGCTCTCTGGAGGACACCAGCTGCTGAGCCTCAAGGACACTCAAGCAGCCCTGTGGAGAGCCCCACGTGGAAAAGAACTGAGGCCTACAGCCAACAACCAGCATCACCTCACCAGTCACATGAACGAGCCACCTTGGACGTGGATCCTCTGGGCCCAGGCAAACCTTCAGGGATTGGCCCGAGACAACATCTGACTTCAACCCCATGAGATATTCTGAGCCAGGAGTGCTCAGATGGGCCACTCCTGAATTCCAGACCCATAGAAACAGTGAGAGATGTTAAATGATTATCATTGTTTGAAGCCACAAAGTTTTGGGGTGATCTGTTATGCAGCAACAGATAACCGATGCAGATACTATTATCAGAAAGAGTCCTACTTTCAAACTCTTGACAAATCAAGGCAGGTAAGCATCATCCAAAGAGAGGACACTAGTCTTTTTAGAGATGGATCTATGTCCTCCTTATATTCTGTTACATGCTTCTTTACAACCCTGTGGCGGTTTGAAATCTTTCTTAGGAAAAGAACTGCTATTCTTGTGGGCTTCCTCAGCACCCACAAGGTAGAGAACACAGGCCTGCACCTTCCAGCAGTCTGCCGTCGCCCTCTTCAAGACTACTGACGAGGACTTAGACACTGAATTTATGGTTACCAGTGGGGAAGGGTGGAGGGGAGGGATAGTTAGGGAGTTTGGGATTGACATATACACTCTGCTATATTTATATATTTATTATTATTATTTTAAAGAACTTTATTTACTTTGGCTGCGCCAGGTCTCTTAGTTGCGGCATGCATGTGGGATCTAGTTCCCTGACCAGGGATTGAACCCAGGCCCTCTGCATTGGGAGCGCAAAGTCTTACTCACTGGACCACCAGGGAAATCCCTACATACCGCTATATTTAAAATGTATAACCAACAAGGACCTACTGTATAGCACAGGGAACTCTGCTCAATATTCTGTAACAACCTAATTGAGAAAAGAATTTGAAAAAGAATAGATACATGTATATGTATAACTGAATCACTTTGTTGTATATCTGAAACTAACACAACATTGTTAATCAACTATACTCCAGTATAAAATAAAAAGTTAAAAAAAAGACTCCTGACAAGGCAGAGACTTGAGGGGTCAGTTCTGGTCCTGCTCAGAAGCTTCTGGAAGAGGAAGATTGCATGTTGCTTGGCCAAGAGACAGTGTTTCCCTGCTCGGACGGCTGAACTCCCGCTTACACTAGCGTCTGCTTTAGGTGGACCAGCAGATGGCACTATAAACCTAAACTTCCTTCAGGAGCCAGGCCAGCGCTGTCCAATGCAAACAACGTGAGCTGCGTGTGTGATTTTTACATCTTCTAGTAGCCACGTTAAAGGAAGTGCAAAGAAACAGGTGAAATTAATTTTAATAATATATTTAATTGAACCCAATGGAGCTAAAATATTTTCAACATGTAATTACCATTAAAAATTATTGAGATATTTCACCTTTTGGGGGGTACTAAATTTTCAAAATCCGAGGTGTATTTTACACTTGGGGGTTCATTACAATTCAGATGAGCCTCGTTTCCAGGGCTCAGTAGCCACGTGTGACGTATGCCTCCTCTACTGGACAGCACAGCTCTAGAAGACGGAACAAGTGGACTCGAGTGAACTTCAGTAACCAGAGAATCAGACTGGCAGGTCTGGGCTTAATTGATCAAAATATTTTGGGGTGAAGAATCCAGGCCCTCGTTAATATTCAGAAGCTGCAGCGTTATGTCTGGGTTGTTCAGGGGAGTGAGATGGAGATATTTTATCCTAAGCTCAGGCTTTTGCTTTGGTTGCATCAGATACAGGCAGACATGAGTCTGGATCCTGGCATTTGTGGCCCGTTAATCCCCAGGCACAAAGGCAATCCTACTAAAGATCTGCCTTCCTGCGGCTGGGTGCAACGGCTTAGTCAGGTTACCTCATAGCTCTGAGCCTGTTAGACGTGGCATTTGCTGAAGGCTCCCAGTGGGTGCTCTGATTGAACTTCCACAGGGCGAACTCTGTCCCATGACACCTGTCAAATTCTGGCCCAAGAGAGCAGAATCGCAACAGTGCACATGACACATGCTCAGCTCAGCCCTGCTTTGGCTGCTAATGACGGGCAGTCAGGACAAACAGCTCCTTGTTTATGGACCCAGGAGAGGGCTTTGTCCACGGGCTGTGTTTGCGCAGGGCTTATAATGATATGAAAGAATGTTTGATTTCCCTTTTATACCCTTTGGATAACAAACAGACACTCAGATCCTGGACGGTACCTAAATAACACAGAGGTCGGTCTGTTGGGTACAGGGATGTTTCCACACCAGGCAGGAGGCTTGTTTGCACAGCAGGGGTTACAGCACTTCGGGCTTGGGCTTCGTGGCGTCTCCCCCTCTGCTGACAACAAAGCAATTCTGCTTCTGCTCTACGGTGTGTTTACTTATTTTCAGACAGAATATATACCTATAGCTCAGGCCACAGGGAAAGTCAAAAGGCCTTCTATACCAAGAGCTACTGTATTTAAAATCCTCCAGACAGCAAACATAAAACACTACGGAAACAGGACCGAGGTTGACAGGAAAGAGGAAAAATCAACAATGCTGGTTTCAAAGTCCTTGAAGCAAAAGGCCATATAACATTTCAGCAGAGCTGTTGCAACTCAAGCTGCTTTGCAAAGAGGTCAAAGGAAAATCATCAGCTATAGACTTTCTTCCACATGAAAAAAAAAAAAAAAAAAGCCCAAACCCCAGCTACTCTTGTTTCTTTCGAAAAGGTGCTGCTACCCTTCTAGCTAGGGAGGACTTACCCCAACTACCAAAGGGAAGCCCCTGACTGTTCTTGGAAAGGCACAGTGGAAATTTCGCCACACCTATTTGTTGATTTCAGGGTAGTAAGTTCCAAGCTGAAGGGCATCTTCCCCCGGGATGAAGGGCAGCTGCAGACCCACTATGGAGCTGGGAGAACATTCCTTTCCCAGGCTGGCAGGCATCCACATAGTCCCCAAATGGGCTCAAAAGTCAGCTAATGTGACTTGGCCTTGGACCTTGAGAAGGCTGAGGCCCTCCTGACTGCCTTTCTTCTGGCAAATTCTTAGAACCCAATGATTCCTCCAGGATTTTACTTCTCGGAGGTAGCTTAGTTTTCATTCCACGGACTCTTGTAAACAGTGAGGTGACAAGATGGAGAGTCCAGCCAATCACCACCACCACCATTCGGCGATCACACGTGAGCGAGGCTCAGCGCAGAGGCACGGAAGGCTGGCCAGGCTGCTTAGAAGGGCAAGGGCCCGAGGGGTCCGGGGCGCCGACGCCTCTCTAGACAGGTGCTTGCCACCGCTTGGGTTCTCAGTGGAGACTCACTCCGAGAGTTGGGCAGCCTCAGCTTGTCTAATCTGCTCTGTTGCTGTCATCCTGGCCCCAGCACGGTACTCACTCTCCTCTCTCCGGAGCACAGCAGGAGGAACAGGGCAGAAGCTGTTTTCACCTGGTACCCATCCTGGCCGGCTCGGTAGTGACCAGAGGAGGGGCTCAGACCTCCTGGGAGCTCCCTGCAATGAGTGGTCCCTGCACTGCCGAGGGGTCTCTGGCCCTAGGGGCTGACAAAAGGTGGGAAGACGCTGTGACATCTGGACAGTGAAAGAAACCTAAATATTCCTCCTCGGGGGCCTGACCAGGGGTTGCTGCTGGCTGGACCCCAGGTGCTGGTGCTTCTTTCTCACCAGACAGAAAGCAGCTGCTCCCTTTCTCTCTCCTGCCAACAACTACCCTGTTTCTGCCGCCAAAACCACATCCCCTCTCTCCCAGTTAAACAAAAATACCATCTAAAAATTGTACGAGAAGTATAACTTCTGGCAGAAAATTCAATGATGAGACAAAAGAGGAGAATAAAGTGTCCACACCCAAACAATGACTCCTCTGCTCCGGTGGACTTCCCCGTGATCTTTGCTTCCTCTGTATACTTTTTACAGGGTTGTAATCAGACAGTGCAACGCCTACCTCACCTCACCATGCCTCTCAACACACATCTCACTCGCCTGGTGTCTTCGCTGTGCTGGATGGGGGCTGTTGGAGAAGCAGGACAGAGATGCAGGCGTTGTAGAAAAAGGCGAAAAAAAGCACCTCTTTCCTCTAGCAATCCCAGCGGAAGCTTGTTGGTCAATCTTCTTTCCTATCTCCTTTCTTGGTTTCACTATTAGATGGTGAGTAGAAGCTGCAGGAGTTGGACCCCTTAGCAGTACCCTGAGGACCTGATGGTGCAGTGCAGTCACCTCTCCAAAGCCTTTAACATTTATGCTCTTACAAGCCCCTCAGATCCCTGTGAGTTGTCTGGGGGACAAAGCAAGATGCCCATTGGGCTGACAATTCTAGTGCTGTTGGAATGGCGACAGCCAACTCTGTGCCGGGCAGATGCCAGTGACAAAATCTCCCCTGCCAAAGACACACTTCCTGCACAACTGTCTGTCTAACCTCTGTTCTTATGATCCAGTTTCTGAACCAAACACAGGACACCTGGAATTTAGTTGTGATGCTGCAATTACCTAGCTATGTGATCTCAGGCAAGTCTTTCCTTCTCTGTCCTGAAGTTCTTTGAGGATCTGGGAGTCAGAGGGAGATAATATCTGCCCTACTTAGCTGAGAGGATTGCTATGAAGAATAAAACTGGATAATAGATGGAGAAAGTGCTTTAAAAAGCTTGAATTGCCTTATGACTATGAAGTATTATTATTATTTTTTAAGCGAGAATTCTTTTTATTTATTTATTTTTAGTATTTATTTATTTATTTGGTTGCACTGGCTCCTTAGTTGTGGCATGCGAACTCTTAGTTGTGGCATGCAAGTGGGATCTAGTTCCCTGAGCAGGGATTGAACCCAGGCCCCCTGCATTGGGAGTGCGGAGTCCTATCCACTGCACCACCAGGGAATTCCCATTATTATTATTATTAGTACTAGTAGTCGTTGTGGAGTATTAGTATTTGTTTATCAGCCCTACGTTTCTTTGTCACATAGATTCTTCTTTCTGTCATACGATATGCTTTGCAGTTACAGATGCTAAGAGTCTTTCTAGACAACGTGAAAACATTGTTTTAATTAGAAATATGGCTGACTTCTATGCTGCCCAGCAAGGTTTTCTTTCTAAATATTAAGCAGACCAACTACAGTTACTTGTAAAAAGATGCCTGATTCAACAAACCACAAAAATGACTGTAAACATTTTACATCCAACATATGTCTGGAAGCCAACATTTGGGTGGAAGACTTAGAGTCAGACACGGCTCTTCTGTAACATTTCTGTGTTTGCTCTGGACCTTATTTCTCCCTGCCCCAACACATACACCAACATACATGTACACACATCACCCTCATACACTTTCATGCCTCTTGACATGAAGCATGTTAATAAAGCAAGTCCAGGACTTCCCTGGTGGCACAGTGGTTAAGAATCCACCTGCCAATGCAGGGAACACGGGTTCAAGCCCTGGCCTGGGAAGATCCCACGTGCTGCGGAGCAACTAAGCCCATGCATCACAACTACTGAGCCTGCGCTCTAGAGCCCGCATGCCACAACTACTGAGCCCGCGAGCCGCAACTACTGAGCCCGTGCACTGCAACAAAAGAGTAGCCCCCGCTCACCGCAACTAGAGAAAGCCCACGCGCAGCAACAAAGACCCAACACAGCCAAAAAAATAAAATAGATAAAGCAAGTCCAACTAATCAATGCTTTTGACTATGCAAATAAACTGTCTTCCTAGTGCTTCTTTATTAAAATCTACAGTTAATGCTTGTGGTACAAAACTATGTCACTAAGATGCTTACTACTTGGCAAATGCTCGTGACTCTTCTATAATTTTCAAAATTTAAAAATGAACCTGTAAACCACAATGAGATATCACTTTACACCACGAGAATGGCTATAATAAAAAAGATGGACAGTAACAAATGTTGATGAGGATGCAGAGAAATTGGATCCCTCATACATTGCTGGTAGGAATGTAAAATGGTTCAGTTACCTTGGAAAACAGTCTAGTAGTTCCTCAGAATGCTACACATAGAGTTATCATATGATTTAGCAATTCCACTCCTTGGTATATAACGAAGAGAATTGAAAACACATGTCTACAAGAAACTTGTACACAAATGCTCATAGCAGATAACTGATAATGGCCCCAAAGTGGAAATAACCTAAATGTCCCTCAACTGATGAATGGATCAACAAAATTGGTATATCTACACAGTGGAATATTATTCAGCAATAAAAAGGAGTGAAGAACTGATACATGATAATGTACCTGGTGGGTACATCAATGGCAAGGAGGAACCTTGAAAACATGCTAAATGAAAGAAGCCAGACACAAATGGCCACATATTGTAAGATTCCTTTGAAATGAAATATCTAGACTAGGCAATCTATAGAGACAGAAGATAGTTTAGTAATTTCATGGGGTAAGGGAAGAGGGCAATGAGAATTGATTGCTGCTGGATATTATGTTTTTTTGGGGGGTTATGAAAATATTCTGGGATTAGACATTGGTGATGGTCATACAACTTTGTGAATCATTGAAAACCACTGAACTGTTCATTTTAACAGAGTGAATTTTATGGTATATGAATTATATCTCAATTAAGAATCTGTGTGAGATATACAGAATTCAAACATTACAGAAATACATAGAAATTAACCTTTCCCTGTATTCCCTCTTGCCAACTTTGCCTCCCATTTTATCTTATTCTCTATACTGCTTTTATTATTTATAATATGTTTCTTTATGAAGTAAACTGGGACCTTGTTATACATACTGTTTATGTTACCTTTTTCACTTAATATGACCTGTCCATTTTTTCATCATTGGAAGAAAAAAATTCCCAAGTTGGGGACTTCCCTGGCGGTCTAGTGGTTAGGACTCCATGCTTCCACTGCAGAGGGCATGGGTTTGATTCCTGGTTGGGCAACCAAGATCCCACATGCCGTGCTGTGCAGCCAAAAATAAATAAATAAATAAAAATTCCCAAGTTGACTTTTTAAGTAAAATAGCAAACCCAGAAGTCATAAAGAAAAAGATTGATAATTTGATTACATAAAACTTAAATTTTTTTTAAATGGAAAAAGACACTATAAAAAGTAGACAAGGAGAAGATATAGGATTAATATAAGAAAGGATTAATATTCCTATATTAAGCATTAATGATCCTGTAAATTGACTAAAGTCAAACAACATACCCAAAAAGTGGACAAATGGGAAGTCCAGGAAAGGAAACACAAAATGGCGAATACACACAAGAAAGTTATCAACTTCACTAGAAGTCATCATGTTTTGCCCATCAGATTGGCAAAAAACAAAAGGACTGGTGACCACTACTACTGGCAAGAACAGGGGGCAATGGACACTCATAAGTTGCTGAAGGATATGTGAATTGCTACAACCTTTTGGGAAAGTAGGTAGGTAGTATTTAACAAATGAGTATAACCTTTAACCCATTTATGGGGGCTCTAACCCACAAAAATAAAAGCACCACCACTAAACATGTTCACAAGAATGTTTATTGCACCAATGTTTGTAAGAGGGAAAAAACTGGAAACCGGAATGTCTGTTGATAGGTGATCGCTGAGTCAATTGTGATTTATGGGAACCACGGATATTAAAGAAGCATGTGTCAACCCTACACAATTGACCTAGAGGCACGTACACAGTAGACAGCTATGTGCAAAAAGCAAGTTGCTTAGTAATTACATGGCAAATGGTATTAAAATAAAACCCAAACCCCTAGAGATGCGAATGTGTGTTTATATACTGTTGTAGGCACAGAGGAAGCCTGCTAAATTTGGTATGTTAGGGGCTGGGTATGCTGTGATTGATTATTTAAAAAGAGGAACTTAAAAAAGCTGATTGTTGATAAAGGACAATATTGTGCTTATTTAAACTTTCCTCAAAGCTGGGGAAGAGTTAGGATGAGAAGTCAATGCTGGCGAGATAGGAGAGTTAAGAGGGTGTAACTAGAAATCAGAATATAAGGTAGGTTAACACTTTTCTTTTGATCTAACATTTTGGCTCTTTACAGAGAAAGAGAGATTGGGAGGAAGCCAGGACCCGTCAGTCTGAAGTACTGAACAGGTGGCTGGCTGGAGGTGGAAACTCTTCTTTTTTGAATTTTATTTATTTTTTGGCCATGCCACACGGCATGCGGGATCTTAGTTCCCTGACCAGGGATCGAACCCGAGCTCCCTGCAGTGAAAGCGCAGAATCTTAACCACTGGACCGCCAAGAAAGTCCCCTGGAAACTCTTTTTTTGGTTTCTGGCTCTGGCATCTCTTTGGGGTTCACTTGGAAGATAAGTCACCTGGAACCTTACACAAGAGCAGATCGGGGAAGAATCAGCCCAGGAGATGTTGGCTTCTGGATCAGTTATGATTCACTTTGTGAAGAGTTTGCCTTCAGTGTTATTACTGGAGACCACACTTCCACTGGGGTCAAAGAAACTCCCCAAAGCAAAGTACTAACTCAAAGAGGAGCAGTCATGCTAAGTCCCTGAGACAGTTCTTGCAAAACCTAATCTCTACTTTAGGAAAACTAAAAGGTCAAATTGGGAAAAAACCTTAGCTTCACTATAACAATCCTACCCAGAATGTACTACCGAGAGGGGCTAAATGTGATTCCCGAAATGACACAGAAATTTGGAAAATGTCTCTTCTTTCAAGACTGTTTAGAAATGCAAAGAACAGATCTATTTTTTTAAAGTGAAAATAAAAATATTTTTGAAAACAGCGGTATTTTTTGAGGGGAGACTAGTCCTGTTCATGACTATTTTATAGGTTGAATGGTTCTTCCTGTTCTTTTTTTTCCCTCCCCACCCACCCCAACCAGGGATCGAACCTGCGCCCCCTGCAGTGGACGCGCAGAGCCCTAACCACTGGACCGCCAAGGAAGCCCCAATTTTTCCTTTTCATTGATTCATTTAAAACTGAAAAGGTCTAAGGTAGACAAGTGATAAGGCCCGAACACAGGAAAGACACATGTGCTCTTGTTGGCAGCATTTAGTTCCAAGAAGTGACTTTAAGTTCTCTTTGGGGACATTAGACAGACAAAAGGAGATTTATCTGAAACTGACAGGTCCTTAAACATATGCAAATGTCATAAACGCACACTCCCTTTAGTTAATGGTGAGGCTCCTCTTAAGGGAGAGATATAAAGAAAACAAAGACTCTACGGCATTTGTCCTTTTCTCGAGACATCCTTGGCAAGGGAAATCATTATGCCCATGGACCCAGCGACTGGGCTTCTGCATCAGGGGTGCCTATGAATAATTTCAGGGAAAAAAGAAAACCTCCTAAATGTTGTGATCAGACGGAAAGAAATGAGTGAGGAAAGAGAACGCACAGCCTTTCACTGTCCTCACGAAACCTCAGTCCTCTCAGGTCAGGGACACAGACGTGACGACACAGATGTGAGTCTGGCTTGGGGCACTGAGCCCAAACCTCCATCCCAAACCTGAGGGGATACAGTGTATTCAAATAGCAATAGTTTCCCATTCAAATTTCCTTTTTAATGACTTTTAGCTAAATTAAATCCTTTCAGTATGTTTCTTTCTCCATCTTTGCCAGGCAGTAACAGAAGAGCGGGGACCGGGCTAGCTAGAAAACGAGGAAGTGACCACAGGGCACTTCTGTAGTTGGCACAGGAAGTTTTGGAATCTATTTTCAAAACATGCCCGATCTAAAATCTTCATGTGCTTCTCGCCAACCTCGCAGAGGCTGAATGAACCGCACGTGGCTCTGTGAAAAGCCACCTCACCCTGTGTGGCATTTCTGCTGTCTGGCTGGGTTAACATCCCTGCTTTGCTAGAGGCTAATAACCAGGGAGCGCAGACGCGGGCGGAGGGCACTGGCATAATGAGGACCACGCTTCATTTCCTCCTGTGTTTTTCGGACAAGCAGCTCTCGGGAGGGACTTCTCACCGGGCTCGCTCTGTCCTGCTCCGGAGGCAGGTCTGAGACACAGGTGGCAGCCTCAGGTTGGTTGCTTGTCGATCAGCATGACTGTGCCAGACCATGACACAGACGCCCTCAGATCTCTCCGGGGGCCCCTCATATTACAGGGGAAGGGCGAGCATCTGAGGGCGTCTATTCCTTCTCTCCTTGGCCACGTGAGTCTTGCTCACGATGTGGCTGGCGTTGCTCCTGCCTCCTCTCCCAGCATTGGGAAGACGCAGATGGCGCCTTTGGGAATTTTTATCTAGAAAGTACTTTGCTTTCAGGGTGGACTGCTACACAGCCCCACTGTTCCTTAAAATGACTCTCACCGTTTGTGGGGAGCTTGGGAAATGACACATTATACAGTTATGTGTGACTGACAAGGGTGCTTCTTCAGTGACACTGGGACTGGGACGGATGGTGAGCTGTCCATCACCTGCATCGAAATGAATGGACACGGGATGGCTCCAGAGTCCCATCCGACAAGGAAACTTAAAGGTGCTGGGAAAGCACCTGTTCAGTGTGGATCTCTCTAGTTTCAAACAGTCAGTTTTGAAAGCGATTCTATATTTTCCTTCACACTGAAGAGGCGAGGGGCAAGGATGAGGGTGAGGGGTATGGCATCCTTAAGAGGCAAGGGGAAAGGATGAGGGTGAGGGGTATGGCATCCTTTAAAAGCAGACAGAGGAGAAGGAGAGGGGGTCGGGGATCGGAAGTACCTGCGCACACTTTCAGGCATTGACTTAACTGTTTTCACTAGGCACTTTGCCTCTGCTTGTTGAGTACTGAAATCTCGATCAAATTTCAAGTGCTTTCTAGGACAAAGTGGTTAATTTGGAATCGCCTTGAAGCCTCCTGCCTCTACGGATGAGGGGGACAGTCCCTGTACTGTAACCTTTAATCTTGACAAACAAGAACCATCTGGCAGTGGTGGGGGGGCAGGGAGAGTCCAGATAAAGGACTGAGGGTGGATCACATGCTTGAATTTAGTTGGGTTCCCTACCTCCTGGCCCCTGTCCTGCACAGGACACGACTCACTGTCTGCTTCCGAGAACGATCCGGATTCGTCGCTGGAGTTGGTGCCGTAAGACTGCTCACATTTAATCTGGGGTCGGACTTGGTTGTACATTCCATCTCCCATCAGGCCTGGTTCCTGATGTTCTGTGGCAAGGAATCTGGCTCCCTGGGAACAGGGCGAGGAGGAGAACTCGCAGAGAGGAAGGCTGCAGGGCGAGCCCCCGCTCCCGTCCTCGGCGTACGAGTAGGACGAGCACGAGCTCGAAGTTCTAGTCCTGGTCTCCAACGGGGGCGAGCGAGGGCAGACTTTGATTGGCACCGGGCAGCTGGTGTTGGGCCGCATCCTTCCGGGCAAGTGTTCAGCCATCAGCCCACCGTGAGGGTAGGCCTGTGAGCTGGGGACGGACTGGCCAGTCCCCACCCACAGGCCCTTTGGCACCGGCTCAGAGAGATCTTTGTCCAAACCGCTTACCCCAGAATACGAGTGCACCGCGGTGCTCGCTTGGTCACAAGCGCTGGAGGAGAAGATCACACTTCTCCGGTCCAGCTCTCCTTCCTGTTTACAGAGCGCCTCCAACCCAGGCCCCTTGAGGGGCGACCCCACTGTGAAGCTGGACGCGTCCTTCTGGCCCATGTGGGGCTGTCCGTAATTGCCCGGGAAAGGGGCGTAGTCACTTTTAAGGTCACCCTGAGTGATCCCCTTGTCAAAAGGGCACGCGGAACTCCTGGCAAAGTGCTGCTGAGAGGTACCGGGCAGGCCGGACAACTCCACACTTTTTGTTAGGCTAAACAGAGACCTCAAGCAGGAGGGGGAGGACGCGCCCCTGGACCTCTCCAGGCAGGCGGCCCCGGCAGGGGGGGCGGGGGCGGGCGCGGGGGCGGGGCGGGGCTGTTTCCGGTCCATTTCCACGTCCCCGGCTCTGTCCTTGACGTCAGGCTCATCTCCAGACAGGCAGAGCGTGATGCTCTCTTCTTCGTTCTCTTCGCTGGGCGGCTCGCTTTTGATCTGCCCCATGGCAAGCCCCGGCTTGAGGCCGCTGCCAGAGTTATCTTCACTGAACGTGCTTGCAAAACCTGAGGTACTGTGTGATGATGCGTTATAGACATTCTTGGTACACGCAAGCTGGTACTTCTTGTATCTGGGGTACTGCGTTAACGCGTCCTTTGCCGCGCTCTCCTTGGTGTCCGCGGGCACGTCGGACTCCGGCAGCAAAACTTCTTCCTTCTCTGGTACTGGGATGGCAGTGGCCTCAAAGCTGATGGGGTCTGGAAGCATCTGGTCCCTGGGGCAAGCCATCTTGGCCGTCTCCGAATCCATCGTCTCCTCCTCTTCCTCCTCTTCCTCTCCGGCGCTGTTCTCACGGTCCTCGTGCGGGCGCTGGCACGCACCGTCCTTTCGGCACACAAACAGGCCATCCTCGCTGTTCAGGAGCTGGGTCTGCAGGAAGCTGAAGCAGGAGTCCTCCAGGTTGTGCATGCGCAGGAACTCGGCACAGCGGATGACCTCGCGGATGTTTTCTCTGCTGAGTAACAGCTTGGCGGTGTAGGCGAACTGCAACAGCGGCCCGAACCCCCTGGCCGTGACCTGCAAAACAAACAGGGGAATTGCCGACCGTTACCATCAGCACTGCTATTGTCCCGAATCCCTCAACTGAAGCAAGATAACCAGACAGCGCTAATGTCCCAGGATAAAGACTGCAAAGGAGCAATTAATCTCGTCCTGGGTCAGCAGTGATTCTGCTTCCAGTAATTAGGGCCTGTCTCGTGCATGCCAGCGCTCTACTCATCACGACACACAGGACTGAAAATCATCAGGGTCAAGTGGCTAAACAAGATGACAGTGGGTTCAGTGTTTACACTAATGAAATATCCTGGCAAATATGCACGGTAACAATGGGAAGCCTATTAATTTCCCTCCCCATCCGTCCTGTTGAGAGCCACTGTACGTCAGGAGTGCTGTGATACTTCTTACAGCTCACTCGAGCCAAAGAAAGCATTATAGTTTTCTGGTCAACTGCAGAACTAGCAATATGGCCCTGTTAGAAACCGGAAAGTCCACGGGGTTTTGAAAATAGTTTTTCCCTCACAAAGTTAAA
Source organism: Balaenoptera musculus (assembly GCF_009873245.2). Lineage (NCBI taxonomy): Eukaryota > Metazoa > Chordata > Mammalia > Artiodactyla > Balaenopteridae > Balaenoptera > Balaenoptera musculus. The sequence continues at coordinate 68,186,534 of NC_045796.1, read as the reverse complement.
AAGAGACGTTGAAAGCAACTCCTGTTTTTTGCTCATTCATCATGGTTTCTAGTTGAGATTTTCCAGTCATCACGTCGTATCCCATCTTAGAATGATACTAGAGATGACAGTCCAAAGCAGCGTTCTCAAAAAAGAAATTAACTCCTGGCCCCTAAAAAGGGTGGAGGGTGGTTACAGAGCTAAACAAGCCGGCTGTCATTTAAATGGCTGAAGTTGTTGAATGGCACAGGACATGGGCAATTCCTTCCCTAATTATAAGCAGCAGCTTTGCCACGCAGCTGTCTTCTTTCCTGGTAAATCTTCAGGGGCTGAGCCTACTGTCATGTGCTGCTAGTCCATGACACATTTTCCGCAGACTGGAGACATGCTATTTATGCACAGCTTGTGTACACGCGCGTGCCTGCACGCACACACACGCTGAATGACTTAGACCATTAGAAATATGTTGCCTAGGGCCAGTTGTTCTTTCGAATGAAAATGGATTAAACTTGCTGGTGTTCAGGGCAGGCTTCCTTACCCTATACACATACCCACGCATCCTCTAGGTTCTTGCAAGCGCTGCTGACCCTATAAGGAAGGGAGGGGAGGCAGGTCCATGAATCATGTGCACAAAACAAATGAAAGCAGAGGTCATGGGGTCCTTGCTGGAAGCTACAGTAGCAGTGACTAAAAAATATCTGCTAGGGGAATAAGTGCAGAGCAAGATGAACCCGCAGGCTTTGGAGCTGACTGCCACATGGATTGAATTCAGAACAGCACACAGAGCCCAAACTCTTGTGAGGACCTATATCTGCTGTTCAAGATTCAACACAGACATCAACTCTACTGGGAGCCCTCTGCAGACTTCTTAGAGAGTGAATGACACCATCCTCTCAGCCCCCATAGCCGAAGAAAGGAAACACCCTGCCTTCCCCAAGGGCAGTGCTGATTTTATATCACTGACTGCATTCTAAGGGAATGCCTAGTAACGGAAATTTCTTAGATACATAGCTGAATGGAATTTTAATTGTTAATATTTTTGAAGTACTTTAAATAAAATTCAAAAAAATTTCTCCATCAGATAATGAGTCCTGAGATGTTTGGTTTAAAAAAAAAAAAAAACCACAACAAAAACCCATGACTGCAAGACCCACATTATAGTTCTACAAGGGCAATCATTGCCATCTCCCTTTTATTGTACTTAATTGTGTCAGTTTCTACCAGTAGACAGCAAAGCTTCTTCAGATCAGGGATTATTTCATTTCTCTTTGTAACCCTGCACCTAAGGAGGGTCTCTAAACATCTGATAAAAGCTTGTATATTACTGAATATGTCTGAAGTCTAACTGTGCCCCTAACATACAACTATAGTGTCCAGAAGGTGACAACACACTCTGCTTGGTGAGTGCTGTCTCAAATTACTTTTGGAGCAAGGCACTGTGTAAACCAACAAACTACACCAATTAATCAATGGCAGGCAGGGGTGCTTATTTGTCACGTCCCCTAGCACCTATATTGAAAGGGACTTCACCTGACCTACACTTTTGTTCTACTAAGCTGACATGGCAATAGATTCAGCAAATGTCTGTTTTACGTACTTTTCTCCCAGGAACCTATAAAAGGGAGTGTAAGGTAAAGAAGTGCATATTGATAAGTAACCAAAGAAGGTTGATGAGAATGTCACAGGACCCATTTCTTCATTGTAACACGGCTCCACCACAAAGAGAAAATAGCAGAATCAAGGCAGAGCTGACCCCTCCATCAGGAAGCATCTTCCGCTCCGCTCCTAGGCAATCTGCCAATTGCAGAGTGGATAATACATATCTTGAGTTTTGGCAGATGCACTCGTTATACGGGAAATCGGGGAAACTCATCTTGATGCTATTTATGTTTTTTTTATACAGTCCTCCTCATACTCTCATCCCCATTTCTTTTTTATTTTGATGCGGTCTCAGTAAGCTGTACCACTATCCCCTGCTATGGCTGCTTTTAAAGAAAATTCCTGAAGAAGCTAAGGGACACTCTTGAGGATCACTAGATCAGTCCTGGGTATCACCACTTGCCTCATGGCAGCAAGGAGCTGCAGAAAGCTTCTCCACTCAGGGCCAAGCTAATACTTAAATGTATGAGTGGGTCCAAGGATGCCAATAAGCACAGTCTCCACGTCCCAAATCAGTTCATTGATCCTTTGGGGGCTCAGGAGACACGATGAGCTTGAAATGATCGTCACATGGTCATGAACAAGTCATGAATAAAAACAGGGTTGTAATATGTCATTCAATCCTAGGTCAGAGAAAACGGTGTCCTCACCATGAAATTTCGAGAGTCCATAATTAGCTCTTCCCTCCTGCGAGTTTAAACCATGCTCTGTCGTATTTAATTCTGCTAAATTTTGCTCAGCTTCTGCGCGCAGGGCTTTGTCTAGAGAGTCAGTTACTATTCACCAAGCTCCTGCTAGTGCCCAGCACCGCGCTAGCTGGTTCTCCTAACGCACTGGAAGGCAGGCGTGATTGCCGCTATTTTGTAGACAAGGAAACTGAGAAGCAAGGAGGTGAAGGAGTGCGTCCAAGGTCCTAGAGCTAGTAAGTAGAGAGTTGGGATTCCAACCTAAGTGCTATGGAAAATGGTTAAGTACAAGACTCAGCCCTGTGCTCAAGAAACCTACAATTTAGTTTTGAAGAGGAGATAAGAAGAATAAGTTAATTTTCAGGAACCACGTAAATCAACAATGGAAAGGCAAGATGACATGTCACAAGACGACATGATTAGTTGTCAACAAAGAAATCCTGACCAGTTCAGAAGAGGAGACTGCTGAGGTCTGTGGGATCCCTTGAAGCAGGGACTTGTAAGCAGGACACCTGGAGTGTACTGAATTGCCCCCGACTGGGTCCGATCGGGGTCAAGGGTTGCTTTGATACAATGGGTACCTTCTGAACTGCCACTGCTGTCCCTTCCAGGAACCCATCTCTGGTGCATTTCAGCCCAGTTGCAATAGTTCCAAATACACAAAACAGAAAGTGGGTGCCCATCACACATGCAGGCCAGTGTTAAAATAGGCAGTGGCTTTCTAAATATTGGTTTAGCCTCCATCTTGAGTAGCTTGCACTGTCTTTCCATTTTGAGGAATCATTTAAGCTCACGTACTCAGAAAGCAAATATCCAGGTACCAACGTGAACCTGCATGTTTATGAAACTGGGGCCACAAGCCTGCATTGTTATTTACTTTCTGTTTGTAACAAGTAGGGCTCTGATAATAGGAAAAATAAGAGGGGGTAGGAGGGTGGAGAATCACCCACAAAACTAATGACCCATAACAATGTTATTTAAAAAGGTAATGATCGGGCTTCCCTGGTGGTGCAGTGGTTGAGAATCTGCCTGCCAACGCAGGGGACACGGGTTCGAGCCCTGGTCTGGGAAGATCCCACATGCCACGGAGCAACTAGGCCCGTGAGCCACAACTACTGAGCCTGCGCGTCTGGAGCCTGTGCTCCGCAACAAGAGAGGCCACAATAACGAAAGGCCCGCGCACGTTGATGAAGAGTGGCCCCCGCTTGCCCCAGCTAGAGAAAGCTCTCGCACAGAAACGAAGACCCAACACAGCCATAAATAAATAAATAAATTAATAAATTAATTAATTAAAAAAAAAAAAAGGGTAATGATCATCAAGTTACAGTGGAATGAAGTGATGAGAAACAGCAAGCCAGTCCCAGCTCACTGGTATTAATGGAGCTGTGTTCCACTACTCTCAGGGAAGCAGACATATCTAGGCTAAAAATCACCAGTCAGGAATGGCCTAAAGGAATGATAAACAAATGCAAAATACAGTATTAGGGGCACCTGGGATAACAGTCTTGCATTTTGAATGGAATCTTTTGGTTGGATCATTCTGAAGAGTATTTTTTCCATCACATTATGGTTCCATAATGTGCAATATACATTGTGCTACAGATGAGACTGGCTCACGTACTGGGCAGAATGGAGGGTGCCCTGGGGGACTAAGACCCGTGAGAGGTCAGGAAGTAATCCCGCCTTGCTCTCTGGTTGCTCCCAAGGAGGCGGTGACCTCATCCAGCAGTTGGCACACCCAAGGCGAGTGGCTCTGACCTTTGGGTTTCGGGCCTGAAAGAAACAAGGTCAGACTACCAGACTCGTGCACTGTGGTGTGAGCCCACACGCCACTCATGGGTTGAAAATCTGACCCACTGAAACTATGACCCTCCACCCTTTGTTCCCTTGGGTTCTGACGTATCATCTCTCTGCTGTGGAAGAAAGGAAGATGACGTGATGAAAACGCAGCTGGCAGAGGGCATGCTTGGGTGCTGTTTGCAGGGCTGGGGAGCTCATTCCCTCAGGACGCGGTCCGTGTGCTGCTGGACAGAGCTTGTGAAAGGAAACTTCTAACAGTTTTGTCACTCTGGATTATTACAGGGATCAGGCATCTGGGCTTCAGGCATAAATTGAAAATAGGGTTTGGGAATTTTTATAAGACTTGGAACAGCATTTTCTACTCAAGCCATGTGATGAAGGTCTTCTCTGCTGCTTCTGGCAGTGTATATTCATGGCTGCAGCACTGAGTCCATCTACCCGAGCCTGATCTGACGGGTCAGGAGATCTGGGGACTGCGTCCCAGGAGAGGGGTGGCATGCTGCTCAAGGTCCCATAACCACAGCCTCACAAAACACAGAATCTTTTACTTTTAGCAACATCATGTCCTAATGGAGCTGGATCTCTCCTACGCTGCTGGAGCAGGCAAGAGGAGGTAACAAAGCTATGCCGATGGGCTTTTGAAAACACTGACTTGGGTTGTATTTGCACAGCAAGGCACTTGTCAAATAAAGAAAACAGCACCAGTGACAACTCACTCCTCCCTTCCACCTCCACAATGCACTGCATCCCATTCTGCAGGCTGAAGACTGACTTAGCGATGAGGCATCGCTTCCAATCTTAATTTTCTATAATTAATATCCATATTATCACTTGTTTCTCCCCAAAGCAGCATGCTCTATAAGCATACTACATTCAGGATGTATTTGTTAAATTAACATCACTATTTCAACAAAGCTTCTGGTTATTTTGGTACTAGTTGTAGTTAACGATAGAGCCAGACCAAACAACCTGTTTCCATTCCTAAAGTAACAATACAAAAACTAAAGCAAGTTGATTATATGTACAAGTTATATAATTTCATATAGTGGGTTTTAAAAAAATTTGTGTTAGTGAATGTGGCTTAAAAGCATGAAATTAAGTGTCTTTTCTCTCCTGTGCAGGCTTGAATTTGGGTTTGCAGCCAAAATACAAAGTTCCTCTCCTTTTTGTAAATCTGTCCCTGAGATTCTCTATGTGATCATTCAGTCATTACTATTTTTTGTTTACTCATTCATTCACCAACCATGTTCTGGGCACTGTGTGACATCTGAGGGCACCAGCTTTCTTGGATTCAAATTCCAGCTCTATGATGTACCAGCTGGGTAACTTGGGCTTCTTACTTAATCTTTCTGTGCTTCAGTTTCTCCAACTGTAAGACCAACAGTGCCTGCCTTGTAGTAAAACCTATGGAATAGCTTCTAGCATTGAGTAACAGCTATTATTATTGCTGTTATTACAAAAATGAATAATATATAGTCTCCTTCTCCAAGGAACTAAGAGGGTGACCAGAGAGATAGATGTTCAACACAAATGTCTACAATGTAATCTAAGTATGTAACAGGTATTTGCAGGGTGCTAAGGCGGGACCAAGCTGGGGGTAGTAACTCCTAAGGGCGTCAGCGTAGCCTTCCTAGAAGTGGTGACCTTTGCCCCAAGTGTTGAAGGCTGAGCTGAAGTTCATCAGAGTAAGTCAAAGAAGGGCCTGGCTCACTCCCTCATCTCCTTCAGGCTCTTCCTCAAATGCTACTTTCTCAGTGAGGCCTTTCCTGGGCCTCTAATCACAACTGTCCTCCCAGCACCAGGACTGGCTACGTGATTTTCAGGATCCAGTGCAAAGTGGAAAGGTGGTCCTCTTGTTCGGAGATTCAGAACTTGAAGATGATGACAGGGTCCTTCTGAGCAGGGGACCCTAGGCAATTGCACAGGTCATGAGCCCTTGAATCTAGCCCTGTCAACACACACTTGCTACCTATGCCCCGCAGGTATTGAAATGGGCTCTGCTACCTGATCTCAGTGGGGTGACGGCATCCTAGGGTAGAGCCAGTGAACTCCAATTGAGTGAAACTCCAAAGGCTAGCTGGCACAGCTACTGGCATCAGCAGTGTAGGTCAGCGGTGGCTGGCGGGATCATGAGTATCTTGGACTGAAATACATAGTCAGCTCACGAAGGTACTTTTTGATTGGTGAAAAAAAAAGAAAATCATGTAGGTGAAGTGGACAAAGCCCTGCTTGAGTCTCTGTGATAGAGTCATCATCCCACACTTGAGTCAGTTCACAGATCCAGGAACTCTTGAGGAAGGATCCTGTAATAATCCAGGTTGCTGCTATGATTTCTTCTGTCACAAGGGTTTGCAGAAACATACATCTGGTAGTTTTCCTAAATCATGAACTGACACAAACTTTTTTAACTAAAAAAACTTTAACAAAAAATTATTCAAAAACTGTTTAGATCAGAACCAAATCTATCTATATATCCTTCTCCACCTATCTATGAACTAAAGTAGCACTAGTTTAATACAAACATAACAGGACAGTTTTGTCTCTCAGCCTCATGCCCCACTCTTCTTTTGTTTTTCCCCCACTTGTATTGAGAAATAATTGACATACATCCCTGTATAAGTTTAAGGTGTACAGCATGATGGTTTGATTTACGTATGATTACCACAACAGGTTCAGCTAACATCCATCTTCTCACATAGATACAATAAAAAGAAAAAAATTCTCCTTGGGATAAGAACCCCTAGGATTTACTTTCTCAGCAACTCTCCTATATGTCATATGTCATACCCACTCTCCTTATGTTCCCGTTTCTAATGCTGAAGCTGGGAGTTTTTATTTTATTTATTAATTTAAAAAAAATATTTAATATTTATTTATTTTGGCTATGCCAGGCCTTAGTTGCAGCATGTGGGATCTCCATCGTGGCATGCAGGATCTTTTAGTTGTAGCATGCATGCAGGATCTTTTAGTTGTAGCATGCAGACTTCTTTTTTTTTGAAATTCACGTTCTTATTTATTTATTTATTTTATTGATTGATTGATTGATTGCTGTGTTGGGTCTTCGTTTCTGTGCGAGGGCTTTCCCTAGTTGCGGCAAGCGGGGACCACTCTTCATCGCGTTGCGCGGGCCTCTCACTGTCGCGGCTCTCTTGTTGCGGAGCACAGGCTCCAGACGCGCAGGCTCAGTAATTGTGGCTCACGGGCCCAGTTGCTCCGTGGCATGTGGGATCTTCCCAGACCAGGGCTCGAACCCGTGTCCCCTGCATTGGCAGGCAGATTCTCAACCACTGCGCCACCAGGGAAGCCCCATGCAGACTTCTTAGTTGTGGCATGCACGCAGGATCTAGTTCCCTGACCAGGGATCGAACCCAGGTCCCCTGCACTGGGAGCTCAGAGTCTTACCCTCTGGACCACCAGGGAAGCCCCTGAGGCTGGGAGTTTTTCAACTTTGTTTCCCAGGCTCCTTTGCCAGGTGACTTATTCTGCCAGTAGGGGGCACTGGTGGGAGATCAGAGGTAGGAGGAAAGAAGCTGTGGTTCCCGTTTCTTGCTCTCTTTCTCTGTCCTTCCCTGGTGGGGTGTCTGGAAGTGGTGGTCTTCTCCCCAGGTGCAGCCCCTCCTGCATGCTCAGAGGTCCCTTTTATCCCTCCAGCCCCGGGAGTGAGAGCTGCTTCCTGCCATCATTAATCACTGGGTTAACTCTCCTTCCACTTCCTGTTCTTTCAGTTTTCCAGCACCTGTGTAACCAATTCGCTGTCTTACACCCCCTCTATTTGCAACAGGTGTGTCATGGTTTCTGTTTCCCTGACTCAATCCTCATCCATTTTACAGACAAGGAAGCCAAATGAGGTGAAGCCCAGAAAGCTCAGAAAGGTGAAGGGATTTTCCCAAAGTCACATGTCTGGTCAGCCAGGGCTTCACTCAAGCCTTCTGACTGCAGAGTTCAACTCTCCTGCTCCTTTCATACCAGTTGCTGTCTCTCTGAAGTAAACCAGAAAAGGAATGATGTTTCATATTTCGAGTTTTATTGCACTCTCTAAAACATTCACTTTTATACAGCTCTATCCAAAGAAGTCTGGCCAACTGAATGTGGTACTTCCCGGGTAGGAAGAAGGATGAATCTCACATTTGCTTCTGTCGCTATTTACATTATTCAGATGCAGTGGCTAGATTTCTCCCAAAGAATGAAGCTAAGTGCTAAGTCCCTTTCCTGCCTGGTAAAACCTCGTAAATCTAGGGAGCTCTTCTATCGCATAGGAATTTGATAAATCAGCAGGCTAAGCTCAGCTTCATTTCTTGGAATCTGGAAGGAATCAAAGCAGAAACGCCTTTCTGGCGGGGAGCCATGAGGGACCAAAGCTTTGTTCCAAATGAGAAAGGCAGCCTGATAAAGCTGATGTTTAGGGGGCAAGTCACGTGGCCCCTGCCTGTGTCAGCTGGCTCAGAATTATCATGAGGCTACGTAACAGCCGAAACTGCCCCTGAGGCATTTGGTTGTCTCAGGTTGATGAGAACAGGGAAGGGGAAGCAAGCATTCATTATCGTCTTTCCTGGGAACCGGCAACACCTTGGCCCTGTGGAACCTTCATTTCACCCGGGTGATTTTACCCCTCATCTCACTCCTTCATGTGTGGCCTTAATTATTTTCTCATTCAGCTATAGATGGTTATATTTCCAGGTAAGCGACGGGCAGAAGTCATATGTGATTCAAATATAAGGTACTGTATTCATATTTACTCTAAAAGCATACAATGAAAACAGAAAGTCTCTCTTCTGAAAGATTATATAATGAAGCTCATGGAGTAATTTTTAAAAATTCAATTTCAGTATAAGTGTAGGTCTTAAAATAGGTATAAGATAGTAGTAACTTTTTACGTTTTTCAGTGTAAAATGAAAGTGAAAAGCATCCCACTCACTGGTAATGAAGTAGTAAAACCTGCATCTAGGTTTACAGTTTCATTTGAAAAACCACCTCCAACAGAAAATTATTTTTAAAAAGATTTAAAAAATTACCTATTTTCCATCTGAATGACCCTCTCCCCTCTTTCAGGAAACCAATGATCTTCATAGACAAGAATTTTCTTGAGTCAAGGTTTGGTTTTACCTCCTAGACCCCTCTAGTCCTTTCAAACCAACCAGCAACCATTTGATGCTCAACCAGAAAACACAAACCATTTTTTAAAGCTTCTAGTCTTTAAAAGAAGTTCAGTTCCTCATCAGAGCCTTCTAATGCTTCTTCCTATTAAGCCAAAATTCCCATCCCTGAAACCTAACCAGTTACGAGCCCCTCTCCCCTCCCCATCGCCCCCCTCTGAAACATCTTGAGTTTGACTACGTCCCCAGCAGACACCTGGACTGAGTAAATGCTCCAGTCACTGGAACAGAGGACAGAACTGTCCCCTCCCTCCGTCTAGAGCCTATTTTCTATGAATGCAATGATTTATTTCATTGCCACTTGTTACTTATGGTGCTACCAATTACCATCTCTGAGCTTTTTGTTTCTAGCACATGCTACTGATAAGCCACGTGTCCATTTTAATCTTGCAAAATTGATTTCTTGACCCAAGAGTGTACACTTGTCTAGATATTCAGAAACTGTTTTTTTATTACATACACTGTTCTCCTTTTCATTTTTTTTGGCTGTGCCACGCGGCATGCGGGATCTTAGTTCCCCTACCAGGGATCGAACCCGCGCCCCCTGCAGTGGAAGCGTGGAGTCTTAACCACTGGACCGCCAGGGAAGTCCCTCTAGGCAAACTTTTTAAGATCCACTTTCTTCCTTTTTTTGAAAACTATAATGCCATTTCTTCATCTCCAGACTTCTGATGCTTTGCTGGGCTCCACAGTTTCTCAAAGATTTTGACCTTAACAAGTTGTACCATCATTATGTCTATTTTTTTTCTGTACTTTGGGAGCTTTACTTCCTCCAGACCGGGGGCTTAGGCGTTTTCTTCTACCTGGGGTTTCCATTTCTTTCTCCAAGTTTTTCTCAGTTTTCCATCTAATGAACATTCTCCATGACACACAATATAGAGGTAACTCAGGGCTCTCTGTCATCCTCAATACTAAATGCTCAGCCCCAAGGAGCAGCTGTTGGGTTTCCTCGTCTTCTTGCTCCACAGAGAACAATATATTTGTTTTCCTTATCTGTCCCTCTTTGAAAGGTCTCCATTCATTTTGGGCTTGGGTTTTCTTGATACTGTTTTTGTGGGTCCATATACCTTTTCATAGTCGTTCATGTTTTTCTACCATTAAAAAAAAAAAAGAAAATTGGGCTAAACAGAGAACTGCTGGCACAATTACTCTCCTTTGTTGAAACAAAAAAGGTCCTCATCTGAACTTTGTTTTGGGCATTCATAGATCTCCTGAGTCATCTTTCCCTGCATATGTGTAATTTCTACATTTCTCTTATTTAAAAAAATCTCTCAGAAGGTCATGAACCCCAAACTAGAAAACTCCTAAAAGAAAACATAGGGGAAAAGCTTCATAACACTGGATTTGGCAGTGATTTCCTGGATATGACACCAAAAGCACAGGCAACAAAAGCAAATATAGACAAATGAGACTACATCAAGTTTAAAAACTTTTGTGCATCAAAGGACACAATAGAGTGAAAATGCAACTTATGGAATGGGAGAAAATATTTGTGAATCCTATATTTAATAAGGGGTTAATATCCAGAATATATAAAGAACTCCTATAACTCAACAACTACAAAATAATCAAATAATCTGATTTTTAAAAAAGGCAAAAGACTTGAATAGGTATTTTTCCAAAGGCAATATATAAATTGCCAACAAGCTTATGAAAGATGCTCAACATCACTAATCATCAGAGAAATACAAATCAAAACCACAATAAGATGTCACCTCATACCCACTAGGATGGCTGCTATCAAAAAAGGAGAAAATAAGTATTGGCAAAGATGTGGAGAAATCTGGAAGTCTTGTGCGGAGTTGGTGGGATTGTAAAATGGTGCAATTGCTATGGAAGAAGAGTATGAACATTCCTCAAAAAATTAAAAATAGAACTACCATTTGATCCAGCAATCCCACTTCTGGGTATGTATCCAAAAGAATCAAAAGCAGGAGGTATTGTACACACCCACGTTCATAGCAGCACTGTTTACAGTAGCCAAGAAATGGAAGCAACCCACATGTCCATTAATGGATGAATGGCTAAACAAAATGTGGTATATATATATACAATGGAATACTGTGCAGCCTTAAAAAGGAAGGAAATACTGTCACATTTTACAATATGGATAAACCTTGAGGTCATTATACTAAGTGAAGTAAGCCAGTCACAAAAAGACAAATACTGCATGATTCCACTTACATGAGGTACCTAAAGTAGTCAAATTCATAGATACAGAAAGTAGAATGGTGGTTACCAGGGGCTGGGGTCAGAGGGAAAGGGAGGTGGTTCTTTAATGGGTATAGAGCTTCAGATTTGCAGGGTTATGAGTTCTGGACATCTGTTTCATAACAATGTGACTATTTTTAAAGATGAATGTTTGATGGACATTAGTATAGGACACATAAAATGGTTAAGATGGTAAATTCATGTTGTGCTTTTTAAAATCACAATAAAAAGGTGTTGAAATATTTTGGACTGTGCAAAATCTCCTCTTTGATGATCATGTTCTCTAAAATGATATGGTCTCTTCTAAGGTTTCTCTCACGTATACTCTTGTCAGTTCCTTTTAGTTAGTCAGTATTAGGACCAGAATAGCAATTCTAGTCTCGAACTCTCTACCCTTTTGAAGGTGAAACTGCCAGTAAGGCACATCAATGATCACTCAGGTATTCTTTCTATTAGTTGAAGAGAATTCTGATAGTTATTTATATAGTTGAAGTCCTGTATCATGCCTCTCCTTTGCCCTAATCTTGTAAATGGGAATTGGAACATGGAGCTGGTAATTGCTCTGACTGTATAACCCGTAAAGAACTCCTACTACACTATCAGTTTTGTTTCTCTCTTTTCTAATCTCTTCCCAGTACTCTTTTGAAGGCTCCTGCCCTCATGTTTCTTGACTTGCTTACAGAGCTTCTGGATATATGGTGCTGCTCTGCTTTTCTTCCCAGTTGGTGACATTTTTAATTTGAATATGGAATTCCTTCTCAGCCATATCTCGATGTGATGCCCTTTTGCTCGCCAGGTTACGTGGGTTACCTAAGAAATTCTATTTATCACCCTGGCAATAATCTCCAATTCAATTTGTTAATTACTCCTGTTTCACCCACTGATAGATAGACATTGGAAACTGTAAGTACTGCTTCTGTCTTCCCCTTCTCCTTGGTTTATCCAATGATTCACCAAATACTTCTCACTTTCACATCAATGTCAAACCTGCTTGCTTCTGTGATAATTGGTGTCATGAGTTTAGCAGGATATTCGTTTCCCTCCCCCTCCCCCCTTTCAGTTTAAAGCATGAGACTTATGCGCTGTGGGCTCTCTATAACTATTGGTTGGACTGAATTGAGCTAACCCTAGTAATGCCTGCCGGGGCAAGCAGAGGATTTGAGTCCTTCTTTCACATGACAATCCATCACATATTTGAAGACATCTGTCATACCTGGTTAGGGAATCTTTTTTTCCTTCAAGAACTAAAGTCATATTTTCCATCTGAAATGAAAACTGAAGAACTGACAGATCACACATCTCTTATGGAAAATGTTATTTTCTTCTTGACCTCTGGAAGCAAGTGGGTTTATTTTTTATTTATTTATTTTTTTAAAATTTATTTTTGGCTGCGTTGGGTCTTCGTTGCTGCGCGCGGGCTTTCTCTAGTTGTGGCGAGCAGGGGCTACTCTTCTTGAGGTGCGGTGGCTTCTCTTGTTGCGGAGCACGGGCTCTAGGCGTGTGGGCTTCAGTAGTTATGGCACGCGGGCTTCACTAGTTGTGGCTTGCAGGCTCTAGAGCGCAGGCTCAGTAGTTGTGGCGCACGGGCTTAGTTGCTCTGCAGCATGTGGGATCTTCCCAGACCAGGGCTCGAACCCGTGTCCCCTGCGTTGGCAGGCAGATTCTTAACCACTGCGCCACCAGGGAAGTCCAGCAAGTGGGTTTACATTCCACTAATACCCCAATCGCCATGAGGACTCTGTGCCACCAAGGGAGGATCACTGGTCTTTAGTGGGGAAAGTAATCTGACCTTGACAACTTGGGCAACTCTGCTGCCACTTCCCCTTTCATTTGCAAAACAGGAATAAATAAATAGGGACACGCTGAAGAAATTCAGATAATACATTTGAAAGGCTTTTGAGACACAGACACTAAAAATTCTAAAAAGATGTGTATCATCTTTTCAAGCAGAGCTTTTCCATTTGCAGTGGAAGTGGGTGTTACTGTGGCTCACAGAAGGAACAAAGCTACAGATTTTGCCTTATGGGCATGGTATCCAACAGCAATAAAAGTATTTCTACCGTCTTTAGTTTCCTTCATCTCAGTCCTTTACTAACCACCCTAAAACAGAAGTCAAGGCATGCTGACTGGGTTATCCAAGGCTGTACAGTAAGCCGGGGTAAATGCATGTATGGAAACCAGACGTTTTGCCAAAGGGACTGTATACTTCTGATTTCCACTCCCCTCTCCTGTTTCCACAGTGGGCTCTGCCAGTGGGGAAGAGTCAATGCTGATGCAATGCAGGCGCCATCTGTGCTCTGTAAGGACTGAAACAGCGGCCATCAACACAAAGCTTCCCTATGTGAGCTGGACAACGGCTGCCCTGGAGCCGTAGGACAGCAGACGGAACACACAGCTCTGTAGAAATCAGGGCTGCAGGAATCGTTAGGACACAACACCCACGCTCCTGGATGGGAGCATGAAGTCAAGTTTGTCACTCAGCCACTTCCTCTCCTTTCCCCCTATTTCTCATCTTTTCTATGTGTGATTCCCGTCGTCAAGGGAGGGAATGAAGAGGAAGCCGATTCCATCCATCAGCGTGGCCAGGGCTGCCGTTTTTACCTGGATCTGCTGGGCTCTGGCCCTGCAGTCTTCCACAGCCTTCCCTGGGACACTAGGGCGCCAGACTTGCAAATGACATCAACGGGGACAGGGAGCAAGCTTTGCTGAGAAGGGCAGTGTGTCGGGACTTGAGACTTCTGGGGCATGAAGGCCAGGGGCCTGTTTTGGACAGTGGTGTCATCTCTGGTAGCACTGCTGATGGCAGGTGAGACAGAATTTCCACCAGTGTCTGGGTGGCTGTATCCAGTTTCTGTGGGGCCGAAACACACTTTTTATCCTAACTCAGGGGATGGTGAGAAAAGGAAATAAGTCACAGGTGCATCCAAAATGCACCTTGGAGGCTGTTCTGGGCCACCTATTTTGAATGTGGCTTGGAACTGTTATGAAAGATCTCTTTACTTACAGCTCCTAACTAGGGAAACACCTTTTCTGCTATAAATAAAGATAACCAAGCATCCTGAAAACAAACTTTTGATTTTGGACAAACACCAACTCTCAAGAACAAAACAAGGTGTTTTGTTCTGGGTGAATCAAAGTATTTCTGAATATACCTTTAAGGATGCGAGTTAAGGCACCAACAATACTTGGGGGGTGTTCCAGTATTTTGATGGAATTTTAGTCATCGAAGTTGGAAATCAGAAACCTAAAGAACCATAATGCAAAACAAGCCCTCCAGTTTCCTTGCACTATTCTAGTAGGAAATACCTGGCTCCTGGCAGGGAGGACCCTCCACAGAAGATTACCAGCAGCCTTCCAGAGCAGTGGAGCTTTGAAAACCTCACCCAAGCTAGCAGGTGTCTGGACAGCACTGTCATTTCTTTTTTTTTTTTTTTAATTTATTTACTTAATTTATTTTTGGCTGCGTTGGGTTTTCGTTGCTGCGCGCGGGCTTTCTCTAGTTGCGACGAGCGGGGGCTACTCTTTGTTGCGGTGTGCGGGCTTCTCATGCCGGTGGCTTCTCTTGTTGCGGAGCACGGGCTCTAGGTGCACGGGCTTCAGTAGCTGTGGCTCGCGGGCTCTAGAGCGCAGGCTCAGTAGTTGTGGCCACGGGCTTAGTTGCTCTGCGGCATGTGGGGTCTTCCGGACCAGGGCTCGAACCCGTGTCCCCTGCGTTGGCAGGCAGATTCTTAACCACTAGCACCGTCATTTCTTTAACAAGCATAGGAGCCCAGGGCTTAGGAATCTCTAGGTAGAGTCATCATTGTGGTAAAAATACTGATACTCAAAGCAAAAGGGAAAACTAATACCACTTCTCCGCTCATGACCTCTCTCCTCTCTGTTGATACCATCTTTGCTCTCTCCTGCACCTTGATGACCTTTCTGGATCCTCAATCCCAGGAAGGCTGGAGAGTCTTTGGGTAAATGTTCCCGACATGGACTGTGTTTCCAGCAGCAATTTTTTTTTTTTTTTGGCCGCGTGGCATGTGGTATCTTAGTTCCCCAGCCAGGGATCGAATCTGCACCCCCTGCATTGGAAGCACGGAGTTTTAACCACTGGACCACCAGTGAAGTCCCTAGAGAGCAAACTTAATTCCCTTCCATCTGATCTTCCAGATTGCCCCCCAACTGACTCCCCTTTCAGTCTCATCTCCAGTTATCCTCCTGAGCCAGACCGCCAGCCTTTCTCTGGCCTTCTAGCGTTCACTCAAGCTGTGCTCACTGCCTGGATGCATTCTTCACTTTGCTTTACTGATTCCAACTGTACCTGTGACATCTGTGGAGGACAGGGGAGGGGGTGTCCATCAGTATGGAATGCAAGGCCAGGGGAAACCCTTGCAAAGGAGGTGGCAATTAAACTGGACACCTCCCACCCACCCACCTGGACAATAGCTACTGCCTATAGACCCCCAGACCTGGCATTCAATCACATGAGTGCTGTTCTGCGTTGTTATCTGAATGTGGTGCCTTTTTAAAAAAAATTTATTTTATTTACAATGTTGTGTTAATTTCTGCTGTACAGAAAAGTGATGCAGTTATACATACATATATTCTTTTTCATATTCTTTTCCATTATGGTTTATCATAAGATATTGAATATTGTTCCCTGTGCTATAGAGTAGGACCTTGTTGTTTATCCATTCTACATATAATAGTTTGCATCTGCTAATCCTAGACTCCCAGTCCTTCCTCACCCCCACTTCCTCCCTCTTGGCAACCACAAGTCTGTTCTTTATGTCTGTGAGTCTGTTTCTGTTTTGTAGATAAGGTCATTTGTGTCATATTTTAGATTCCATATATAAGTGATATCACATGGTATTTGTCTTTCTCTTTCTGACTTTCTCCACTTAGTATGATAATCTCCAGGTCCATCTATGTTGCTGCTAATGTGTTGTGCCTGTCTTGATGAGAAATTCCTGGAGGTCTACTTTTCATGTGCCACCTGCATGTATCTAATAAAATCTCGCAAATATCTGCATTGTCAAGAAGAGTTTGTTACTTCTTCTCAGAAGGCATTAGCATTACACCTTTCAAAAGAATTAACAAAAGGTCACATTTTCATGTCAATTAGATGATACAGTATTCACAAAAGGTTAAATGATAGGAAATCATTAGATCACAGAGCAGTGCTGGGGCCATGAGGATTTCTGTGTACATCCTAGGTATCTCGCATAAACAAGATGTGAGTCAATAATCAATCCAAAAATATTTACTCAAGCATTTGCTGTGTTGGGTGCTGAGGTGAATTTGAAAGAAGCAAAAAATAGTCTTACCCTGGAGGAACTCAGGATGTATTGCAGAGAATACAACTATCCCAGAGTTGCAGAGAATAATTAAGTGTTAAACGATACATTGTTGAGACTCCTGGTACAACAGAAAGTGCGAGAAGAGGCATGGGTATGGGCTGTCTGATAGCACTAAGCTTGAATGCGAGCAGGCAGAGGACAGGAGAGCACACAACCCATACCCTCCAAATACTGTGACCCTGACCTTGGCCAATGTCAAAAACAGCCTCATGGGGGCTTCCCTGGTGGCGCAGTGGTTGAGAATCTGCCTGCCAATGCAGGGCACACAGGTTCGAGCCCTGGTCTGGGAGGATCCCACCTGCCACGGAGCAGCTAGGCCCGTGAGCCACAGCTGCTGAGCCTGCGCATCTGGAGCCTGTGCTCCGCAACAACAGAGGCCGCGATGGTGAGAGGCCCGCGCACCGCGATGAAGAGTAGCCCCCACTTGCCGCAACTAGAGAAAGCCCTCGCACAGAAACGAAGACCCAACACAGCCATAAATAAAAAAAATAAATAAATATTTAAAAAAAAAAAAAAAACAGCCTCATGGCTGTCTAGGAAAGAATCTAGGATTTAACACCCTTGTCTGTTTGAGAGAAACCAGTGTCCTCTGATCCATTTGAATGAAACTTCAACTGGACCTCGTAAAAGGGACGCCAAGGTAGAAACAGAAACGATCTGTCGGGAGAGGCTAATGGTGTTTAGAAAGCCATAGAGCACAACAGTTGGGGTTTCAGAAGGGCACCCGTATACCATCGCTGTAGAAGCTGCAGGAGCTGGAAGCTGGTCTGAAAGTGAAGGCTGGGAGAGTTAAGTGGACGAGCAAAACTGTTTCTTCCTTAGCATGCTAAGTGAGACTCATAGGATTTTACAACTGCGGCATGGGGGCACTTCTCGATCAGCTTGAGAAAAAGCAAAATCAAAATCCACTTTTATACTAAAGCAGGAAAAACGACATAGCAGGGAAGATATTTCAGAAAGTTAAACAGGAAAAAAAAGAATATAAGGTAACAAAGTAAAATGGTGAAATGTCTAAGAAGCAACTGCAATAAGAAAAAAGCTGGGCGGGGTCAGAGTTCACAGGTAGTTCCAGGGGACACTGAGAGCCACGGAGGCCACGTGAAGTCCAGTGTCCCCCTTGAGGGCGTGCTGTCCTGCCAGCTCTGGGATGGGGTCTTGCGCTGCCCTGTTCCCAGCTGTGCCCCTGAAGCAAAGCACTGCCCCCAGCCAGCTCCAAAGACCGTTCTACATCCTTACTCTTGGTGGGAAGAGAATCCAGTTTGCGCCTCACCACAGTCACAGAGCGGACACCAGAACACTTTATCTGGCATATGGAAGGAAAAGAATGTCAAAGGGGCTTTTATTGCACCTGACCAGATAATTAGGTAATTAGCACTGTTGACTGATAGGGTACATCTACCTGCATCTGTACATCTCTAGGGAAGCATATTTTCAAAAAGGTACTATCAAGTGCTTTTTATTATAAATTTTTTTTTTTTTCCTGGAGAGCATTTCATTTCTCAAAAAGGACGCCAGCCACGTTTCCTTTCCATGCCAGTATGGCCCTTTTTCGCTCTGTCAAGCTGGACTGCAAACAGAGAAGAAGCGAAGCTGTTTCTAATCCCCCATGGATCTTACAACAAGCCCTGCAGCACGGGCTGGCTCCTTTCTCCCCGCCAGGTGCCCACCTTCGGGTCGGGGCGGTGGTGTCGGGGGAAGCACTGTTTAGGAACGTGGTCTTGCTGAAAAACAGAAAAGACCAGGAGAGGGAGCACAAGGACACAAGAGATGTACAGATTTGGGTCGCAGGGCAAGTCAGAGAAAGAGAACGAGGCAAGGAGAAGGCAGTTGCCTCAAAAAATATACGTGGCATCTGAAGGGTGTACTTTTTGGGCGGGAAAAGGGAATTTGGAATCTGTCATTTGCTCATCACACAGAAAACATTCTTAGCTGATCATAATGAAAGAAACCTAAAAGGCCATTTAGTTTGTTCTTCGTTCATCCTGGATGGTAACATGACTTTATGAAACTCCTCAATCTGTAGTTGCTAGCCCATCACTAAGTCTGTGCACAGGGACGATTCATTCTGATTAGGCTTTTCCTCCTGCATGCTGAATTTCCTTCAGCTTTAAGAGGAAGAGTGGAGTTAAACAGTCTAAGTGATTTGGTGCACTTTTACTTGTATAGTGTTAATAACACTTTACAGCTGGCACCTCCCTGGTCGTTTTAGTTCACCTTCGCCACTCAGTGATACGGGAGCACCTGCGTCAATCTGGCCAGCGTGCAGCCTCACGTGGAGACCAGTGGGTCCCAGTTCCACCACAGTCTTAGCTGGAATAGGTGTGTGAGCTGAGGATTGTGTCACAAGACGAGGCAGTGTGACAAGGCCGTTCTCCCCACAGGGGTTCATGATATGGGAAGCTTCTGATGACCACCTTGGCAATGTAGGGCACAGACCCCCTTATTCCTTTACCAAATGAATACTGACCACCTCCCATAGTTCCATAGAGTCTCAGGTGCTGGGGGGATCAAACAATGAATAAGGAAGCAAGGGTGCCTGGTCTGAGAGGTTCTAGGCTGATGAGACAGAGACAAGTCAGCAGCTGATAAGAGCTGGAATGGGTGGGGTACAGGTGCTGGCAGAAGGGGGTCTGGCTCTGAGGAAGTGGCACACAGGCTGAAGCCTGGGTGAGGATCAGCGAGGTATTGGGAGGGAACTGGTGGATCTCGTGGAAGAAAAGGAATGCGCAAAGACACAGGAGAGAACCCGGCCCACAGCAAGGGATGGCAGAAGTACAGCTGTGGTGGGCGTGAGGACGGTGGGATGGGGGGACGTGGGGTGTGGAAGAGAGATGTGAACAGACTAGAGACACCATAAGGAGGGAGAGCGGGCGGTGTGTGAGGACCCAATTCAAGACTGAGAATGATTAAAAGAGGGTCACAGTGCTTCTAACCCACTAACCAAAGCCATAACCTGGACACCACATCAGTGACAGTAAGGTTCCAGTCGGAAGCCATTTGGGACATGCCTCATATTTCCCTGTGTGACGGTCTCAGCAGGAATTAAGGTTCACAGGAGCAACCAAGGTACTTTAGGATTCAGAGTCATAAATTATTGAAGGGGATGTGGCTCAGCATTCTGTAGCCTAGAGCTTTCTTTAAGTGAAGACAACCATTGATGCCAATTATTTTAGCTACTGCATGATGTAGGACTTTTAAAAACAGTCAACTTGCCCAATAAATCATTCTGGTCTGGCAATAAGAGAGAGCTGAAAGTTCTTACAGAATGTGAGGAGTCCATTTTTTAAAAAATTTAAATAAAGATGAATGGAAGAGAGACGAACTAGTATAACATGAGATGCCTTGTTGAAAATAGCAACGGTTACAGATGGAGAAAGGCAACCTTCCTCCTGTCCACTGAGTCTGGTGTTAACTGGGGAGCAGCTGACCAGTTCCGTGGCCATGGTCCATACAGTTTCTTCCATCATCACTTGAGTGGACTTCAAACTGCAAAGTGGACCTTCTGACTCTGACCCTCCTGCCTCCCTCTTGTAAGAACTCTTGTGATTACACTGAACCCAACTGGATAATCCAGGATCATCTCCCCATCTCAAGATCCTTAACTTAATCCCATGTGCAAAGCCCCTTTTGCCATGTAAGGTAACATATTCACAGGTTTTGGGGATTAAGATGTAGACATCTTTTGTAGAGAACAAACGTATGGACACCAAGGGGGGAAAGCGGCGGGAGCGTGGGGTGGTGGTGGGATGAACTGGGAGATTGGGATTGACATGTATACACTGATATGTATAAAATGGATAACGAATAAGAACCTGCTGTATAAAAAAATAAAATAAAATTCAAAAAAACCCAACAAACAACAACAACAACAACAACAAAAAGATGTAGACATCTTTGAGGGACCATTACTCTACCTACCACACTGTTTTTTTTTTTTTTGGCCACGCCGTGTATCTTGCAGGATGTCTTAGCTCCCCAACCAGGGATTGAACCCTGGACCATGGCAGTGAAAGCACCAAATCCTAACCACTGGACCGCCAGGGAATTCCCCACACTGGGTTATTATAAAATCTACAGAGCTCATTTCTCAAATGTGTCTTTTTTTAAAAAATATTTATTTATTTATTTATTTATTTATTTATTTTTGGCTGTATTGGGTCTTTGTTGCTGCGTGCAGGCTTTCTCTAGTTGCGGCGAGCGGGGGTTACTCCTCGTTGTGGTGGCTTCTCTTGTTGCGGAGCATGGGCTCTAGGTGCGCGGGCTCAGTAGTTGTGGCGCGCAGGCTCTAGAGCTGAGGCTCAGTAGTTGTGGCGCACAGGCTTAGTTGCTCCACGGCATGTGGGATCTTCCCGGACCAGGGCTTGAACCCATGTCCCCTGCATTGGCAGGCGGATTCTTAACCACTGCGCCACCAGGGAAGTCCTCAGATGTGTCTTATGCTTTCAGTGCTTCAAAATTGAGGCTGCAGACAAAGGCAAGTCCTTGGGTAAGCCAAGGTGACCTAGATATTCAGGTCTTTATGTGATCAAGTGGCGTGAATTGAGGAGTCATCAATGGGTAAAGTGAAGAAAAAGCACAAAAATTTCAGATCTCAGGTATTTTCTCTTTGCTTTCATTTTACATTTAGATTTTTTCAGCATCCTTTTCATTATTTCTTGTGTAAAGGCACATTTCTAGTGCTGGGTTCACAGGGACTTCTGTGTGGCACAGGGAAACCTTGAACAAAGGCTGGAGAGACTTGCTGTCTCCACTGCTACAGCTGACACGTTTGTGACCCCAGGCCTTATTTTCCACCTGTTAAAAACCCAGCACTTGCAATCTTTAATGAGCATTCCTATTGTCATCACTGAGGCCAAGGGTTAAGAACATGGGCTCTGGAGTCAGGTTGCCCAGGCTCATATTCTGGCTCCTTAATTTAGGAGCTGACCTTTGGGCAAGTTAATTAATATCTCTTGCCTCAGTTTCCTCATCTGGCCCATGGGAGTAATAACAGTAGCAATCCTACAGCGACAATGGGTTAAACAGGTAAAGTGCATAGGGCAGTGCCTGGCACATAGTGAATGCTCAATAAAGGTTATTTTTAATCATCATCATCACTAGATTAGACCCAAGGGATGTACCAAAGAGAAAATATAGCCCTTTTCCTTAGTGCCGGGTCAGATGATTTTTAAGACCAAGGTTTTATGATTCCCAGTATATCATGGAAGAAAAGCACCCCCTTGACTTTCTCACTTCCCATGCATCATGCTGCACTAGCAAGATCTTTTAATATTTCTCCTTGCTGAGAAGTAAGGGCACCAAGTCAAAATTGATATGTAAAAATTACTGTCCCATTGTCACCTGCTGGCCTTGCTAATAAATCTTAGCTTAATGAAGCATGTGTATCCTTTCAGAAGAACAGGACATAACCAAAACTAGAGGGATATGGGCTCTAGCTTGTTTAAAACAGTACCTTAAAAAAGCTCACTGCATAACTGCATGCCCATAAATACAAATGCTATAATTTTCTTGGGTCAAAGATCATTTTCGGGCTTCCCTGGTGGCGCAGTGGTTGAGAATCCGCCTGCCAATGCAGGGGACGCGGGTTCGAGCCCTGGTCTGGGAAGATCCCACATGCTGCGGAGCAACTGGGCCCGTGAGCCACAACTACTGAGCCTGCGCGTTTGGAGCCTGTGCTCTGCAACAAGAGAGGCCGCGACAGTGAGAGGCCCGCGCGCTGCGATGAAGAGTGGCCCCCGCTTGCCACAACTAGAGAAAGCCCTAGCACAGAAACGAAGACCCAGCACAGCCAAAAATAAATAAATAAATATATAAAAAAAAAAAAAAAGATCATTTTCAAAAAGTAAGCACATATAGTGGAATCTTAAAAAAAAAGATACAAATGAACTTATTTCCAAAACAGAAAGAGACTCACAAACATAGAAAACAAACTTATGGTTACCAAAGGGGAAAAGGGTGGGGAGGGATAAATTAGGAGTTTGGGATTAACAGATACACACGACTATATATAAAATAGATAACTAACAAGGACCTACTGTATAGCACAGGGAACTATACTCAATATTTTATAATAACCTATGAAGGAAAAGAATCTGAAAAAGAATATATATATATATATATATCTGAATCACTGTGCTGGACATCTGAAACTAACACAATATTGTAAATCAAGTATACTTCAATTAAAAAATCTAGAGTTAAAAGCTAAAAAAAAACCCCAACATAAGCACATACACATCTATACTCGTGGCAGCTTTTAAAGCAGGTTCTACAAGGTTCAACAAGTCATTTTTGAGAGTAGGCCTTCAAATAGCTCTCCTCCACTTGAAATGTGAAGTGTGGAAAGTGGAGTGGATGTATGCTCTACGGAAAGAGTGGGCAATAAAAAATAGAGGACACTTACAGCTGTAGCAAGCCAGGAGGAATTTATACAGCAAGTTTTAAATCAGACTCAAAATTGGCTTGTGTTATCCACTGAAAAAAATCCCACTGAGTTTGGCCTCCTGAGGACGTTTTCTGGGTGAGGCAGACCCTCGACCAGGCAAAGCTTCAGACGCAGACTTCTCTATTTTCAAAAGGATCTGAAGAGGCAGAAATTCTGCTAATGGAATACAGGAATGAAAATGAATATTACATTTCTACTTGGCTAGCAGCTACCTTGGTATTAAAATTGGCTGATTTAGTTCTGTCCTAGTGGCTGAAATTCTTCCATCTTATTATTACCTCTTTAAAGAGACTTGAACAACTTCATTTATTTCTTCTCTGTCTCTCCCCCTTTTCTTTCTTCTATTCAAACACTTCTACAAAACATAGTGTTCCATTAAAAGAAAGCCAACCCTGTAAGTTCATTGAACTTCTTCTTTTGTTCTTCTGATACTAAAATCTTTGTTATTTTGCTCAAGTTATCGTCATATTCACTAGGCACACAACAGGTGCTCAGTAAAGTTGGTTTTTTCCTTCTTCTTTCTCTCCTTGGCCCCTATTTGGTAATGCATTTCTTCCTTTAGTCTTCGGTTTACAAACCACTTGCTATTATCATTGGCTCCCAGAGCCTCCTTCAGACTCTCCATCATTTATTGGGAAGCTTAGCCCAAACTGAGATAACTCTCAGAAGACATCTTGGAAGTAAAAAGGTTCAGAAAAAAACAACGTCCCACTTATCAAAAATGAAGTGCTTTTGTTCTCATTTCAGATCTGGTGGCAGAAGGGAAATATCAGCCTTCAGAGGTCCCCATGAAATATTTGACAAGATATGCGAAATGTTTCTCTTCATTTGGACTGCTTGTTTCATAATACAGTCGATGTGTTTCACGAGAAAAACAAGGTCAATTCAATTGATCCAACAACTGAATTGTTGGTTTTGGCGACAGACACACATACATATAAATGCTCACGCTCTCCCAGTTTTAACAACACTGAATCTAATTTAGAACCACAAGAGCTAGGAAATTAAAGAGTTAATACTTAAACCCCATCCTTAATTCATTCTGTCATGTCTGAGTATCACTCTTCCCATAGCAAGCAAGATCACCCCCTGTTCTGAGGCCACTAGACAGAGAATGAAATCAGCTGTAACATTACTGTGTCACGATGGAGGGAATTAGGGATGAGCCTGGAGAACAAGCTTGGGTGCTCTTTGTATGAGAGTGGGAAGCAGGATGGGAGGGAAAGAAAGGAAGACAAAATAAAAAGTAAAAAAAAAGCAGGCACCGTAGCCGCAGACAAGCTCCTGCTCGCCTTCCACCTTTTCCGACAGAGGGCATCTTTAAGGCAGGGTGCGGACGGCTGCCCTAGTTACAGCAACGCAGCCTATTAGCAGTCTAAGCTCCCAAAGGAACTTGAAAGAACAGACGAAACAACAGACATCACAGCTGATGGAATGTTGTGGTCTTACGCTTTCTCCTGCAATTGTGCATGTGAGCAGGATAAAGGAGGCTTCTCTTACTCAGCTGAAATGCCCCTTGGTTTGCTTATTTCCAAGGGATAAGGAAACCCATTCCAAGGAATGGTTTGAATTACTGCTCTTTCAACAACATTATGGGTCATGTATCCACTAAAATGAATCTATTGCGCTGTACTTCTTTATCATGAATCATTGTTTTAATTTTTAACCCAACCCAGCAGGAAATCATGTGTTTACCCCATGTAACTTTCATTCGATCATGGAATTAATAAAATCTCTGTTACCTAACAGAAGAACCCACGGGACTATTTCAGGGTAATGACAAATTAAAAGAGGGAATTGCCTTCTCTAATGGCTGCTTGGTCCTGCAGCAGGTAAAATCACACACAAAATAGCAAAAAGCAAATATACTAATTTGCCGCCTACATTTCCTATTTCATCAGGAGGAGGTCCGCTCTCTATCTATAAATTCATTTTTCCTAAGGCTTCCTCATCAGATGACTAGGTCCTGCCAATAAGTAATACTCTCAAATTGTCATCTGCCTATAAACTATTAAATGTTATTTTTTATTTTTGCAATTTGGAAAAATGTATCATGCAGCAAGGAATGCCTAGCTTAATGCTATCTGTTAGTATGTACAATGAACTTCCTCCTCATCCTGTCTAACGTACATCTTTCAATGAGAAGAATGACATTACAAAATAGTTCTTCTTGGGTGTATTCAGAAAATCCATACATATATTCATTATTAGGACTCTTCAGATTTACTGAAAAATACCTACTTGAACCTAAAACATGCGCAGAAGGTTAGCTATTATCTTAATCCTAAATTCTGCTATTATATTTCTATCACAGATGTTCTGTGCTGATGGAAAGTCTAAGCTATTTGGATTTGCCAGCTTGGATTAATAACTACCCATCTCTAATCATTAATGATGCTGGTTCCAGTTCAGTGATTGAAATGGGTAAAAAAAAAACTTCATTTTATTCTTTCCTTATGAAAGAGCTGTTGGCTTGGCAATGCACTTCTTTCTGGAAAAAAGTCCTTTTGAAAAGGAGAATACTAAAAACGGTGTAGGAAGCACTAGAGAAGAATAGAAATTCATTTTAAAGCAGTGTACCATGTACAAATGCTGTCTTACAAATAGGATTATTTAATTTAAACCTTAGATCTGTCAAGCTCCATTACTTCAAATGGAGCCTGTCGTTTCTTGAGTTCATTATATACCGAGATTATATTACAATTTATGTTAGGTTCCGTCATTGCTGAGATACAAGGCAGTGAAAAAAAAATTACACAGCAGTGTCAGTAAATAGAGCAAAGTCACTGCAGTGTTGGGAAAGGCAAAAAGTCATCTTGCTAAATGAGGATCCAAGCTGTCCTGTACCGAGACTGCTACTAATAAATAAAAGGCCTCTGGGAAAAGTGCTGAGCGTACGCTGGATCTATTTTCAGCTTGCATCAGCAGCTGCTGCCCCTGGGATCACATCTTTACGCATACTCTACACCATATGTAATCACTCCAGTGCTGCAACCAGTAAGATAATGAAAGAGCATGGCATAAATCTATACTTGAGTGGAATGCTAAATGAGAAAAATAATACAAAAAGGGGAAATAAACCGCATTTTCAAGTCATTAGGAAGAAAGACTTTGACATATGAAGTGCTGCAACCATTAATAGCACTTATCATATAGAGTGGAGACAAAGAGACAAATTAATCAAACTGACAGAACTGGGACATTTTATGCTAATGCAGGCTCCTGGGTTTTAGTCTGTATTCCTCTGTGTCTGGAAAACTGATACCATTACAGAGCAGGAAATTGCATGAATAACATGCAACAGATCATAAAAATTCACACACCAACTGCAGAAACACTGCCAAAAGCTCTGTAAAAACAAGGATGGAGACCTCAGCAGAGGAACTACCAGCAAGTAATTAATGCAAATAAGTCCAGGAATATCTCCCATTCATGCATTGTAATTAACTCTAGACTTCTCGTTCATAATTATAGTGATGAAACCGAAGCCTAGAGGGTGAACTCTGCAGTTAGCCAGAGGAGGCTGCCCAGGCCCTGATTCCAGGCTGTTTGCCAGCAGCCGGGGTGACTGCTGCTCCAGCCTAAATTTACTGCCTGGGTTGGGTTAGCCTTAAAAAATACGAAATAAACAGAAAAACAGTAACTTCTAACTTTAAAAGGGAGGAGGGAGAGACATAAATTGCTAATGCAAAGAAAAGCCAAAATTTTCACGTATGTTTGTGCGAGTGGTAGAGAGAGAGAGAATCTGATACTGAAAGCATTTTTATAAAACACATGCTGTCCCTGACTTATAAACAACCCTCACTTTATGAATAAGCTGGACTTAAAAGTGAATGGCAGGCAAGACCTCAGGAAGGCTCAGCGAAGCAACTGCCCTTCGTTTTCCAATTGTGAACTCCCAGCGTGGCCGGTGTGGGTAGGTCCACTGGTTCGTTTATACCCATCCATAGGGGTAAGTGACTGCTGTGCTAAGATCTCCATCCCTCCCCAGAGGAAGCTCCTGCATCCTTGGCACTGGGTCCCTTAGCTGGAACTCCAAAGAATTGTCCCATTAAAAAAAATAACAGTATGAATAGAAGTTAGGTGTGGCTTAAAAAAAAGATGCATCAGAACTAGAATCCAATGAGATCGTCTTTGCTGGCATTCAGGCCTCTGGCTCTCAATGATTCTGTTCCAGTCTTTCCTCTCATTCTCACCTAACATACACTACACATTTTCCCACCTCTAGAACTTTCCTAAAGGAGACCCTTCATTTATTTGATAGACGTTAACCAAATGGCTACCACGTTGGCATTGTCCTAGATGGTGGACGTGCAGATCAAAATTAACATCACCACTACCACCACTCAGAAATCTTGCATACGGATCTTACTGTCCAAATGAGGAGACAGACAAGCAATACTTCAGTTACAATGCAGTGTACAAGCTGCAATGACAGAGATATAGAAAGTTGTGACAAGCATATAATGGAGGGACACTAAACTCGAGAGGGCCTTTCCCCACCTATTGAAATCCCACTCTCACCTCCTCTCCTCCACGAGAACTTCTCTTTTTCTCTCATTAGAATTATCTATTCCTCCTTTGTAATGTCATAGCCCTTCGCTTATTCCTAGACTACAGAATTAATTTCCTTCTCTCTTTGCATGATGATAAATATCTGTTCCCTGAATAAATTTCAAAAAATGAATAGGCGATACAGATAGGAGATTTGGGAGCTGAATTAAGAAAGCAGCCACTATTCATAACCTGTTTCCAGGATAAAAGACACTCTCAGCAGTTCAGACAACTAATTTCTCAACAAACTTCTGGAATGCAATTTATCTAAACTGCCTATCCTAGCCTTTGTTCCTTAGCCACTGGGCCACCAAAAATGTCACCTGGGGAATTCCCTGGGTCCAGTGGTTAGGACTCCATGCTTCCACTGCAGGGGGCACGGGTTCAATTCCTGGTTGGGGAACTAAGATCCCGCATACCGCGCGGCGTGGCCAAAAAAATAAAAATAAATAAATAAGTAAATAAAAAGATAATGATTGAGAATTTTAAAAAGTGTAACCTGCATTTGCATGGACCAATGCATGAAACAATGGAAATGTTTCAAGTAGTGCAAATGTGAACTGAAGATTCTTCTCACAGTTATGTAACTTGCATATTAGGAAAAAAAAAAATCTGTTTCAAGGGAGGACTCCTGTCTCGTATCAGCCTCGGTAAAATGAAAAGTGAAAAACACATCTGGCTTTCCGTATGAAGATGGGACTAAGTCTGGCTGTATGCAGTACTGTATAGAAAAATGCTTTACAAGTACCCTTATACTAGGTTGATTTATGACTATGATTAGAATCCAGGTTAGACTGTTTATCTGGGAACAGAGCTAGACCACTGGGGCTAACCCTTACTATCAGGTACCACGCCTGAGTGGCCACCCTCCAGAGGGAGCAGAAGTGCCAGGTGTGGGTTTTCTTTAATGTCTTTCAGCCCTGAGGACACCTGCTGAGAACCCAGACCTTAGGTAGGTAAATCACCTAACAGCGCATCTGCAGAACCCCACTGGCCTCTGCTGCAAGGTGTTGAACCTTCTGCTGCTTTCTCTTTTTTTGTAAAGTCTGTATAACTTTTATTTCTTTATATCATAGGATTTTAAAATATATTATTTTCATTCTGTGTATCTTTTGTATAATTTTAGCATATTTACAATTTTACCCTTTTGTTAATACAATCAGGTATACTATGGACTGGCTGTAGGCCCACTGATTTTCAGTATTTTTACCAATGACGGGGGTTAGGGGGGCCTTATTCTTTATGTGCTAAGCCTAAGGAGATGCCTGAATTAGAATTAAAGTTTAAAGATGACAAATGGTATAAATTCTGATTAGGCTCAATGAGATGGCAATATTTGGGGAAGAAAAAAGATACAACCCAAATGCAAGACAGAAAATAATTATTCAAGCTTATATATGATGAAAGCCAGTAAGATTTATAGTGATTTCTGTCTTTAAATACAATTAGAAAGAGAACATGTTCTCAATGAGGAAGAATATTGGGGAACATGATGGTGAAAACTGATGTTCAGGTTCCCTGAACTGATGAGCATTTTATTTAAATTGTTTATTGTTATGGCCCCTTATTCTTATTTAATATAAGTATATTAAACTGAGAAATAAAATGACAAAGAGATCAGAGAGAGGTCATATTTAAGAAAGTCTTTGAAGAAATGGGGTGACGTACTATGAGAAAATGATTCTAGTGGCAGTGTAATAACCATTTTCAACAGGAATTCTTTTAAAAATATTGCATCTGAGGCACAGCACTGAGAATCTGACACATGGGCCAAATCTTGAGTCTTTCCCGTAAGTAGCTGTTACCTACAGGAAGCATGTGATTTGGTCCACCTCAATGTGATATGATTTGACAGGGTTAGACAGAGCTCCATGTCTGTGGTTGGTGAGTACAAGTGGAATGATAACAACTTTTGCTATAATCACGGGGAGTGAAGAAAGGCAGATGGGGGCGGAGCAGGAGGGAGAGCGGTGGTTCTGTGGGACTCAGGTGGCTGGAGATATTTCTTAATAGAAGGCTACAGGTGCTGCCGAAGTTGTGAGTTTGGGGAGATGAGTTCATGGAGAAAAGAGCCTAAATTCATTGTTAGGACAGGGGGCCAAAGGCAGGGGATAAAAGTACAGAGCAGGGAAGATGAGGGAAGGGTATGAAGGGCTACAGAGGGAAATGCGAGGTGGTCCTGGGCAAGTGGGGAGGGGGAGGTAGCCACTGGATCAGGAACTTCCTGGCAACAAGCACTACTGAATCATAAGCTTCTAGAAGGAAGTTGTGGTATCAACTTGCCTGGAGTTTTTTTAAATAGTAATATTAAGAGAGATAAAAGTCTTTTTTTTTTTGTTTTTGGATTGTTCAGTTCCTTTTTTGAATACAGGCGTCTAGAATTTGATGACTTCTGATTTCTCTTTTTCCGAAAGGCACGTTATCAGGATTGTATTTTAACGTAACTGTGCCTTTCAGACATACATTCAGCTATGAGTCCAGTGTGTGTGAATTATAATAAACATCTGAATGGAAATTTATGGATTATATTGTCATTATATATTTTTATGTCACTTCTTCCTTCCAACAGCTTGGGAAGTGAAGTGTGAATGA
Source organism: Balaenoptera musculus (assembly GCF_009873245.2). Classification (NCBI taxonomy): domain Eukaryota; kingdom Metazoa; phylum Chordata; class Mammalia; order Artiodactyla; family Balaenopteridae; genus Balaenoptera; species Balaenoptera musculus. Next base: position 68,156,110 of record NC_045796.1, on the reverse strand, counting down.
TTCTTATTCTCATTTTCTATAAAACTGTGGTGTGGAGAGTTTAAGCAACCTGCCCACAGTCGTGGGGCTCGAGTCCTGAGCTCCTCACTCCAGATCATGTGTGATCTCCCCCATCTCTACAGCCATTCTAACAAAGCAGCTCTAACACATTTTCTTTTTCTCATTCCTCCTAAAATTTGTTCTTCCATTTTGATTACTACCCTTACATATTTCAGGAAAACGCTTGGGTGTTGTGCATTGTAAGAGCCAGAAATGAAGACCAAGAAAGGCAGGAACCACAGAATAGACCCTGACTTTGGATGTTCCCACCACTGTCTGACATTCACCTATGATTTAGCTCCACCTGCTCATGCTGGGAGCTTCAGTTTAAACCTTTGGGAAATATCCTCAATGTCTATGGGAAATCTCCATCTTCCTCCTTCTTCTTTAAGTGGGAGCCAAAATTCCCCATAAAGAAGACTACTGGTTTGAATAGGACATAATCCTTACTTCTGTTTTATAGGGTTTCTTTTCATTCATTCATCAAATATTTATTGAGTGCCTACTATGTGCCAGACACTGTGCTAGGCTCCAGGGACATAATGACAAACAAGGCAGGCATGATGCTTGGAACTTGTACTCTTGTCCTGCACTGTCCAAATGGCGGTCGCTAAGCCATGTGTGACTCTTTACGTTAAAATTAATTAAAATTAAAAATTCAGTTCCTTAGTTCCTCTAGCTACGTTTCAAGTGCTTTATAGTCACATGCAACTAGTGGTTACCATACTGGTCAGTGCAGAAGAACATTTCCATAGCAAATGCTATTGGACAACACTGATCTAGAGAAAGAAACAGATAATAAACGAGTAAGTCGCCGAATGTATCACTGAAAACTATGATACAATTTTAGGTCTTTTCTGTTTCCCTTTGGTCTTTATAAATTTATTTATTTATTTATTTATTTATTTATTTATTGGCTGTGTTGGGTCTTCGTTGCTGCACGTGGGTTTTCTCTAGTTGTGGCGAGCGGGGCTACTCTTCATTGAGGTGTGCGGGCTTCTCATTGCGGTGGCTTCTCTTGTTGCGGAGCACGGGCTCTAGGTGCGCAGGTTTCACTAGTTGTGGCATGAGGGCTCAGTAGTTGTGCTCACAGGCTCTAGAGCGCAGGCTCAGTAGTTGTGGCACACAGGCTTAGTTGCTCCACGAGGTGGGATCTTCCTGGACCAGGGCTTGAACCCGTGTCCCCTGCATTGGCAGGCAGATTCTTAACCATTGTGCCACCAGAGAAGCCTCTCCCTTCGCTCTTTAAAAGTCATCTATCTCTTTCTTTTCCAACAAACATGCCTAATTTCACAGCCTCATTACTTCTTGCTTAGGCCACTGCAACAACCTGGCCGTTGTCTCTTTCTCCCTGAATCCTTCCGTTGTACTGCTGCCTGATTCATCTTCCTAATGACAATCATTTTGTCAACCTGCTTCCTGTAGAATAAAACCCAAGCCCCTCAATCATGGCATTCAAGGCTCTTTATAATTGGGCTCCAAAGACCTGTCCTGCCTCATCTCTTGCCATGTCTTCTCCCTACCCTACACTTTGGCAATAAAAAATGGGGTTATTGATATCAAATCCACCACCCTCTGTATCCATTCTTGGGAAGTTATATTTAAGTTATGAGGATGTCCACAATAGCCAAACAAATAGATCTTCTTTAGAACTTCACTGAGTTGAAACATGAGAAGAGAAGGAGGGAGAGAGGCAGAGGTGGGTTCCAAAGAACTGAGTTAGCGTAAGTGTAAATCATCTAAGCGAGCTCTGAAGAAATTCTCAGCACAGGGCAGTCATCAAGGAGAGCATCATTCTCTACCCTCACCATGAGGAAGTGTATAGAAGCAGGTGAGGAGGTGTTATAGACGCTTAGGGACCCAAGCAGGAGAGCTAGACTATTTTGGAAGAAAAAAACAAATCAGATAACCAAGAAACACACATAAAAAGTATTTTCATCTAAATGTACTTAATGTGGGACTTCCTTGGTGGTCCAGTGGCTAAGATTCTGTGCTCCCAATGTAGGGGGCCCAGGTTCGATCCCTGGTCGGGGAACTAGATCCCACATGCCGCAACTAAAGATCCCTCACGACGCAACAAAGATCCCATGTGCCGCAACTAAGACCCGGTGCAGCCAAATAAATAAATAAACAAATAAATAAATAATTTTTAAAAATGTACTTAATGCAAAAAGCCTTATATTTCCTTATGCTTTATTACAAAACTTATGAAAATAGGCATGACCTGTGTTCTCAATAAGCTGCCATTGTGGCTTTCTTTGGGGAGGGATGGCACAAAACAGGACTAGTGGACAGAAAAATTACTGAATTATGGAGTGTCTCCCAAACTACAGACACTTATGACCTAATGTCACAATTTTTAATATATTCTCTAATGCAACTCACTTTGTTTACAAATTAAATTTAGCTTAGAAACTCCTCCTAAGCAACACTACCTGTGAAATCTCAGGTTTAACATGTGAGTTACACTTTTTCGAATACATATTAAGATAAACACAGTAATTCTGAAAACAAGTTCTTCATATATCACTTAAAATCATTTCACTTCCAAGTTGTGCTACAAATATTCATATGATGGGAAATAATACTGGGATTAGGAGGCTGAATAATTATTCTGGCTAAGTGCTGCAGTGGGAGACATCTGGACATGGTCTCTCGTATTTTCCAGTCTGGAACAGGGGGAGAGGATGTGTCACTCCTCTGTGGTCGGGGGTGACTGCCCTAAAAAGTGAAGGGGTAAGAAGTGGCAAAGTATAGGTAGCCATGAAGCATTAATCCCTGATCTGCAACATCATCGGTATCCTTTCTGGAGCTAGTGTGAATTAACGGATCAACATCGACAAGGAGCACAGAACTTTCCAAACATCTACTGTAGTTCTCAGTCCTTTGTAGGGAAGGAGCCACGTGGGATCCTCACCGGCAGCCATGGGCTCCTGGGTTTGGGTTTTCGGGTGGCCTCAGGGGGCCCTGGAGGCAGCTTCCAGCTTCCGCGGTGACAGGCCACCTCCTCCGTGTCTAGTCCAGAACTCCAGATGCTGCAGGGGAGTGGCTGCAGCTCGGTGAGGGCAGGATGCTGAAATTTCTCACACCAAGGATGCACAGACTTGATCGTGGCCCTGAGAACGACCCAGGGCCGCCGCTGGGGCCGTCACATGAGATCATCTGGATTCATCAGCCTGCACAGGGACTCAGCTGGGCGGTGCCTTCACAGCTTCTGTCAGAGGCTTAGTTTTCCTGCACAAAAGGGAGAAAAACCAGACTCCCCAAACGAAGGGCATTTTATGTAACTCTTCTGGCATGTTTCTTTCACCTCTCCAGTGTGGCTGAGCTCATAGAAAACTGGTGTCAAAGCGCTTCAGCAAGAAGCCAGGGATTTGAAAGCCCCTTCGAACAGCTGTTAATGGTTGTCGATGAGCGGCAGACTCTGGGGCTGGAGGGAAGGGAGCCAAAAATAACTCCGCAGCAGCGTTTTCCAGGATTCAGTCATTTCTGATGCTGGAAAGGAGGGGCGTGAGGAGCTGAAGCACAGCTCTAGGAAAACAGGGCAGGGCTTGGAAGATTGAGGGTCCTGGGCTGCTGCTTGCATGCCCCAGTTCTCTTACCGCAGGACTTGTAAGACCTTTCTCACAAACCTGGTATCTGAGGAAGACTCAAACAGGAAAACGGAAAGACAGTGAGACTGATGTTGGAGGTGAACTGAATTCAGCCTCCTGCATGGTGCGGGTGGGCTCCCAGTGCCTGGGCTGTGCGTTGGGGGAGCTTTGTGATGATGGTTCTTTTTGGTGTGTATGTCTTTTTAATTTTATTTTTTTAAAATTTATTTTATAGAAGTATAGTTGATTTATAATGTTGCATCAATTTCTGCTGTACAGCAAAGTGATTCAGTTATCCATATATATACATTCTTTTTCATATTCTTTTCCATTATGGTTTATCACAGGATATTGAATATAGTTCCCTGTGCTATACTGTACGCCCTGTTTATCCATTCTATACCTAATAGTTTGCATCTGGCAAACTCCCAATTCATCCCTCTTGGCAACCACAAGTCTGTTTTCTATGTCTGTGAGTCTGTTTCTATTTCGTAGATAAGTTCATTTGTGTCATATTTTAGATTCCACATATAAGTGATATCATGTGGTATTTGTCTTTCTCTGACTTACTACCCTTAGTGTGATAATCTCTAGGTGCATCCATGTTACTGCAAATGGCATTATTTCATTCTTTTTAATGGCTGAGTAATATTCCATTGTATACATGTACCACATCTTCTTTCTCCATTCATCTGTCGATGGACATTTAAGTTGTTTCCATGTCTTGGCTATTGTGAATAGAGCTGCTACGAGCATTGGGGTGCATTTATCTTTTTGAATTATAGTTTTGTCAGGATATATGCCCAGGAGTGGGATTGCTGGATCATATGGCAACTCTATTTTTAGTGTTTTAAGGAACCTCCATACTGTTCTCCATAGTGGCTGCACCAATTTGTATTCCCACCAACAGCGTAGGAGGGTTCCCTTTTCTCCACTTTGGTGTGTGTTTTTAATCTGCATTTCATTCTGTGGGATTTACAAGCCCATTCCATGGTCAAGGAACCGGCTTAGTCATCTTTCTCCTAAGGAACCCCTCCCATTGACTCCTAGCCTTGCCTGATGGGGTTGCCTTCTACCATATTTCTGTTCATCTCGCTTTCTCTCTAATAGAGATGTGTAACACCATGGGCTTCAGCGACTCAAAGTTTTTGTTTTGTTTGTTTTTTAAATAATATCCAGCCTCCATTTCTGTTTTTAAATCATATTCCAATTTTATCAGCCATTTCCTCAAGAATTACAGTGACTTACGTTTTTGTTTTCTTTTCATTTTTATAACGTATACACATAAGGGAGGATTTTTTTTTCCTGACATTTTCCCTGTCACTCAATCCAGATGTGCATGAGGCACTTGTATTTTCCACGAGACACTTTTAAATCTTCCCACCCACCCTCTGAAAGTTTTGATGTTCTTAGGGAGTAAAACTAAGTCTTGGAATTCCACATGAATTGTATACTTGATCTTTCTGGGTCTGGCGAACAAACCATAACCCACTCAGAATGTAGACAGGGAAGTGGCAGGTGATTCAAGCTTCATTAGGACCAAGTCATGCCAACAAAACTTCATTTCTGGTTTTGATGGGATCACTGCTCAGAGAATGCGGTAGAAATAGCATCCCAGGATTTCAGCAAGGCAGCTGACATCTCTTAGCTCACTCTTTAAGTCATATGAAAAAATAGGGTCTAGAAGATAGTAAAATTAAGCAATCAGTGGCTGGGCGATGGATTACTGTCAGCTTCAACCTGAGGAAAATTGTCTGGTGATAAGACCCAGCTTTCTGCTTACTCTGTCATGCTTAACTTCTATCTCTGACTTGGAAAAGATTTGGGCGGCAAGCTGGTAAGATACTCTAGGAGACAGAATCAAGACCCTAAATGATGACCATGGGCTGATATTATGGTGTAAATGTGTAAGGATGCAATTTAACAAAGAGGTGTCAATTCCTGTACTGGAATTTAAAAAGTCAACTTTGCACAAAATTGTCAATCAACTATACTTTAAAAAAAAAGGTCAACTTTGTAAAAACAGGATGGGAGAGTTCTGGCTTAATGAGGTGTGTCAGGACTGTGACACAGTTGCCAGGAAACTTAACACAACCTGGGCTATATCAAGAGACGTATAATGCAGAGATGGGGTTATAGCTTCTCTCTAGATTCTTTACTGTTTAGATCACACTGAGACTCTTGTATTTAGTCCTGGTGCTGTATGTTAAGAACAGGCCAGGCAAAAAGCATGATGATGAACACTGAACCCATGTCCCAGGTGGCGATGGAACCAGGGATGTTCAACCCAGAGAAAGGGAGACATATGGGGCCCACACAAGTGTTGTCTTTGGAGAGTTAATGGGCTATCATGGAAAGATGAGATGAGCTTTGCTCTCTTCCATTCCAGAGGGCATAAACAGGACCACAGATGAAAATTTCAGGGAGGTAGATTTCGATGAAAAATGAAGAATTTTTTAGTAATCACAGTTGTACAAAATGAAAGGGGCTCTTAGGCGGTGGTGAGCTCCCCACTGCTGGAGGGGTTCCAGCAGAGGCTGGAGAGCTACCTGTGTCATTATCACAAAAGGAGTCCAAATTTGATGGGAGATTGGACTACATGACTTCTAACATGCCTTATCTTTTAACTTTCAATCCTTTATATGCCTCACTTTCTACCACAATAATTGAGAGGAGTTATGGTTCTTAGTATTCCTTAAACACTTTATACAAAAATCGACAAGGAAGAAAGACAAGGTGCATAGTACTTTCATTTACTCTGGATACTGCTGGCAAAATATATGGACTCGTGAGTTGGCAAAACAAACAGAGCTTTCTTAAACTTCCCCAAGTCTCCTATAAGCCTGTGAACGACGCATGCTTCAAGCTACTTTAGTTTGGAATTCTGACCTAGTCCAACCAGTCTGCTGAGGTCACGAACAATTTGCAGAGAACACAGGCAGCCTTGATAGAATGTAATGAAAGGCAGTATTAAAAAAATAAAGAAGTCAGTGATTTCCTAAGTATGTACATTTTCAAAGGCCGTCGTATCTACTCAACAAAAATTCATCTGTGTAGTTGCAGAACCTAGAAATTAAACAAATGCAAACTCAGCAGTCTGAGTTTCAAGACATTTACACAGGCGTTATTTCCAGGCATGATTTCCCCTGCTGAACAAGTAAGCCCTTTCTATTTAGACCTGTCAGGAGAGCAAGTGTAGTCTGTCACATGGAACCACAGTTTTGTTTGAACGGACAGCAGCATGCCCCATCTCGTATTTTTCCTGGGCTTGACACAGCAACAGCCATTAAAAAATATCATGAAAGTTGTACACACCCTGCCATTCTGCACACTCTAAAATGGCAGGAGAAAATAGCCCAAAGCCTTTCCTCCTTAATAATCTCTTGGACAGGTTTTAGGACTGAACCAGGTAATCTCAACATGAGTAGAAAAGAAACAAGAAGAAATGACTATAAGTAGAAGAGGCGGAAGACAAAAGGCAATGAAATAAGCGACATGAGGTGAAGGATACCTCGAAAACATGGCAACATGTACTGTGATTTACTCATGGCTGATATTCAAGAAATACCTATAATTTATCAAGAATGGTCACAACTTAGGAGAGAACATAGTTCTGTACCAGCAACCTGAGGCCAAGGCAAAGGAGATGTTCCTGCAATGATGATACCACATAGATTCCTGGAGGTCACCATTCTAGCTCCTGTTTAGACATCTGTTTCCTGTTCTCATGGTTAGGACCTGACTCTGGGTTGGAATTTCTTGGATGGTTCTCCCAGGTCTGTGATCATCTAATTAGTGATCTTCTAATCAGTGATTCTAACTCAAATTCTAGACACAACGTCGAGGTGAACAATTGAACTGGGTCTCATGTTGTCAAGTTGGCATTGGAGGGACCTTCCCTTGACACTGGCCTCTGATCATAGATGGCCATGTTGGTGCAGAGGTTGCCTCTCCAGTTCTACAAGATGAAGCAAGGAAGAATTCCTTGGATGGTAAGACAATCATGCTCTTTCAGAATTCTTCTTCTGAAACATCGGTAACTTCAAAGCAAGTTACAATTACAAATAATGTCATGTATTTTATTTCCAAAAAAAGGACTGAAGTGAATCTTAAGACTCAGAAATGACCTTCTAATACAGACTGAGCAGCCCGTGGAGGCCAGACTCCATGGGACCCAGGGAATTATCCAATTCAACAACCGGTTAGAAAAGGGGCTCACGTGCGTGGGAAGCACAGAGGAAACTGAATTCCAGGAACTTCTGGACCAGAAGTAATAACAATATAAACTAGAATAGAAATTTGCCCCCAAGTGGAGCTGAACTAGACTACTAACTACTTTGATATTGAACCTAGCAGAGGACTAACCAGTGGCTGCTCTGGGTGACCTGGGGGTGATTCTGAAGCCTTTTTCTTATGCTGTTAATGATGGTAATAACCACGTCTGGAAGACCCATACAAGTGTACAAAATGCTGGAGTGCTTACACACAAACACATACACAATACATATGTGTATCTAGAAAAATCATGGGGAGATGGATGAAACACCTACAGTTATAACATAAAAACCTTACCCCGTGGCCTCGGCTTGTTCTCTCTGTCTGAAAGCATTCCACTTTTTAGAACTTGTATATTTTTCCTTTCACGGAAGTAATGCTGTTAATGTGGCTTTTAAAAAGTTGTAGTGAAAAACATGTAACATAAAATCCACCATCTCAACCATTTTTAAGGGTATAGTTCAGCAGTGTTACGTATATTCACATTGCTGTGAAACAGAGCTCCAGAACTTTTTCATCTTAGAAATCTGAAATTCTAGGACTTCCCTGGTGGTCCAGTGGTTAAGACTCTGTGCTCCCAATGCAGGGGGCCCGAGTTCGATTCCTGGTCAGGGAACTAGGTACTGCATGCTGCAAGTAAGACCCGGCGTAGCCAAATAAATAATAAGTAAATAAAAGAAACATTAAAAAAAATCTGAAATTCTGTAACCATTAAACCACTCCTTTTTACCGCCTAGCACCCAGCCCCTGGTACCCATCATTCTATTTCCATTTCTATGAATTTGACTACTTTAGATACCTCATTTAAGTGGAATCATACAGTATTTGGCTTTTTGTGACTGGCTTTTTGTGACTGGCATGGCTTTTAAATAAACACAGGGAGGTAAGAAGAGAAGGTATAAAGAAGGAGAGGGGGAGGGCAAGTCCACCCCGCTCCTTTTTCTGGTGTTGGCTAGAAAGGGAGGTCCCCGGAGTGTTGTCATGGGCTGGACTGCAGTTGGCAGGGTGTGTTACAGCTGCAGAGAGAGGGTCCTCGCGGCAGAGTGGGTTCAAGGTCCGTTCTCTCCATCAGTAAGCCTTACCGGGGGCCCTAACTGTCAGAGTCCCCATTTCAAGCACACTTTCTGAAGTCCACGGAACCTCAGCAATTCTTCAAGAATTCCCATGAAAAGCTCTCAGCATCTTTCTGGGGGAGGAAGAATCTGCATAAATAAAGCCTCATTATTTTAAGCGCAGCCTCTGTTGGAATCTTGGAGGGAGCACAGAAGAGGCAATGGAATGTGAATGAATAGTCTCTGAGCTGCCAAAGCCTGCTCTTGAGGAACGAAATATGCTCAGAATGTGCATCCCTCGCGGACGCAGGCGAGGGGCACAGAAGGAAGGGAAATTTGGGTTCAAAACTGAAAGGCAGCCTGTGAAATTCAGTCGCATGTCAAAGGGATCATTGGCAAAAAATGTCTGGGAACCACTATGACACTCCGGCTGAACCTTGCAGGGTCACTCCCACCAACGCCACCTCACATGTCACTGTGAATAGAGCCACATCTTCAGCACAAATCCCCCTTTCTCACCAAAACTTCCACCCAGCGCCCAGAACAAGGGAGACCTCCTAGAGCATCTCCACGTGGGAGCCAGACTCCTAGAGGCAGCTGACAGTGCAAACTGGGAGTTAACTTTTTCATCTGAGTGGATGGAGCTCAAATTACCAAAAGGTTAATTTGTAAATGAAAAAAATTCTACGAAAAGATTTATCCCAAGGCATTCCTAACTATCCTCGAACAAGCCTGCGGTGAAACTCTCAGTACATCTTCAAGCTTTTGCTTTCCCTCTGCCTGGCTGCTGACTGCCCCCGGATCCTGCCATTCACCCACCCCATCCCTCGCGTCCTTTCTCAAACCTGCTCCTTGGGCAGTTTTTCTTTCCCACCTCAGTTCAGGGCAACTCCCATCCTTCCAGTTTTTAGGGCCAAAACCTCAGTCATCTTGGATTCTTTTCTTTTTCTCATATCCTACTTCCAATCAGCTAGTGGGAAGTCCTGGCAGTTCTGCATTCAAAATAGAGTCAGGTTCCAAGCCTTTGCATTTCTTCCCTGCCACCACCCTCCTACAAACTACCTCTTGCTTGAATTATTGCAGGAGACGCTTAGCTGGTATCCCCACTCCTGCCCTCCTCCCTTTGTAGCCTATTCTCAACCCAGCATCCAGAGCCATCCTGTAGAAAGATAGGTTGCATGATGTCACTGCTCTATCCAGAACCATCCAGAAGATCCCTTTTCACTGAGTAAAAGCCAACATCATTAATATGGCCCATCAGGCCCTTCACTATCTGTCTCCTCCCAACACCCCAGCTCTAGACCCGGTCTCTGTATGTTGTCCGCTCCACGAGCCCTTTCCGAACTGCCCTGTCTAAAATTTCAACTCGCAACTGAAATGTCCATCGACGGATGAATGGACAAGGAAGATAGATAAAGAAGATGAATGGAATATTACTCAGCCATTCAAAAGAATGAAATAACGCCATTTGTAGCAACATGGGTGGACCTAGAGATTATCATACTAAGTGAAGTAAGTCAGAGAAAGACAAACATCATATGATATCACTTATAGGTGGAATCTAAAAAATGATACAAATGAACTTATTTACAAAACAGAAATAGACTCACAGACATAGAAAACAAACTTATGGTTACCAAAGGGGAAAGGGGTTGGGAGGGTTAAACTGGGAATTTGAGATTAACAGACACATACTACTATATATAAAATAGACAAACAACAAGAACCTATTGTATAGCACAGGGAACTATATTCAATATCTTGTAATAACCTATAATGGAAAAGAATCTGTAAAAGAATGTGTATATGTATACACATACACACACGTATAACTGAATCACTTTCCTGTATACCTGAAGCACTGTAAATCAAGTATACTTCAAAAAAATTTTAAAAAACCTACAATGCCAAAATGAAACAAAACAAAATTTCAACTCCTGTCCTCACTAACTACTCCCCTCCCTATTTTATTTTCCCCTGTAACACTGATCACCAGCTTACATATTCTTGTTTACTGTATGTTGCCCCTAATGGGAATGTAAGCTCTGGGAAGGCAGAGGGTGTACCCATTTTGTTCCCCGCTACCTCGGGTACCGAGAAGAGCACACACAGTTGGTGCTCATTGCAAATCTGGTCAATGAATGAATGGCTCCTTCTGGTCATTCAGGTCTCAGCCCCGAAGTCTCCTCCTTGGAGAACCCTTCCCTGGCCACCCTATCTAATGTTGCTTCTCCCTTGATGACTGTATCACATCACCTCGTTTTAATACTTTTAGCACTCATCACAATCTAAAGTTGTCTGTTTTCTTATTTGTCTTTTGCACTCAAATATAGGCCCATGAGAGCTCCAACTTTCTTTGTCTTTGTTCACGGCTACATCCCCAGCACTTAGAACAGGGCTTGGCACAGAGTAGGTACTTAGTAAATGCTTCTTGTGAATGGAGCACCTTCATGACAAAAATCAATCCATTATCTATTATTTTTTTCCCAATTTTTTATCTTGAAAATTCCAACCTACAGAAAAGATGAAAGAAATGTACATCCATATACCTTTAATCTCAATTCACCAACCGTTAAATTTTGCTAAATTTGTATGCTTCCCTTGATCAAACTGTGCCTGAAGCTGTCCCAATAAATACCTCCTAGTGTTTTAAGCAAAAAAAAGTGTGCTGTCTTCTCTATATCTTTATCTATCTATAGATAAACACACCCCCACCCCCTCCACATATACATTTCTTCCCAAAACCACTTGAAAGTAAATCATGACATTTCATTCCTAAATACTTCAGCATATATATCTTGAGAACAAGAACATTCTGTATAACCAAAATAACAATTTCCTATCCAAGAAAACTCATGTTGGCACAATGTTGTAAACTAATATACAGTCTATATTGAGTCTCTAAATTGCTCCAAGGATGTCCTTCATAGATTTTTTTTTTTTAATCTGAGAGCCAATCAGTATCACTTACTGCATTTGGTCCCACTTAATTTCCTTTGACCTAGGAGAGTACCCCATCATTTTGTCTTTCATGGCAGTGACACTTTTGAAAAGTTCAGGCCAGCTGTATTGAAGAATATCCCACAGAGGATGTCTAGCCATAGAACCATGTTCAAAAGTTAATCTAATTTATTCTTTTATTCTGTGTGGTTAATTAACCAATTTAATATACAGTGAGTTCATTTTTTTCTATTTGTTTTAAATTTTAGGGCTTGCTGCTTCTCATCTTTTTTGATTAAATTTTAATTTCTTGACTATGTAAAACATTTAAATGGTTCAAAAGTCAATACCAATTAAAATGATAGAAAGTCATTCCCATCTCAAATCCTTTCATTCTGTTTTCACCCACTTCCCATAGGTCACCTTTTCATAATTTTTTGTCTTTTCTGTGTTTCTTTTAATAAAATATGCAAATGTGCGTGTATACTTATAAATTATACACATGAATTACAAATACATACTCATATTTTCTCTTGTTTCTTAAACAAAAGGAAGCATACCATACCTAGTGTATGTACTCTTCTGCATCTTGTTTTTGCCTTCTAAAGTATATCTTGGAAATTACTCCATATCAGTTCATGGAGATCTTTTTTCTTCCATATGGTTACATAGTAAGCGGTTGTGTAGCTGTACATATGTGGATAATCTTGCACCTATGTTGTTTAGTTATTTGTATAAACCCATTATTTTTTAGTGGGTCATTATGGACTGAATTGTGTCTCCCCAAATTCGTATGTTGAAATCCTCATCCCCATCTCCCCATATTTGGAGACAGGGCCTTTAAGGAGGTAATTAAGGTTAAATGTGGTCATAAGGGTGAGGCCTTGAGCTGACAGAACTGGTGTCCTTATAAGAAGAGGAAGAGACACCCGTGTTCTCTCTCTTTCTCTGTGCACAGAGGAAAGGCCATGTGAAGACACAACGAGAAGGAGGCCATCTGCAAACCAGGGAGAGGGGCCTTAGGAGAAACCAAACCTGCAGACACCTTGGTCTTGGACTTTTAGCCTCTAGAAGTGTGAGAAAATAAATTTCTGTTGCTTATTCCACCCATTTTGTGGTATTTTGTTATGGCAGCCTGAGCAGACTAATACATGGGTATTAGAAGAGTTAAATACTACAGGTTTCCCATGAAAACAAGCTAAAGATTGATTTAAGAGAAAATCACTTATAAAGAAACTTAAAAAAAAAGATATTTCTGGAGGCTCCTGATGCGGAAGGAAGAAGCAGCATTCTGTTGACCACAGAGTAGGAAGCAGTCTGCATTAAGTTGTTTTAAACACCAGTGTGAGACTTACAGGTGCAGGTCCACTGGAGCATCACTTTCTATTTTGACTCACTCTTCTGAAGTCTTAATCACACACGTGTCAGTTGTCTTCTTCCAGACTTTGGGCATGATGGAGGGAAACCACCTCATTACTGCAGGTCCCCCAGTGGTCCAGGCTTTCCAGGATCCAGGGACGACGTTATGGTTGTCCTTTTTTAACAAAGCCCAGTTGAGGATGGAAGCAGCGTCTTTTACTCTTGGTTTTTGAAAATGTCATCATCCAACTGATTAATATAAAAACATGTCCTTCCTATTGAACATTCTGACACATCCTTGAAAAAGCAACTATCTGGAGATACTCAGTATATAACCTAAGCCTGAAGTAAGCTGACTGAGTAACTTCCAAAGCACGCATTTGTAGATATTTACATAGGTTTGAAAATATTCATGAAAGGACTCTCCTTGTCTTCAATTTCAGTACTTGTAGACCAGGGTAACACGAAAGGAGTGACACTCCCCACATCTGCTACTTCCTTCATAGTTGTACAAGATTTGACTAGATGGTGAGAATTTCCTTCTCTATCTGGGGACGCAGAGGGTCAGAGTCTTGGAAAACATCTGAGCTATTTTCACTGAAAATAACATTAGTAATTTCCAGAGATGCAACTCTAGAGAACATATAGGAAGGAAGAGCATCTGTAGGTTTCAATGATCAAGGTAAATTTAAATATGAAAAAAGTTCTCACACTTTTAATAAGAAGGAACTAGAAGAAATCTATTCTCTTTATTGCTTTTTGGGTTGATTTTCATTTAACCAATGAGACTGTGAGTGCAAGTTTGTCTGGTCCTAGTTAAGGACTCTAGTCTCTTAGTTAGGAGAATGGAGGGCCCGGAGCTGGAAGGAAGGGACCAGGGAGCACTGGTGCAGCATTGGTGCTTCTAGGAAGAAAATCAATGGCGCCACAGAAGTGTTGAAATCACATATAATGCCATACTGCGGAGTTGTACTTTTTCCAGTATTATGCTCCACACTCCACCCAATCTTCACTCCCTCCTTCCCTTCTATCCACTGAACTGTTCAAATAACCTTTTTATTATTACAGAAATGTAATAATGTACACGGTAGGAAATTGGAAAATGCAAACAAGCAAAACAAAACCCATCAATTCCCACCATTCACAGGTCACCACTCTTAACACTTTAGCACAGGTCCATTGGCTCCCTTACATACACACACACACACACACACACACACACTCCAATTTGTATTTTTTAACCAAACCGAGATCATACAGGACCTACTGTTTCTCAGTCTGCCTTTTCCAATTATTACCACCTTTCCATTTCAGGAAAATTTCTCCTAATACCCAGACCACATTTGGATTTTTCCAATTTCCCCCCCAAAGTCCTTTATAACTGGTTTATCCAAACGAGTAACCACTCCAGGATCACGTAGTGCATCTAGTTTTTAAACCCCTTAACTCTTGTTTAATTTAGCATAGTCCCATTTTTATGACACTTATTGGAGAAATCAGGCCACTTGTCCTGCAGAACCCACCTTCTGGATTTGCCCCATTGCTCCCTCATGGTGTTGTTAGGCTTGTTTTTGTAATCATTGGTTTTCCTCTAACTGGAAGTTATATCTAAAGGCTTTATGAGGTCAAGTTACACACGGAACACATCACTGGGGAGACTGTCTATTTCATGAATATCATCAGAAGATATCTAACACCTAGGTGACTCACCAGGAGTGATGCTCAGGCTGACCCCTGCCTGGGTTTGTGGGTAGAGAGTGTGTGTGTTGTTACTTTGTGTCTGTGTGTGTTGCTTAGCTACTATAGTAAATTAGTCCAGCAAACATTCATCATAATGGTTTTAACCGTAAGTGATCACCTTTGCCTGAATCTGTTCCTGGCACTTTAAAGTATGTGGCACTGGATTACAAATACCCTTGAGGTATTTTTAGAGGCTTTGTCCTCCAGAAATTTAGTATCTCCTTGAAGGTCCTTGTATCCATCTGTGCCAAGTAAGGCATAATGCTCACAATATCACCTGGAAGGCATACTCCTTAAAAGGTAATTTAGGGAGCACCTCTATATGTATCCTCAGTCTGATAAATTGTTGGGGCTTAAATATTTCCCAAATAAATGAAAGTCACCTTAAAACCAGCCATCCAGAGTAGACTTCATTCTTAGAGGAACCAGCAATGGGAGTTTAAGTATAGGAGCTCAATCTCAGCCCCCGACCTTTCTTCTCTTCTCTTTTCTGAAAGGGATCGGCAATTCCTGGTGGTCTCAGTCACCACCTATGGGCCCGTGTTCCTCGCATCTGTATCTTCAGCATTGCACTCGCGGTGCCTTGGGAACTTATAAAGCACTATAGATACATATCAAGGCTGGATGGCCTCTTTTCCCACTGGTGAGTCCCACACTCAGTCTTTGGCATCTCCCAGCTCTTCACCAGGCACATAACCTCCATCAGCTCATGCTGGGAGCAGGGTGAGCTTCATGGCTGTGCCCTCTGTCTGGAGTAGTTTGTTGTCCCATCCGTCCAACATTCCATTGCTAGACAGTTAGTCCTTAAATGCTTTTTCATCCTGTCACTTTTTGGCTCACAACGTTTCCGTGAATTCCTATTGCTTACTCCATCAAGATTAAATTCTTTGGTCTAAACCTTATTTTTTCCTAGGAAGGCTCCATGTAATCTGACCATATTTTGAATTATTTCCCCAAATCTACTCTTTGTGCTAATCAGAGCTGGCTCCTCAAGGCCCTGTGACTGCTTCTTTTGGGGCCTTTGTCGTGCCAGTGTCTTTTCCTGGAGGCTCTCTCCCCACTTGTTCCCTAAGAAAGTCTGATCAATCCGGTGAGTGTTAGTTTCAGGTGGTTTTAGGAGATGGAAGGAAAATCCTGTCCTCCCCCAGATCAGAACCTCTGTGGCACAAACAACGGCTAACACATAACATGGTATCTACAGCAAATGCTCTTGAATTGTTTACACCTTTGATTTCTATGGTTTGTCTTGATTCTTCAACTATATTGTAAGCTCCTTGGAGGAGATGGTTCTGTCTTAAATTTCTAAGTTAACCCCCCAAAAGAAATGATCTAGAAAAGGGTCATGTGTTCCATTCCTCTGCTTCTATGAAGTGCTGTACTTAAGCCATCTTGTCCTTTGACCCCTTTGTCCTTTTTTTTTTTTAAGATTTTTTTGATGCGGACCATTTTTAAAGTCTTTACTGAATTTGTTACAATATTGTTTCTGTTTTACAATATTGCTTCTGCTTGTTTATTTTGGCTGCGAGGCATGTGGGATCTTAGCTCCCCGACCAGGGATCGATCCCGCACCCCCTGCATTGGAAGGCGAAGTCTTAACCACTGGACCGCCAAGGAAGTCTCTTGACCCCTTTGTCCTTTAAACACACACACACACCCCTCCTCTGAAGGTAATTCTGTGTTTGTTTCTACCCTACCGCAGTGTCTAGCATCTTGCACTGTTATCAAATTCTCCTTTAATAGAGCTGAAATCCCCCCCCCCCCACGTAGCCAGGATACTATTTCTTCTGTTGGCAAGTGAGAATATCTGGTTGACATCTACTGTAACAGCCTCAAACAGGAGGCATGGAGAGACTCTGTTAAACAGAACTTTGAAAGGTCATCGTATTTCCGTGAATATCTTGCAGATCTGATGGATTTGTCACCCCCCCAAAATCCCCAGAGTTACAAAAGGTGTGCTTCAAACATCTTCTCTTAGAATCCTGCATATTTCTTACCCCCAAATTTTGGTGGTCCACATTTTTAATCTTTCCACCTTCCTATTTGTAGGGTACAATTTAATTCTTGGGCTACAACAGCTCTACTTGGCAGAAAGAATATTCGCACATAGTCTAAGGTGTTCACTGGAAGGAAGAATGACATCAAATAGGAAAATGTCTCCGGTGGTACAAGAGTGCTCATCTTTACATGGCAACACCCTTGAGCATCTTATCTTTCAGCAGATATTTTCCTGGCCTTTTAGGAACTTTTCCTGTTTTTCCCACCCTTCTCTTTTAGTAACTAATAAAACAAGAATAATAGATAAGTTGTGGGGCGTCAGAGGGTCTCTCTGGACAGATCTTTGAGGTGATCTTCACACATAACTCCACTCCAACCCGTATCACTCAACATGGCTTGGAACACACGCGTGTGGCTACTGCCCTCTGAGCCCTGCCCCGTTCTATTCAATTCTGGTTGCAGATACCGCCTCTGCAAATAACATCACCCGCACACTACTTTTAGGAAGAATAATCTGTCATTTGATTTTGTATGTAGAGAATTAAAAAAAAATAAAGAAATCAAGAGAACAAAAATGAAGACTTAGAAATAAAGAATTGGGAAAAATTGAGCGGCAATGACAAGTAATACTATCCTTTATACAGCAGAAGACAAAATGAAATAGTTGTGACTTCAACCAGCTGGAGGTCTGTCATTGTGACCTTCTGTATCCTTCCTTTGATTTTCTTCTAAACGCAGGAATCTTTCGTTGGCTAAATCCCAGCATTTTTTTTTTCCATCCCCGGGCCAACTTTTTGGCTTGCTTGGGAACAGCTGCCAGTATTTCTCTCTGCTGCCAATCAGTCCAAAAATGTGCTCACATTGGAGGCCTGGCTCCATCCCACCCAGGGTGCTGAATGCACTCACTTTTTCACACACAGCCTTTGCCAGGCTGCACACACAGAAGTCCAGCTCAGACAGTACAGCTCACTGCATCACCAGCGAGCTTGGAAGAGGTGCCACTGTCAGTGAGAGAGACTGTCAACATATTTGAGGGGTCTAGGGCAAAGTGAAACAAACATCTTACTATATGCACCAAGTTAATGGGAAAAAGAACACTTCTGAAATATCAGGAAACCAAGTGCGGCTGTTTAATTGCCCCACTCCTGAAAGCAAAACCAACCCAACCCTTTGTCCAGCCTGTGATCTGGTTAAGAAACCAAACAAACAAGAAAATAAACAGGAAGGTATTAACTGATGAGTGCCAACAGCTATTTTACTTTCTTTGTGCTTCTAAGAACAGCCTTTCCTACAGACAACCAAACACCACCCCAACGCCTGGATACGATCCCTTTTATTAAGGAATTCCTGAATCAATTTCCAGGTTTACAGCTTGTTCAACCAAGATTCCAGGTGTTCTCACCAGAAGAAGGGTCCCTTTCAAAAGCTGTCTGCTTGTGTAGAACTGCACACCCACCAGAAATGTCATGGACACCCCAACAATAGAGCTGAAACCTGAAGCAGTCTGGGGACATTCCAAGTTTTTGAATGGAATGCGAATCCATTAAGATGATTAGGTAACTCTACTGATATCCTCCCATTTGTGCTCAGTCTTCGAGCTGCCAAAGAAAAGACAGAATCAAAACTGACTCTTGGATTCCAACTCTTGAGTATTTTGGTGCGGAAACTGTATTTTCCTGTAACTCATTTAAAAAAAACACCCCGTGCTTTCACTGTGTAATTGCAATCTCAGTTTTCAGGAAGCAAAGAGAAATGAGATCTATAATCAATGTTTCTCTTCTGTTCGGCTTTCAGCCTAAATGGTCTTGCTCTTTTATTGGCAAAGTAGGGCAGGTAATAACAGTGAACAAGAAACCTATTCTAAGAAGCACTGGCTCAAGGGAAGTACCACTCCATCACGAGTGACTCAACCATGAACTCAAGAGTGATTACTCTGCATCGATAAAGTCATGCTAATTGGACAATGGCTTGCTGCCAGCTCATGTTGGCATGACCTACAATACCCTTGGGCTGACAGCCATTATGTCCATCATACCTTTATTTTTTTTTATTTTTAATTTTTTTGGTAATCTGGATGGGACATGGAAATAATTTTTTAAAAACCCTCCCAAGTGCTATTTAACTTCTTATCATGAATTAGAAGTTTAATTAAGTACCCTGTTAAAGGCCTGGGTTCTATGATTAAATATGACAAAAATAATATGTATGATTCTTGATCAAGTGAGGAACTTTACAGCTCTGAACTCTGTCTCTAAATCTGTTACTGATTTCAATTGAAATAGCTAAGCGATTCCATAACAGTGCAAAGCAAGAAACGTAAGGGACATTTAATTCATATATAGAGAAGAGTCTTGAAATGAATAGATACACTGGTACCTACTTTTATAAAATTTAATGCAAACAACTTTACTGTCAAAGGCTTTGTTATGAATCCATTTAAAAATGTTGATTACTGTGGTCATCCTACATTATACAGGGTGAAACAGGTAAAGTGAAAGAAAGCCTTAAAACTGCCTTTGAAATCAGGTCACTTAAAAATAATTCTTCGAAAGGTCTTAGTTTTTGTCCACTCAACTCCTTCTACTATTCCAAAAGAGGAATGCACCTCTGCATAAAGCTCTTTAAATAGGACTTACTGGCCTCAGGATTTAGAAATCTAAGAGGTTTGGAAATAGCTTATATATTTCAGTTTTAAAATCAGCTATTGCTGTGGCTATTTTCACACCAGATTTCCCTCCCTCTGTAGCAGCACCACTGAGCAGCCTTCAGAAATGGAATCACAATAGTATTAGCTCCCCTTTTCACAGCTTTGCTTTATTGCACCCCCATCAGAGGCGGAGGCCCAGATTTCAGGGCTGGAAGTCACCTTTGTGTTACTATAAATAAGTTCTGCCTTTAGGCAGTTCAGACTTATCAGCACGATTCTAGGACTTGAAAACTTCTTACTTGCTGGCAAGTAGTTACCTGGGATACTTTGACTTCTTATTTTTTTGCTTTTTTTTTTTTTTTTCATCTGCTACCACGTCTCACCAATGCAACTTGGAAACTTGCACCACAGCTTTTAATGAAGAGTCTGAGGTAAGAGCCATTTCACCAGAGAAGGCTGTGCTTTCCTTTTATGGGAATAATAACACCTACTGTTTATATAGCACCATCCTTCCAAGAAGTTTAACTTATCACATTTCATTAATCTGAAGAGCAGCCCTGAAAGGCAAACTGGTGCCCTGTATTGTTATTCCCTGCATACTCATGTGGAAATTGAGGTCATTAAATAATAATAATTTTTTTCAAGATCCTTCTGAAATCGTTACAGAGCAATGATCTGCATTTTCTAAAATCTATGTTCTAGGTTATCAAATAGCCCAGTGGTTCTACAGCTCTTGAACTGTCATCTCCGATGAACTCTAAGACCATATGGGAAAAGTCAGGGAGGATTTACAAACAAAGATAAGACAAGTGAGCTCACGCCTCTTCTGAAGTCAGATGATTCTCTCCTTTCCAGACCAATCTGCCTCCCATCTCCCTGGTCTTTCCCTACCTCTCAATCCAAACGTCTCTCCTCTCGTTCTGACCTGCAGGATTTTTTTTCTCTCCCTCCAGCAGGAACCTAGAAAAATTCCAAGACCATCAACCTGTAGCACAGGCTAGGTCTCCAGAGATCATCCAGTTCAACTCCATCAATGTCCAGAAGGATGAGCATTGTTGAGCTGAGTTGGCCCACTTGCTCAGGAGATCCTGTCCTCTCTCAAGTCCTCAAGAGCACTCTTTTAGCGACTGGCCTTCTGTCTGCCATATCAGCAAGTTTTCTGTCTCTTTTGGAACTTTCCCATCCGCCCAAGTATGAGTCAGGATGGGCTTTGCTGTGCAAACAAATAAACACCAAGTCTTAATGGCCTAACATGAAGGTTAAGTCCTCATTCATGTCATAGTCTGATGCGAGTCAGATGGCTCTGTTCCAAAAGTGACTCAAGAATCTGGGTTGTATGATAAACTGACTCCTTTTTTACTCATGTAGGCACTGTAAGTTTCTACAAACCCTTTTGATATTAATGCAGAAGTATATAAGAGCAATAATGATATTCACACTTGAACTCAATGATCTTAAACTATTTCCCCCATTATTTCTTAAATAAATGATAAAACAGAAGTTAAAAACACTAAATAACCCTAAATGCTAAAATATGTTCACTAGCTATGTTTAAAAAAATAAATGTTCGACAAAGAGAATAAGGTAAATTATGGTATGATTATGCAGCTGAATAGTCTGATTATTAAAACTGCAATTGCAAAGATTATGCATGGAATGGAATATGAGTTGACACGGGAAGATTATATGATATTCTGATGTTAACTAATAAAAAGCAATATATAATCTTGCAATTCTATGACTACAGCCATTTAAAATGTGTATACATAAAGAGAATATTGGAAGGAAACAGGCAAAAATGGAATTAATTGTGTTTCAGCTGGATTAGTGTTTAAGTTTTTTTAAAATTGAGTGGTTGTTTTAAAATTTATTTTTGGAAAGTAAGATGTAAAATAAAATAAAACATAAATCTCTAAAAAAAAAAAAAGAATCTGGGTTTTGGTTCCAGCACCTAGGAGTTCTCTGACACCAGTTCAATGGATGTGAAAGAACACCAAGAACTCACACTTACTTTTAACTGCCTCGGGCTAGAAGTGACACATGACTCCCACTCACGTTTTATTGGTTAGATCTAGTTACCCAGCAAACCTGATTGTAAATGTGGTCTTCCTGTGTGTGCAGGGAAGAGAGGAAAATTGGATATGAGTGAATATTGATCATCTTTAACATCGAGGGCAAGTGTGCTGGAATTTCTTCCTACTTAGAAAAGAAGCCCAAAGGAAACCTCTTTTGACTCTATTTCCTTCCAGTTACTGGCTCACCTCTTTGCTCCCTTTAACTCAAAAGGCCTCAAAAATGTAGCCTACATGAGCTTCTTCAAATCCTTCCCTTTCCCTTCTCTCTAGAACACAGCCCAATTGGTTTTTTTTTTTTTTTTAATAAAGTCCTTCAATCAGTTATTTATTTATTTATTTATTTATGGCTGTGTTGGGTCTTCGTTTCTGTGCGAGGGCTTTCTCCAGTTGCGGCAAGCGGGGGCCACTCTTCATCGCGGTGCGCGGGCCTCTCACTATCGCGGCCTCTCTTGTTGCGGAGAACAGGCTCCAGACGCGCAGGCTCGGTAATTGTGGCTCACGGGCCCAGTTGCTCTGTGGCATGTGGGATCTTCCCAGACCAGGGCTCTAACCCGTGTCCCCTGCATTAGCAGGCAGATTCTCAACCACTGCACCACCAGGGAAGCCCAGCCCAATTGGTTTTTGCTCCTATTTCTTTCCCAAAGTGCTCAATGAAATCACGAATGGTTTCCAAATTGCTGGATGGTCAATTTTCAGCCTTCACCTTAGCTGCCTATCAGCATCGTTTGACATTGTTGATTACTCTCTCCATCTTTACCTGGCTTCCAACACACTAAACTCTTTTTTGCTTTTCCTTCTACTTCAATAGTTACTCTTTCTTGGTTTACCCTGCTGCCTCATCTTTTTCTCCCTGACCCCTTACTTCTGAAAAGACCCAAGGATCAATCCTAAGACCTCTCTCTCTTTTTGTTTTTTCTGTCTACACTTATTCACTTGGTATTTGTATCTGGTCTTGGGACTTTCAATATCCCCAGTACTCTGGTATTAAAACTTCTATCTCCAGGCTAGATTTCTCCCATGAATTTCAGCCATGTACATCCTACTGTGTAGTGGACATCTCTACTTAGATGCTAACACGCTTCTCAAACTTAACATGTACAAAATAGAACTCCTAATCCTGCCCCACTCCCACCACCTGAAACCTATTTCCCTCACTCTTCACCAATCCCAGCTAACAGCAACTCCACCCTTCCAACAGCTTAGGCCCTAAACCTTGGAGTTATCCTTAACTCTTCTCTTTCTCTTCCATCCTACGTCCAATCTATAAGATAATCCCATAAGTTCTACCTTCAAAATATTACCAGAGGGAATTCCCTGGTGGTCCAGTGGTTAGGACCCGACGCTTCCACTTCAGGGGGCCCGGGTTTGATCCCTGGTCGGGGAATTAAGATCCCGCAAGCCGCACAGCCAAACAAACAGAAGTTTGCAAACTTAAAAAAAAATATTACCAGAATCCGACACTGATCGTCACTGCACTGCTATCACCCTGGTCCAGGCCATCAGATCATGCCTGGTTTGTTGGCTCAGCATCTTAACTGTTTTCCCTGCTTCTGCCCCTGCCCTCTTTCAATCTATTTTCACACAGCAGTCAAAATTATCTTCTCCTGGGAAAACCTCCAATGGCCTCCTAGCTCATTCCAAGGAAAGGTAATGTATCCAAAAGGTGCACAGCCTTGCCCTGATACTTCTCTGACGTGCTGCCTCCTATCGACCTTTTGCTCATGCTGCTACCGTGTGTAAAACAGGCCAGGTCCACTCCATCCCCAGGGCCTTTTCCCTGCTATTCCTTCCACTTAGATCACTCTACCCCCACATGTCAACATGGCTGTCTCTCTCACCTCCTTCAGGTCTTTCTACAAAAGTCATCCCCAAAACAGGCCTTTCTTGACCACCCTAGTTAAAACTGCCATACCTGAACCCTGACGTTCCTTAACCCCCTTCCCTGTTTTATTTTCCTCAATGGCATCTAACAAAGTCCATGTTATATTTATTTATTTTCTGTCTCTCCTTCTCCCCCACTGGAATGTAAGGTCTGTTTTGTTCACTAGGTTCACCCAGCACCTAGAACAGCGCGTCCTGGTACAGCCTTTGATAAATATTTGCGGAATGAATGAATAAGTGAACGAACGAAGCAACAGAAGCTCAAAGAGGTCGACCGGCTTGCTCAAGACCCCATATGCAGTTAGTGCCAAGGTCCCGATTATGGTTTTCCCAGCCTCTCATGGCTGATGCTCCTCAGTTCCTAAAATTGACCTGTTCTTCTGAGTTTTGTCTAGGTGATAAATGGGGGGACGCTAAAGGGTTGGCTCTGTGCTTTGGGGTGGGGGAGTGCTTTGCACTTCTTATCCTGGTCATGCCACTTCCCAGAGACCTCACCCCCTGCTTCCCGCCAAACCTTCCCTCCCCCTAGAGTCACACTCAGGCTCAGAAAGCTCTGGGCATCCTGTGCTGTAGCGTTGAGTACTTTCTGTAGTATGACATCCTGAAAGGACTGTCCAAAGACGGTCACGACTGTCTTATTGCTTCTTTAAAAAACTGGGTCTAAGCCATTCCAGAGACATTAACAGCTTTCATAGCCTCTAAAAACTTTCAGACAAGAAGATTCCATAATTTCCTTGCTGGCTTCTGTGCTCCTCAGTACTACGGCAGGAACATTCTTTACCATACCCTGCGGTGGAGACTTCACAACAAATGCTGTGTTTCCAGAGTCCCTCTGGGTCAGTTTTCCCTTTTGTTTAGCACTACAAAAACAAGACTTGTCACAAAATGTTGGTAGAGAGAGAGAAAGAGAAAGATAGAGGGGAAGCAAAAGATAGAGATAGTGAGTGAGCAGAAGTCTGAAATACATTTTTACCTCTGAAAGCATAAGTTCCGCCTAAGGGGCCATACATACCTCTACCCTACGGCCATTCCCTGCGTGAACCCTTCCCCTTCTCTACAGAGTGAGGGGACCCGGAAAACAAGCCCAAAGAAAGGTGCCGGAGCCTTGGCAATAAGCTCTCCCTCTTGTTTGTTTATTTATTTATGACAAATAAAAATTGTATGTATTTAAGGTATACAATGCGATGTTTTGACATATGTGTACCCTGTGAAATTATTACCATTATAAACAAAATAGCATATCCATCACATCCCATAGTTATCCTTTGTGTGTGTGGTGAGAACTCTCTTAGCGAATTTCGAGTACATATTACATTATTATTATTATTATTATTATTATTTTTTAATCATTTATTTATTTATTTATGGCTGTGTTGGGTCTTCGTTTCTGTGCGAGGGCTTTCTCCAGTTGCGGCAAGCGGGGGCCACTCTTCATCGCGGTGCGCGGGCCCCTCACCATCGCGGCCTCTCCCGTTGCAGAGCACAGGCTTCAGACGCGCAGGCTCAGCAATTGTGGCGCACGGGCCCAGCTGCTCCGCGGCACGCGGGATCCTCCCAGACCAGGGCTCGAACCCGCGTCCCATGCATTGGCAGGCAGACTCCCAACCACTGCGCCACCAGGGAAGCCCTATTATTTTTTTAAATATAAATTTATTTATTTTTGGCTGCGTTGCGTCTTCGTTGCTGCGCGGGGCTTTCTCTAGTTGCGCCAAGCGGGGGCTGCTCTTCGTTGCAGTGAGCGGGCTTCTCATTGCGGTGGCTTCTCTTGTTGCAGAGCACGGGCTCTAGGTGCGCGGGCTTCAGTAGTTGTGGAGCGTGGGCTCAGTAGCTGTGGCTTGCGGGCTCTAGAGCGCAGGCTCAGTAGTTATGGCGCATGGGCTCAGTAGTTGTGGCTCTCAGGCTCTAGAGCGTAGGCTCACTAGTTGTGGCACATGGGCTTAGTTGCTCCACAGCATGTGGGATCTTCCCGGACCACGGCTTGAACCCATGTCCCCTGCATTGGCAGGCGGATTCTTAACCCTGGCAGATTCCCACCAGGAAAGTCCCCAAAATACGTTATTATTAACGTTATTATTAACTACACGCACCATGCTGTACATTAGGTCTCCAGAACTTATTCATCTTATAACGGAAAGTTTGTACCCTTTGATCAATATCTCTCCTTTTGCCCTACCCTCCAGCTTCTGGTAACCACCATTCTATTCTGTTACTATGAGTTTGACTTTTTTTCCTTAGATGCCACAAATAAGTGAGAATGTGCAATATTTGTCTTTCTCTGTCTGGTTTATTTGACTTAGCATAATTTCCTCCAGGTTTATCCGTGTTGCTGCAAATACCAGGATTTCCTTCTTTTTTTAAAGGCTGAATAATATTCACTTGTGTGTATGTATGTGTGTGTTTATATACAGACCACGTCTTCTTTATCCATTCATCTGCTGACGGACACTTAGGTTGTTTCCATGTCTTGGCAGTTGTGAATAATGCTGCAATGAACATGGGAGTGCAGCTATCTCTTTGAGATAGTGATTTTATTTCCTTTGGATATAGACTCAGAAGTGGAATTGCTGGATCGTATGGTAGCTCAATTTTTAATTTTTTGAGGAACCTCCATATTGTTTTCCGCAGTGGCTCTACTGATTTACATTCCTACCACAGTGCACAAGGGTTCCCTTTTCTCCACATCCTGGCCAACACTTGTTATCTTTTGACTTTCTGATAATAGACCTTGGCAATAACCTCCTTTCAGCCACTCTTCCCTAGCATTCTGGGTGAGAGTCGACCAGCCCATCAGAATGGGGTTGATGGGCAAAGCTGCACCCCTTTCCTGCCCTCTGTACTTGACACACCATAACCTTAACATCATGCTTGTGATGCCACTTCCAGCATGGCCGGCATCCAGCCTAAGCGGTCTCTATGACCATAGCCGAGGAGGTGCTCATTGAGGCAGCTTGAATCCGAAGGAGCAGAGCAAGAAGGACCTTGCCACGCTTGGTACACGACCCACTTTCTCTTCATCTCTTAACACGAAATACACTTGCTATTACAAACCAAATGACCTGTTTCATCAGTGAACAGAAGTACTAAGGACAATGCCTTATCTCCTGCTATTTGCTGACACACATTCCTAGATGTGCTTTTCCATGAGGAACTAACACTCAAGTCACAGAAATCCTAGGGACAATCTGTCATGCCAGTTTAGGAAAAGAAAAAAAAAGCAAGACAATTCCATGACTCCTTGACTTCCAGGAGGAGGCCTCTATTTTTGCCTCTCCCGTTTTCAGCTGAGAGGCTACACCGGGACTCTGGTTGGCTCTACTCTGTGGGTAACAGCGTTGCCCACCGGGAGTCAGGGCGTGGGGCTAGAACTGCACGAGTGGACAGTGGGTGCAGGCTGGGGCCGGCTTTGGCCTAAACTGACAGAGCAGGGGAGCAAAAAGGGCAGCGGTTTGTATCCGGAAGTTTCCTAGTCCAAAGACAGAGCTTTCAGGGACTTTCCTGATGGTCCAGTGGCTAAAGCTCCGTGCTCCCAAGGCAGGGGGCCCGGGTTCGATCCCTAGTCAGGGAACTAGATCCCACATGCATGCCGCAACTAAGAGTTCGCATGCTGCAACGGAGGAGCCCGTGTGCCGCAACGAAGATCCCACACGTGCAACTAAGACCCAGCACAGCCAAATTAATAAATAAATATTAAAAAAAAAACATAACCCAGAGACGGAGCTTTCAGACTCAGCCATGCCGGCCCCTGTGAAGCTCAGCAGTTGGCCAGGCAGAGAGCACAGAGGCGAGCCAAGAGTGAGCAAGGCTGGGACCGGGCCAGAAGGTGATTTGAATTCGTGATGGATTATGATGAAGTTTAAAGATTTCCAAGGAGCTAATCAAATGCTTTTTCTTACATCATATGAACCAAATGCCAGTGAGTTCCAAGCAGCTACTTTCCAAGGTAGTGTTTGGGATGTTTGTTTATTCACCACTTAATTCAAATTCTATGAAGTCATTCACTGAGCTAAGTGGGACAGCATCTGAGAGCCTGCAAGGACCTTTCAGTGTGCACACAGCAAGGAGAGAAAACAATGCCCAGCGCCTGGGGCCCCAGGAGGGGCCTCTGAGCAGAGGCAGAGGCTCCTGGAAGGAGGCCTCAGAAACAATTACAGACCCGCAAAGGAAAATGCCACATGGGGGTTGGCCTGCATGCCCATCAGCAGGATGACTGGAGCTGGGTTACTGACAATACGAATTCACGTTTCACAGGAAAAAAAAAAAGTGTCTAGTTATATCTGAAGGTTTCAGGTACATGAAGAACCAGAATGTTTTAATTATTTGGAAATGCAGATGATGTAGGAACAGAAATCATTTTACACAACTAGAAAGAAAATCAACACTTAGCAAATTCTCACTTAACTGGAACACTAACAATCAAAAGGTCAAACAGCAGATTTTTGTGTGGCATCTACACACTCTTAACTTCAAAGAGTGCCCAGTGCCAAGGAAATAAGTGATTATCAGGGATTTGATCTAAAAAGGAATTTTTAGGTTAGGTTTTACTGCCTTGGTATTGTATTATGATAAATAATTTAAGGGCTTCAGCATTTTAGGGGTTTTTACAGGTAAGAACTGTGGCTCAGAGAGGTTAAGTGACTAGATCAGGATCACAGAGCTAACTGGGGGCAGGCCAGGGTTTACGGCACAAGGTCCAGGGAGTCTCCAGATGGGGACCGCAGTCATGCAAGAGAGACTAAATTACATAAATTATGGTTTTCATTTGTAAATATATTTTAACGTAATCTCTTTTTTTTTGTAAATTAGTAAAAAACATATATGAGGTGACTCTCAAACAGATACAGATAATAAATTAACTGTAAACTCCACCCCCTCCCTAAAACCATTCTGGATAATTGGAAGTTTGTCAGATATTTTCAGAGAATTCTAGAGTTAAAGTAAATTCAAAGGCGCGCTTGCTGCCCCTCAAGAGAAGAAGAAAGAGTCTTATATTTGACGAACGCCAACCAGTTTAAACGTAGTCTTTTATATTTATCCTCTCACCTAATGACGGGTTAAGTATTTGCCCATTAATGCAGCTCAGGATCACCAGTCACACCACCAGCTGCCATTTCTTGGCCTTCCCACATCACTTGGTATATAAGCATCCCTCCCCCCTCCAGCCCCAATTACATTATCTTCAACTGGTTTGTCCTTTTGTTTCTAGTATTAGGATCTTTCTAGTTATCTCCTTGCCAGTGGTGTGAGGAGTAGTAATGGAGCCCTTCACCTGGGTACATAACAAAGAATATTCATGTGAAACTGCCTATGTAGCCCTCACTTTGCCACTTTCCTGCTCTGCAGGGGTAACAGCAGACATTTCTTAACAGGGGACTGGACCTAGTGACCCCTCTGACCCCCTGTCTATTTTTGTCTTTTTTTTTGGGGGGTATAGATGGATTTTTTAAAATTGAAGAATAGTTGATTTACAATGTTGCAGGTGAACAGCAAAGTGATTCAGTTATATTTATGAATATATATTGATATATATATATTCTTTTTCAGATTTTTTTCCATTATAGGTTCAATACAAGATATTGAATCTAGTTCCCTGTGCAAATAATGTTGTCTTAAAAGTCTATTTTGACTGGTATCAATAAAGCTACCCTAGCTTCCTTGTTGTTTATTTTATATACAGTAGTGTGTATGTCTATTTGTTTTTTATGTTGAACTTGAATGTCTTTCTGTGGAGCAGCTGCTTGCCCCACCACATCCTACTTCTCATACACAACCTGCTTTACTCATTTATATGATTTGCCAGGCCTCTGGAGACACTGGATCTGGGACCCCTGAGACTTAATGCTACTTGTGCCCATTAGCACCTCCCTCAGAGTGACCAGGTCTTTGGTTTCTCCTAGGGGTGCTGTGAAGAGCTGCTCTGTGGATCACGGCACAACTCTGGGTCTCTCTTCACATAGACTACGAACATGAGTTGTACCCTTGAGAGTTGTGCAGTGCACAGCCTGCACAACTGTCAGTGGCAGCCCTGGTGTTGTAGACCGTGCTGGGGCACAGGGAATGATTCTGGCCTTGAACACAAAGCCTAAGGCTGCTCAGTGTTACCCTTAGTCCCACAAAAATGAAGGGGAATCAGGATGATAGAAAAAGAGTAACTGTATAGACAGTTCAAAGGGGTGGCCAATTTAATGGTTTGTCGGCATGAAGCCCATCCTTTGAGTTCTGGCAGCTCAAACCATCCAACTGTATGTCATCTCTGGACAGAACAAGTCCAGCTACTAGTGTCCCCAAAGTACAGAAGTGACTGGACTCCCTGAAGTAATTAAGAAACCTGAGTAGGGTATTTTCAACGATGGTGAGAAAAGCAAGTTTACACTTCTTAGAATCTTACTATATTAACTGTGAAAACGACTGCCTGCTTTTACTCTTCCCCCTGGGCAAGGAAGGTGCTGTGAATACTTTCATTCTTTTACTCTCAAGGGAAATCAAGTGTTGCTTCAACCATTTGAAAGAGAAAAATCATAGCAACAGTCCCAGTGATTGAGATCCCACATGTAGGACTGTACTAAACTCTGGGCAAACTACTCAAAACCCGAAGAGTAAGTGAACTAGAAACTAGGTGGGGCTGTGAGGCACAGGTGAGGTTCAGATTCATGCCTCTGAGACGTGAAATGCATCCAATAGAAACTGGCTCTGCCGCAAACCTAACGCGTGGGTGACTTGATCATCAGCCCCCAAGCAGGGATGTGGCACAGGTCCTACCTTCCAGGTCCTCCTCAGCCAACTGTCTCCAAGTCAACAAACCTCCGTTAGCAACTGCACGAACAAACCAAACTACTGTACCTCCTCAGGCAAGCTGACCACCAAGTCATTTCTCGTCTGTCCAACCAGCGCCTGCCAGAAGTATTCACTGCATGCGGCCAGCACAGCTCGGTGGGCCCGGAACTCCTTCCTCTCCACGATCAGAGTCACGTCACAGAGAATATCCTTTTTGCGCTGGTCATTGAGGCCCAGGAGGATGTTGGTGCAGTGGACTGTGGACTCATACACATACATGGGGGAGTCAGGTTTCTCATCCACAGACATGCCGTTCACACCCTGAAAGAAAGCAAGCAAGCCTGGGTCATCACGGCTCCCTGAGTCAGAGAGACACGGTGAGAAAGGATGCTGAGCGCCTGGGCGTCACCGCCCTGAGCCAGGGCGAAAGACACAGAACTGCCCGTCAGCATCTTACGCGCAGTTAGCACTGTGAGCTCAGAAAACATCTGGAAGGTTGTGTTCTGTGGCTGACTTCTCTCCTTTCCTCTTACTGAGTCCTCTTACCACGCGGAAACAAAGCCAGGTCTTTTAATGGAACACCCAAAACATTCAAAATGCATACCTACTTTAAAACTTGGTAGTTTTAATTTTGTTAGTGGACTGAAAGGGAACTTTCACCCATACAGAGTCCCAGTGCAAAGAATTAACTGAGCTTTGTGTTAAGAGGAAATGACTCATTCTGAAGTATTGGCAGTGCTGCCTGGATGAAGCACGTGTAAGTTCCTAGGCTGAAATTTGGCTAAGATGCCAAGCAGAGTAAATATCTAATCACAATACGTAATTTAACAGGGGAACTAAACGGAATGTGTACGAAGGAGTGGATGTAGCAATTGCCCTCCGCCACTTCAAGACAAAGCATGGCCACCATGATGCTACTGTTGTCATGAAAGGCTCTTGAAAAGAAGTGGAAGTGTGCTGCTGTTATCCCAGCAGACTGGATGTACATCCTCTTTAAGGAAACACAATATATTGCATCAGGAGTCAAAAAAACAGATGTATTCAACAGTGAAGATTACTTTTACGAAAGGGTTCTTTGCTTTAAAAAGTGTCCACTGATGTATTGATGTTTAAAAAAAAAATCTAATTAACTTACACAACAGTTTTCCAGTAATATTTACACTAGTGTGAATTCCAGTAGTGAGTCTTACTTTCTTTTTGCTTTATTATTATTTATTTTTTAAAAGAGTTTTAACATACAATAAACTGCATATACTTAACACTGTGCAACTTGATATGTTTTGGCATATATATGCAACAGTGAAACCATCATCACAATCAAGACGATGAACATATCCTTCACCACCAAAAGTCTCTTTATGTCCCTTAACAATCTCTCCCTTGCACCTCTCCATTCATCTATTGATGGATATTTGGGTATTTCCCAGTTCTTGGTTATTAAAAATAAAGCTGCTATGGATTAGTGTATAAATCTCTGTATGAACAAATGCTTTCACTTGTCTTGTGTAAACACCTAGATATAGAATGGATGGATCATTTGGTATGTGTAAGTCTAACTTTTAAAGAAATGGCCCTGTTTTCTAAAGCAGTTGTGCCATTTCACATTTTCAATGGCAGTGTATGAGAGTCCAGTTCCTGCCCATCCTTGTCACCACGTGGTATGGTCAGTCTTTCTAATTTTGGCCATTCTAATAGGTACACTGTGGAATCTCTTTGTGTTTTCAACTTGGTTTTCTCTAGTGACTGAAGATATTGAGAATCTTTCATGTGCTTATTTGCCATCTATTTATCTTCTCTGGAGAGGTAGATTCTTTGCCCGTTTTATACTGGTTTTTTCCCTTACTATTGAGTTTTGAAAGTTCCTTAATATACTTAATAAAAGTCCTTTATCAGATATGTGATTTGCAAATGTTTTCTCCAAGTCTGTAGCTTGTCATTTTATTCTCTTAGCAGTGTTTTTCAAAAAGCAGAAAGTGTTCATGTGATGAAGTCCAGTTGAGCAATTTTTTCTTTAATGGATCATGCTTTTGGTGTCATATCTAAAAAAATCTTTGTACAAACCAAGGTCACATCTTTTGTCAGATTTATAACTAGATATAAATATTTTTAATGCAATTATAAATGGTTTTGTTTTTAACTTAAATTTCTGATTTTTCATTGCTAGCATATAGAAATATAACTGATTTTTGTATTGATCTTGTATCCTGCAACTTTGCCTAACTTGCTTATTCGTTCCCATAGCCTTTTTTTTGGGGGGGGTGGGGTGGGAGGTAGATTCCACAGACTTTCTATATAGAAGATAATACTGTCTGTAAATGAAGAAATTTTACTGCTTTTCCAATCTGCATGACTTCAATGTCTTTTTCTTGCCTTACTGCATTGTCTAGAACCTCCAGTACAATGCTGAGTATAAATGGTAAGAGCAAACATTCTCCCCTTGTTCCCAGAGTTATGGGGAACATATTGAGCTTTTCACTGTTATTTATGATGGTAACTATTGGTGTTTCATAGAAGCCCCTATCTAGTTGAGGAAGTCTCTTTGTATTCCTATTTTTCTGGGAGGTTTTTTTATTTGTTTTTCAAATCAGGAATGGATGCTGAATTTTGCCAAGTGCTTTTTCTGCATCTATTGAGATAGTCACATAGTTTTTCTTTTTTAGTATGTTAATAATGTAAATAACATTGATTGATTTTTGAATGTTAAACCAACCTTGTATTTCTAGGATAAACTCCACTTGCTCATGATACATTTGCCCTGTTATACATTGCTGGACTCAGTTTGCTAGCATTTTGTTAAGAATTTTTACATCTATGCTCATGAGGGAGATTAGTCTGTAGTTTTGTTTTCTTATATATTTTAAACCTGGTTTTAGTATTAGGGTAATGCTGGTCTCACAAAATGAGTTTGGAAGGATTTCTTCCTTTTCAATTTTCTAGAAGAGTTTGGGTACAACTGGTTTTTTTCCTTAAATATTTGGTAGAATTTACCTATGAAGTCTTCTGGGCTGGAACTGTAACTACAAATTAAGTTTTTAAAACAAATTCAGTTTTTAAAATTCTAACTGCCTCCCAAAGGCCCCTCCTTCAAATACCATCACATTAGGGGTTAGGGCTTCATACGACTTTTGGACAGACGTAAACATTCAGTCCATAACAGCTGGTAATGAATTCTTTCAGTGTTTGTTTCTCTTAAGAAGTCTGTTGACTTCATTTTTGAAGTTATTTTTGTGGGCTATAGATTCTACATTGACAGTTTTGTTTTGTTTCTTTTCCTTTCAGCACTTTGAAAGATGTCTGTCATTGCACTGTCTTTTCATGTGCATGGTTTCCAATGAAAAATCTGCCTCATCCTTACCTTTGTTTCTCTCTACATAATACATCTTCCCCGCTCTAGCTACTTTTCAGATTTTATCTTTATCACTTGTTTTGAGCAATTTGATTATGATGTGGGTTGGTATAATTTTTTCATGATTCTTGAGCTTCTTAGATGGGTGGTTTTATAGTTTTCATCAAATTTGGAAATATTTTAGCCATTATTTCTTCAAATATTTTTTGCCAAATGCTCTGTACATTTTCTATTTTTGCTAGTCTTTTTTTTTTTTTCTCTCTGTGTTTCATTTTGGACAGTTTCTATTGCTAGGACTTTAAGTTCACTAATCTTTTCTTATGCAATATGTAATCTGCCATTAATTCCTCTCACAGTTAATTTTCAACACACAAATTGTGGCTCTCACCTCTAAAAGTTCAATTTGGGTCTCTTTTGTATCTTTCATGACTCTACTTAAGATATTCAATCATTCCTATAACTTCTTGAACATTTGGAATACAGTTATAATAACTATTTCTGTCTGTTAATTCTAACATCTGTATCAGTTCTGGTTCAGTTTCAATGGATTGATATTTCTCTTCATTCCTGCTCCTGTGCATGCCTGGAAATTTTTGATTGGATGCCAGATATTGTGAATTTTACCTTGTTGGATGCTTGATATTTTTGTGTTCCTATAAATATTATTAAGCTTTGTACTAGGACTCAGTTGAGTTATATAGAAACAGTTCAATCCTTCAGGTTTCACCTTTGAGATCTTTTAAGTGGGAACAGCAGCATTTAATCTAGGGCTCCTTATTTTAATTTTATTTATTTATTTATTTAGGGCTGTGTTGGGTCTTCATTTCTGTGCGAGGGCTTTCTCTAGCTGTGGCAAGCGGGGGCCACTCTTCATCGCGGTGCGCGGGCCTCTCGCTATCGCGGCCTCTCTTGTTGTGGAGCACAGGTTCCAGACGCGCAGGCTCAGTAGTTGTGGCTCACGGGCCCAGTTGCTCCGCGGCATGTGGGATCTTCCCAGACCAGGGCTCGAACCCGTGTCCCCTGCATTGGCAGGCAGACTCTCAACCACTGTGCCACCAGGGAAGCCCCTAATCTAGGGCTCCTTATTACCCACTACTTCTAAGTATTTTACCCAACGCCCTTGAATTATGGGTTTTCTAGTCTGGCTGGTAGGAACAGGTGTTATTCCTGGCCCTCTGTGAGCTCTGAGTACTGCTCCTTCTAATTGTTTTGGATAGTTCTTCCCCCATTTTTTTTGTAGTCTCCTAACACACTTGTGCTAATGAGTACTCTGCAAGACACTGAAGGGAAATCTTCTTTAGATGTCTGGAGTTTTCTCTCTGTTCAGCTCTCCCTTCTCTGCTACCCTGCATTCTGAACTCCAGCCACCATAGGCTCTCCAGACTATTAGCTCTGTCTCCACAACTCAAGAGTCAGCCAGGCCCTCTTTGGTTCCTCCTTCCTGTGCCATGGCCTGGAAACATTCTCAAAACAGTAAGCTGGGCTCAGCTTCTTTTCCTTCTCTTGAGGATCAATGTCTTTTGTTGCTTGGCGTCCAAAGTCTTGAAAACCACTGTTTCACATATTTTATCTATTTTTATAGTTATTTCAAGTGAGAGGATAAATCTAGTACCTGTTACTCCATCTTGGCTGGAAGCAAAAGTCTTGGATTTATTCTTTATATTATAGTTACTGTATACACTTTACAAACAATAATTTATCACATTGCTAACCATATAGTATAAATTTTGCTCTACCATAAATGATGGTTTTTAATACCTAATTACAAAAATGTACCTGCCAAGAAGAATTTTCAGTTCTTTGGTATTCTAATAAAAGATAAAATATCTGTGAGCCTTATTAACTGGAATCATTCTTAATGCAATAAGAATAGAGTTATAAATGACACAATTCAGTTATAATGACCATAAGCCATGGGGTAAGATTGAGTTTACATGACTACTATCTATGACTAGTTAATTGTTGTTAAATTCTTTACTATCTAGTAAGAAGACAAATCTTTTTCTATTCTGGTTTCTTTTCCATGGAATGTTTTCAGGATTTTCTTATCTCCCATACAGGGTCTCCTGTCTGATTTATTTTCTCCATTCTTAGTTCTTAAATTATTACTCTTTCTCCTAACACATTTAATTTTCTCAGTCTGTGAAAACTAGTTTTGTTTTGTTTTTGAATCACAATAGCTTGCATATAGCTGACAGCACTCAAAACTGGGTGGGACAATTAAGGTTCCAGGATGTAAAAAAAAAAAATCATAAAAAGCAGGAGATTTATAAGAGACATCTCATTTTTCCAATCCATTTATGTGTAATTCATATTAATGTACCTACATCAAGACGAGAGGAGCTTGCTATAATGGATACAAAGCCATAAATTCTTTAGTGAAACATGAAATGAAAGAAAATCAAAAGAGAAATGAAGTGAGGTGCAGTGGAAAGAGGAATGAACCAGGGCTCTAGGGCTTTCAGTCCAGCTCTGGCACTGACTGGCTTTGTGGATTTTGGATAAATTGCCTAACTTTCTCTGGACCTGCTTCCATGTTGGTAAAATGAGAAGCTTGGACTAGAAGACTAGCAAAGTTCTTAACAGATCTACAATTCTATGAGTCTAAGTCTATAAAAGAAATACCGACTTGATCACAGAGAATGGGGTACTGTCATTTTAGTTGACAGAAGCTAGCTTTCTTTGACCTTATAAAGACCATTTATGTACCCTTTTTTCATTGTTTTTTATGGCTTAAAAACTGCCTCTGTAGAGCTGGTTACAGGGAATGGGGTGGACAATATACAGGAAGAAACCAAAGCCTTCTGGAAGAGAAGGAACCAGGACCCCAACCCCTGATCCCACAGGTTTCAAATTAGGAAGATCTGTCAGGATAGACCATGGTGTCCCTAAGTAAATAGAGGGGCACAAGTCCCTTGAAGTGAAGTTATCTGTAGGAAATGGGGAATCCAAACCTAGGAGGACATTTTGGCACAATACGTGGAACTGATGCTATTAGCTCCTTCAGTCCTGGATATCTTAGCCCAGAGGTTTGTTCTGGGAACCATGGCTGAGCAAGGGAGTATAAAGTAAAAGAATATGTCACCTGGGAAACCAGTGTGGAGTTCCACTGAGGTCTGAGTGGGGGCTGACTGCTATATAGCAGCACTGGACAATAGTCCAGGCATTAATAGTGGTGAAGCCAAGGCAGTGGGTGGATTCTCAGATTCCAGTTCACAAGTAAGATGGTCTCTTTCTGGCTCTAGGACAGCTGGGAGGCTCAAGGAAAGATTCCATATCCTGCTAATGGGGCAGGTTTGGGAAAATAAAGGACATGTGGCAATATATGCACCCTGAGTTGATGAAGCATGCTATGATAGTCACATGAACATGGACACCTGTTTTTTGGGCTAAACCTTCCAGAGAGTTTTAGAAGACATTTGAAACATATTAGATCTGTTCATCAAATGGTATAATCTAAAATGTATCATTCCCTCAGTATCCATTTATGATAAAAACTCTCCAGAAAGTGGGCATAGAGGGAACATGCCTACATAATAAAGGCCATATATGACGAACCCACAGCTTACATCCTACTCAACGGTAAAAAGCTAAAAGCATTTCTTCTGAGATCAGGAACAAGACAAGGATGCCCACTCTCACCACTTTTATTATTCAACATAGTTTTGGAAGTCCTAGTCACAGCAATCAGAGAAGAAAAAGAAATAAAAGGAATCCAAATTGGAAAGGAAAAAGTAAAACTGTCACTGTTTGCAGATGGCATGATACTATATACATAGAAAATCCTAAAGACGCCATCAGAAAACTATTAGGGCTCATCAATGAATATGGTAAAGTTACAACATACAGAAATCTGTTGCATTTCTATACACTAACAATGAAATATCAGAAAGAGAAATTAAGGAAACAATCCCATTTACCATTGCATCAAAAGAATAAAATACCTAGGAATAAACCTACCTAAGGAGGTAAAAGACCTATACTGGGAAAACTATAAGACACTGATGAAAGAAATTGAAGATGGCACAAACAGCTAGAAACATATACTGTGTTCTAGGATTGGAAGAATTAATATTGTTAAAGTGACAATACTACCCAAGGCAATCTACAGATTCAATGCAATCCCTATCAAAATACAAAGGGCATTTTTCACAGAACTAGAACAAATAAATTTAAAACTTGTATGGAAACACAAGAGACCGTGAATGGCCAAAACAATCTTGAGACGAAAAACGGAGCTGGAGGAATCAGGCTCCTTAGCTTCTATACTACAAAGCTACAGTAATCAAAACAGTATGATGCTGGCACAAAAACAGACACATAGATCAATGGAACAGAATAGAAAGCCCAGAAACAAACCCACACACTTATGGTCAATTAATCTATGACAAAGGAGGCAAGAATATACAATAGAGAAAAGACAATCTCTTCAATAAGTGGTTCTGGGAAAACTGGACAGTTACATGTAAAAGAATGAAATTAGAACATTTTCTCACATCATATATAAAAATAAACTCAAAATGGATTAGGAATCTAAATGTAAGACGAGAAACCATAAAACTCCTGGAAGAAAACATAGGCAGAACACTCTCTGACATAAACCGTAGCAATAGTTTTTTTGGATCTGTCTCCTAAAGCAAAGGAAATAAAAGCAAAAATAAACAAATGGGACCTAATTAGACTTAAAAGCTTTTGCACAGCAAAGGATACCATCGACAAAAATGAAAAGACAACCTACAGAATGGGAGAAAATATTTCCAAGTGATGTGACTCATAAAGGGTTAATATCTAAAATATATAAACAGCTCATACAGCTCAATATCAGAAAAACAAACAACCCAATCATGAAGTGGGCAGAAGATCTAAATAGACATTTCTCCAAAGAAGACATACTGATAGCCATCAGGCACATGAAAAGATGCTCAACATCACTAATCATTAGAGAAATGCAAAATAAAACTACAATGAGGTATCAACTCACACTGGTCGGAATGGCCATCATCAAAAAGTCTACAAATAATATACTCTGGACAGGGTGTAGAGAAAAGGGAACCCTCCTACACTGTTGGTGGGAATGTAAATTGGTGCAGCCACTATGGCGAACAGTATGGAGGTTCCTTAAAAACTAAAAATAGACTTACCGTATGATCCAGTAATTCCATTTCCTGGAGGAAACTCTAATTTGAAAAGATACAGGCAATTCAATGTTCATAGCAGCACTGTTTACAACAGCCAAGACATGGAAGCAACCTAAATGTCCATCAACAGATGAATGGATAAAGAAGATGCGGTGTGTATACACACACACACACACACACACACAGACACAATGGAATATTACTCAGCTGTATAAAGAATGAAATTTTGTTATTTGCAGTACCATGGATGGACTTGCAAGGTATTAGGCTAAGTGAAATAAGTCAGAGAAAGACAAATACTATATGATATCACTTACATGTGGAATCTAAAACAATACAACAAACTAGTGAATATAACAAAAAGGAAAGAATAATCTATCAATCTCATGAAGCTGTTGTTAGACTTTAATCTGTCTGAGGATTTTCTTGATTTTGTTACATTATTCCTGGATAATCCTTCCTGTGTCATGCCAACCCCACTCTGTGCCTCTTGGCTTTTACATTCTTACTGGAGCTTATCACACCCCTCCCTGTTGGCCCCTCTTCAAGCATAATGGAACATACTGTTTTCCTTCTTCTTTAAGAAATCAGTCAGCCCTTCCCATGCTCCAGTTATCATTAGTGCTCTTCTAGGAACTCTAATTTGTCTGTTTTTGACTAACCAATGCCAACCTGAATTCTGGTTCTCCTATCATTGCATTATGTCCTATTAAGTTTTCCTTTTTTCATTGGCTTTACTAATACCAAAAAACATTCCCGCCCTTCCCAATGCAGCAAATCCTGAAATCTGTAGCAGGACCCATGGGATCTAAGAATGAAATACCTTGTAGTGAGTAACAGCCCAGAATAGCATGGAGGAGTCTGACAGCCAGTCTTTACGCTAAGCATTAGACAATGTGTTAAAGTGTGCAGACATTAGCTGAAATCAGATTGTAAGGAAGCTTTCCAAAGGTTCTGATTTGGGTTTTGGCTCGATCTCATTCTTCTTTTTGTAGGCCAAAAAAACCCCAGCTGCACATGTACACACACATATACCCCAATCATCTTATCATATGGTTTGGCAGTAAAAGTTAATTACTATCATTTTATCATAGTATGCTCATCCCCTCAAAAAGCTGCACGGACCACAGCTCTTATCAGTCAAAGAAGTAGTATTAATGAATACAGACTCACTTATTAACTCACTCATTCACTCTTTGTTCATTATTGGGTCATATTCAGAAATTAAAATGTCTAACACTTAGTTCTGAAGGCAAAAGTATAAATCAAAAAGCCAAAAAAAAGAAAAAAAATCTACACTGGGAAATCTGAAAAGCTGCAATTCACAAAAAAGTAGAATGTTAAGTTTTCCAGACAACCTGTCATGTCTAGAATGTTTCAGAAGAGAAGAAATGAATACGCCTTGGAGGTAATGAAAAAGACCAAATTATAAACCATTTCACTTGAAATTCCAACCACACTTCTCCTAGAAACAGTGCATTAAGTAAACACTTCTGTGACTCAAACACTAAATTATTTAGTAATTGCTGAGTATATTTCTGCTCTTATCAAGCATGCTCTTTTTTAAAAATAGTTATTTACTATGAAACCATACGGGTTAGTTTTTATGAAAGAAAGTTATCAAGACTATAGAAATTTGGGGACTTCCCCGGTGGCACAGTGGTTAAGAATCCGCCTGCCAATGCAGGGGACACGGGTTCGAGCCCTGGTCGGGGAAGATCCCACATGCCGCGGAGCAACTAAGCCCGTGCGCCACCACTACTGAGCATGCACTCTAGAGCCCGCAAGCCACAACTATTGAGCCCACGTGCCACAACTACTGAAGCCTGCGCACCTAGAGCCCGTGCTCCGCAACAAGAGAAGCCACCGCAATGACAAGTCCAGGCACCGCAACGAAGAGTAGCCCCCGCTCGCCGCAACTAGAGAAAGCCCGCGCATGCAGCAACAAAGACCCAATGCAGCCAAAAGTAAATAAATAAGTAAATAAATTAAAAAAAAAAGACTATAGAAATTTTAGCGTGCACAGCGCCATTAAAATTACGAAGTTATTACTTTTGGCTTGGAAACACTTTTCAATCGCATCAGGACTCAAACTTCTTACTTAAAGTGGAAAGCAATCCAATTTTGGTATTTTCTAATGGAAAACTGCAGTGCCTGTCACTTAATGCCTCTAATGCCTTTAGGTAGCTAAAGTGACGGCCTGACATGGGGCACTAAAACGTTCCATGTTCTTTATTCACTCAAACATTCCATCTGTGTGTGTACTAGTTAGTGGCTAGGGAACTGAAATTTAAGGCTGTTGTTAGGAGGAAGCACTTACAATTGTATCATCAAATCCTTAATAGCTCTGAGTGGTTCTTGTACTTCAATATAAACTTCCATTTTCCTTGACCTTTCAGGAGGAAGTTCAATTTACCGATACAGTTTGTGACAGTGGTTTTTACTGCACAGTTGAAAAAAAAATTAGGAACCGTCATAATAGGCCCCAGTTTTTTGGGTAATTTTTAATGTTGATGTTGTTGTTTGACTTATAAACAGACCCAAATAAAAAAGAATCCAAACTTCCAAAATATCCAGTGATAAAATATTAGTGACAACGACTAGCATTTCCATATTTAAAAGTAAACTGTTTGGAGAGGCAGAGTATGATACAGAGGCTGAGCTACAAGAAATATTAGAAAGTTGGTAACAGGTGATATGTAATAATCTAAAGGTAATAAAGAATTAAAGATTTATTGGACTTCCCTGGTGTCTCAGTGGTTAAGAATCTGCCTGCCAATGCAGGGGACACGGGTTCGAGCCCTGGTCAAGGAAGATTCCACATGCCGCGGAGCAACTAAGCCCATGCGCCACAACTACTGAGCCTGCTGCGCTCTAGAGCCTGTGAGCCACAACTACTGAGCCCACATGCTGCAACCACTGAAGACCGTGTGCCTAGAGCCCGTGCTCCACAAGAGAAGCCACCTCAATGAGAAGCCCGCGCACCGCAACGAAGAGTAGCCCCTGCTCACCGCAACCAGA
The DNA here is from genome assembly GCF_009873245.2 of Balaenoptera musculus. Classification (NCBI taxonomy): domain Eukaryota; kingdom Metazoa; phylum Chordata; class Mammalia; order Artiodactyla; family Balaenopteridae; genus Balaenoptera; species Balaenoptera musculus. The sequence goes on along the minus strand of NC_045796.1, from coordinate 68,114,238 downwards.
GAAAGTCTGCACGCAGCAACGAAGACCCAACACAGCCAAAAATAAATTTAAAAAAAAAGATTTACTACTTATCCACCGAATTGGAAAGAAATGGAAAGTTAAACAATATCAAGTGTTTGTGGAGATGTAAAGCATTAGGGACTCTCATACACTGATGGTTGGTTCAAATTCTTTGGGAAACAGTTTAGCATTATCTAATGAAGGTGAAGATTATCACCCATCAATTCCATTCCGAGGTTTCACACAAGCGATGCTCCTGCATATCTGTAGCAGAACTCTGGACAAGAGTGTTCACAGCAGCTTGTTCAACTCCCAGCTGGAAACAACGCAATGTCGGCCGGTAGCACGATTAATAAATACGCTGAGGTATATTCATATATTCATTAATGGAAGAATACAAAGCAAATGAGAACCACACGCAACATGGACGAATCTCACAAACCTAAAACTAACCTCGAGTGCTGAGCCAGAGAAGCAAGGCACAAAATTGCAGCACCATCGGATTCCATGTAGATCAAGTTCAAAAATGGGCAAAACTTCAGTATCTATAGATACATACATAGGTGGTGAAACTATAAAGAAAAGACTCAGAGTAGAGGTTCTGGCTGTGAGGAGGGAGTTACTGGTAAGTGGCACTGGGGAGGTCTCAGGGGTGCTGTCACTAAGGTCTATCTCTTGACATCGGTGATAGGAAGATGTGTGTTTGCTTTTCATTGAATTATACATTTGCTTATGCACTTTTCTTTTTCTGCATTGTATTTTCTCAGTAAAAAATCCCATCTCACTCCAAATTGAAGATTTTAGGAAAGGATTTACAACTCAAGTTACCTGGCTCCAGTTCAATGACTTAATTACAAAGGTCCTGGCGTGGACTTTGGGTTTTAAAGGAAAATACACACTCACATCTTACAACCTACAATTTAAGGTCTGAAGGGTCCTTAAAGATAATCAAATCTAGTTGGACCTTTCAAATAAGAATCTGCAAGAATGGGCAGAGTATAGGGACGAGGCCGCTCGGGAGGTGGTGAGACATCTGGGCCCAGGCCTCTGTTTCTGAACAAAACTCTTTTCAGAGACCTCATGTTTCATCATCTTCTCTCCTGTGAAAACCAAATCACTTCAATGCACTTCCACTTCCTTATCTATAAAATGAGGAAATGGACTAGGTGACCAGAAAGGTATTTCTAGTTCTAATTTCGATGGTTCTGTGAAAGTACAGAAACTTTAGGAAAAACTTGAAACATGAGCTTTTCTAATCACAGTCTTGAGAAGGCTTTTTTTTTTTTTTTGGAAGTCAGAGATGCTCAAAATAACACAGCTCGCTGGAAAGGAGAAATGCCATCACATAACTTTTGGTAAAGATGAAGAAGAGAGGAAGACTTGCCCAAAAACAATCTGAACTTTTTCCCCTTAAAAACAAGTCAACCCAAAGGAAGGATGAATCAAGGGCCAATTTGCTCATATCAGTGGAACACAGTGTCCATTGGGACTGAACAATAGTTCAACACCTTGTTCTTTTCCCACCCCGCTCCTCCCAAAGAGGGCTCTGGTGTGCAGGACGGGTTCTCAGGAGCCGTCTTGGATATGTGGCTCTGGAATCAAGCAGGGTGTCCATCACCCCCTCCCGTCCAAGTCTCCACCCTGTCCGAGTCTCCACCCAGTGATGTCAGGTGATCCAACACTGTTCAGGGGCCCCAGGGATGCTATGGCTTGGATTTAACAATCACATAGTACATACACTGTCATCTCAAAAAGCAGATGAAAGAATTACATGCTTTGAAATCAGTGGGGGAAAGGGACTCCACATCAGGCTGTCCAAGATACACGATTATTGTCAGTGGAGGTTGGATGATGGTGGGGAGGGCGTGTGGGGGAGGGAGGAGGGTGGCCAGGGAGGAAGTGTGGAATTAGGGATGGGTAGATTTGGATATGCAGCTGTGCCATCATCTCCCCTGCTTGTCTTGGTTCTTTTGCGGTAACCCCCCAGCTAAGGGTGTAGCCGAAGCCCGCATTTATTCTGCTGGGGTAGTTCCTTTCCTACCCTTGGCAAGTTTTCTGTCTTGTCACTTCTAGTTGGTCTCCGGTACTGCTTCTTTGTATCTGTGTTCTCTGTTTATACTCATTTCTCATACACCAATCTCTGCTTCCTATTAGCATTTGCTTCTTGCACATTAGGAGTGAGAGGACAGAGAGAAGTCATTTCTTTTCTCCATTTTTCTTTATCAGGGCATCTGTGTGAAATGTTCTCTCCTGGTGTTTGTTCCCTTTCAGCCAGAGAAATATGACCCTAGAGCTTCATGCTGCTCATGTGAGAAGAAATTACGAACAGTGATTAGGAGGCTAAATGAGGGTGGTGGAACCTATTTACTTCATTAAGGTTCCTTCAGGGAAAATGCAAAAACGGGAAACTGAGAGTTAAGGGTTAATACTAAAAGAATTAAAAGATCCATTTGACTCAGAGCAATCTTCAGTCTGCCTGGATTCTATCAGACACCCTTCTCCATGGGGAAATCGTTACAGAGAAATGACATGCAAAGTGCACCATAAAGCATCTGAGTCAAACCAGAGGGAAGATGACTCAACGGATCATTTTACGTTTTAATAGGAGGCACTGCAGATTTGTACCCAGCGTGCAGTTCAACATGGGGCGTGCATCCCCTCCCCAAAACTTCTCCATCAGGTGGGAGGGGAGTTCCCAGAACCTGACAGAAATTATTCTGTCTTAGTGAAGAACCAAGTCAAAACTCACAGCAGAGACTCAAAGACTAAGAAAAGACAACCGATAGTCAAATGCAGAAAAAAGGCGAGCCTGCAAGTCTGTCTGATTCCAACTTTAGCATTACTGTCAAACCTAAGACTGTCAAAAACTGAACACAGTAATTAGTGGACTTCAAATCTGATTAAGGGGGTGGGGGAAAGAAGAGGGAGAGAGAAAGAGAGGGAAGGAGGAAAGGGAGGAGAGAGAGAGGGGACAAAAAGAAAGAGAATATTTAAGTGTTATAATTTAAAAACATTGCTCCTTGAATTCGTTTCAAAAGATACTGTGTCGTTAATTTCAGGAGTTTACTCACCAGGTCAGCGACAATGCTGGGCTTCGGTGTCGATGTGAAGAAACCATGTTAGCAAAGCCATCGTTTTCTGGGCTAGTTACTGCTTGCAGTTGCTAATATGTGTAACTTGCCAAAGGTAGATTCATCTGATCAGGAAGTATGATGTTAGCTAGAGATTGGGTTATCAAACCTAACTCCTTCTCGCGGAGCGGGGGCAGGGGGTCACCTCCAGACACACTTTTGACAGAAAGGTCTGCCTGTACATAAAGAATATCTACAGTTATGTGGCTGTTCATCCCTGTGATCTCTAGCAATGGCTGTTCCACCTCCTTTGAGGGCGTGCTGCTTACAGGTGGGAAAGAAAACAGAAGTGAGTTTCTGTGGCTTGGCAGAAATACAGCTTTCACAGAAAAGGTTCTGAATAAAAGGAAACTTGCTTCTTTCATGCACTGGGGTCTTTTGGACAACATGATTCTGTTCTGAAATATTATCTTCTCTGCAGGGTTGCAAGCTGGGATGGATGAAGCTTAGATTGCAAGATGGTTCAGCTGGTAACTAAAACAAAACTCAGCGCCCACGTAGGCAGCGTCCAATCAGGGCGTCAAGGCAGAGGAGTTATCTGGCTCAAGGGTCACTTCGGGAAATGCTCTGGGAAAGGTCTGTGGATTTTCCACTGAAGCCTGGGCACCCTCACTCCTGTTTTTCCATTTCAAAATGATTAAAACCGTGAAGCTAAGAGCATTGCTTGGCAGTCTGTTAAATCCCACATCAGGTAACAAAAGCACTTGTACCATCTGTCACCAAGGAGGGGATCAAATGGAGCTGGAATATTAACACACAGGTGAAGTGCTCTCCTGGGAGGATGGGGAAAAGGCAGGAGGTCAATGAAGAGAGATGGGGGAAAAAGGATGTGCTTGGAGCCTTCCAAGTCCCTGTCCTGTCCTTGGCAGCTTCTCAGGGTGATGAGAAGGATATGCTTCAGATAAAGCAAAGTATATTAAGAAGAGATTATTTTCTAACTCACTGATTGTAAAAAGTCAAATATGCACTACCGTGGAGGAGAAAATACCCTCTTTCCAAATGGTCAGGAAGGGGTATGACCAGGTGGTACCAGGGAATCACCCAAAAGCACCCAGAAGTACCAGGCAGGAAGAGACCTCTCAGTACTTTCTTTTTTTTCTTTCTTTTTTGTTTTGGGTTCTGGGTAAGTTCTTTTTTTAATTTTTTTTTTTTTTTAATTTTTGTTTAAATTTTATTATTATTTTTTATTTTTATTTTTATTTTTGGCTGTGCTGTGCAGCATGCGGGATCTTAGTTCCCCGACCAGGGATCGAACCCGTGCCCCCTGCATTGGGAGTGCGGAGTCTTAACCACTGGATTGCCAGGGAAGTCCCAAGTTCTTTTTTTTTTAATTAAAGCATAGTTGATGTATGATATTATATAAATTACGGGTGTACAATACAGTGTGATTCATAATTTTTAAAGGTTATACTCCATTCATAGTATTATAAAATATTGGCTATATTCTGTGTTGTATAATATATCCTTGTAGCTTATTTTATACCTAATAGTTTGTACTTACCCTTATATTGCCCCTTCCCTCTCCCCACTGTTAACCACTAGTATGTTCTCTATATCTGTGAGTCTGCTTCTTTTTTGTTATAGTCACTAGGTTGTGGTATTTTATAGATTCCACATATAAGTGATAGCAGACAGTATTTGTCTTTCTCTGTTTCAGTACTTTCTTGATTCTACAATGTACCTGCTTCCCATTTCTCCTTCCATCCCTAGACAGAGGGCCCTCCATTTGAGTCCCTGCTCTCCCACCTCCTAGCTGGGTACATTAATTAGACTCTGTAATCCTTTGTCTTTCCATCTGCAAAATGGCTATGTGAAGACTAAATGAGATGAAGCAATAAAGTATTTAGGATGGTCTTTGTTTTACAGTAAACACCCCACAAATGGAAGCTATGATTATGAAAAGAAAATTAATTTCTTTGTATACTATATAAAATGTGTAATTCTGTTCAGATTGAGAGTTTCTTATATTGAGGCAAACCTGAACTGCATGAAGAGTGAGGTATGTCTTTGTTTGCCAGATTCTCCAGCTTAAACCTGGGGAAAGCCCAATTTGCTTGATCTCCATCCATGGCCTGTGAGAAAATGATGGGACAATGTGTGGGATCTGGTGCCTTCTGGTAACTTCAACCACGACACCACTGCAGGCTTCCCTCTCTAACACTGCATGATGACCAAGAAGGTCAAATCAGGCAGTAGATCTGAGAGCTGTCTGAGAAGTATAAAGTACTCTGTTTGCATCAGGAACTATCCTCACCTCTGTCTAATTCTACACACGATTATACCAAGAATGTCTGCTCTGATGGGCACTTAACCCTGATATATTTCTCTTTCACGCCAAGAGAAAGAGCCTGGCGGATGGGGGGCTTGTCCTGATTCTCATCTAACAATGTTTCTGGAAGATTCTATCCCTTTATATTTGCTAGAAGGATGTGCCTTGAATAGTCCGCCTTCTATGACAGGCTTTCCCTGTTTTCTCTCTCTGCTATCTTTTGCATGTTTCATACAAATCAGAACCTTCCTTCATCTTGAGAGACAGCGGGTATAGCAGTGACAAGCCAGGCTCTGAAGCCAGCCTGCTGGCATCTGCATACTGACCTCAAGCTCTCTGTGAGGATCCCTCATCTGCAATCCAGTTGTCATGAGGAATAAGTAACGTAAAGCACAAACATGCAAAGCGCCTGGAACAATTCCCAGAGTGTAGTAAGCAGGCACTAAGTACTGTATCAGCAGGGTGAATAGAGGCAGGACCGTGTTAATTATTGAGGACACGGCCTCTACAGCCAGGCTGCCTGGCTTGGAATCCTGACTCTGCCACTCATTTCTGGCCAAACCTTCAGCAAGACACAACTTCTCTGTGCCTCAGTCTTCTGATTTGTACAAAAAGGGTAAGATAAAGAGCACCTACCCCATAGGGTCGTAAGGATTAAAACATTTCACATGTTTGTTTGTTCATTAATTCACTCATTCAATATGCACTACGTGATCAATAAAATTAGCTCTTCTCTGTCAACAAGCCAACGGTTTCCATTCACTTTTCATTCCCAGACTGATGACGGCTTGGCCTTTTTTTAAAAAAATTATTTTTTAAAATTGAAGTATAATTGATTTACAATGTTTCAGATGTACAGCAAAGTGATTCAGTTATACATATACATATATATGTATATATATATGTGTGTGTGTGTGTGTATATATATATATATATATATATATATATATATATACCTATTCTTTTCCTGACTCTTTTCCACCTTAGGTTATTACAAGATACTGAATATAGTTCCCTGTGCTATACAGTAGGTCCTTGTTGTTTATCTATCATATATACTGTAGTGTGTATCTCACTTGTCCTTTTTTCACATTGGCATCTCCTACTTTCAGTCCTGCCAACATAACTCAGACTTGCCCAGCTGCCACCCTATCGCCTGGAATTACAACAGTCCTTTCATTGTATGGATTTAGGGTAACTGGAGTAAGGCTGGGTATCTACATTTTACCCCCCGGGGAAGCTGATCCAAGGCAGCCCTACAAACCAGGGAGGTCCACCTGCTACTTCCTAGAGCTGGAGGGCATGGGCAGCTCACGTAAGTTCTTGGTCTCCTTGTATGTAAAAGGAGGATAAAATCTGCCTCCTAGGAGACTGTTTTGAGATTTGAACGTGTTGCCTCACTTCCTGATGTCCTTCAAGTCTTTGCTCAGATGGCACCTTCTCAGGAAGGCCTTCTTGGCCACCCTACTTAAAGCCAGCCCCCCATACCTCCTGCCTGCGTCTCCATCCTCCTTCCCCACTTGGTGTTGCTTTTGTTTCTGGCAAGGCCACCTTCAAACTTGCTTCTTCTCAGATCCTCCTATGCCCTCTGGAGCTGCTTGTCTTCTCTGGGCCACCAGGCCACCCTGCGGATCTATTTATCCACAGGAAACCCCGTCCCTTCTGAGCAATGAGAATGTTAGAGGAAACTAATGCTATAACCTCCAAGATACACACCAAGAGAATGGGAAGGTACAGAAGCTATAGGAAAAGGCGAGGCTGACACAGTAAAGGAAACGCTAACATTTGTAGAGTTTCTCAGCAGAAGGGTCTGAAGTGTGTTTTATTTCCAAACTTTCTGGGCCCAACTATTCACTAACAGTGAAACACATTTTTTGTCTGCTGGTTCTGTACAACATGGGTCCCCACAGAGTATAATTTAGCTCTTCTATCCCGGTAAAAGCATGATGGCTCTGATTCTTTCTCCCTAAGTTCATAGCCTTTAATCTTAAACTGCCAAACAGAGGACCAATTATGTGCTCCCTTTCAGCAGCACGTGGGCCTCCAAACCCTCAAGAGATGATGGGCACACAGGACCCTCAACTGCATCCCCAGGACTATGTTTTCAGAGTGTGACTGAGCTAAGAAGGCCATTGCCTGGGCATCAGCTGCTCTGGGATCATACACGGCTCTGGGGGGCCCAGAACTGAGAGAAGACCATGAGAGGAAGGTTTCTGATGTTCACTCCAACATCAGACAAAGGCCACTGAGCAACTTTCTCCCAGATGCTACAGGAATGCGCCTTAGTACCACTCATAGCAGTCTGATGACAAACTCTTCTTTAATAATTTATAATATGGAATTAATTGTAAGACACTGGAGTCAACAAAGCCGAGGTTGATAATAAACCATTCATGATCTTTCTGGGAAGGTGGAAATGTATTTGCCCAGCAATCCCCAGGAACAATCCCCGGTGGATACTTTTCTGATCAGTTTAGAAAAGAATTGATTAAAAAATAGCATACGCGTTGTCGGACTTCCCTGGTGGCACAGTGGTTAAGAATCCGCCTGCCAATGCAGGGGACACGTGTTCGAGCCCTGGTCCGGGAAGATCCCACATGCCACAAGCAACTAAGCCCATGCACCACAACTACCGAAGCCCGCGCGCCTAGAGCCCATGATCCACAACAAGAGAAGCCACTGCAATGAGAAGTCCGCGCACTGCAACGAAGAGTAGCCCCCATTCGCCACAACTAGAGAAAAGCCTGCATGCAGCAATGAAGACCCAATGCAGCCAAAGATAAATAAATAAATAAATAAATTTTAAAAAAAGATTGGGATTAACCAAGATGGCGGAGTAGAAGGACGTGCTCTCACTCCCTCTTGCGAGAGCACCAGAATCACAACTGGCTGCTGGACAATCATTGACAGGAAGACACTGGACTTCACCAAGGAGGACACCCCACATCCAAGGACAGAGGAGAAGCCACAGTGAGACGGTAGGAGGGGTGCAATCAGAGTAAAATCAAATCCCATAACTGCTGGGTGGGTGACTCACAGACTGGCGAACACTTATACCACAGAAGTCCACCCACTGGAGTGAAGGTTCTGAGCCCCACGTCAGGCTTCCCAACCTGGGGGTCCGGCAACGGGAGGAGGAATTCATAGAGAATCAGACTTTGAAGCCTAGTGGGAATTGATTGCAGGACTTCGACAGGACTGGGGGAAACAGAGACCCCACTCTTGGAGGGCGCACATGGAATAGTGTGTGCATCGGGACCCGGGGGAAGGAGCAGTGACCCTGGGGGAGACTGAACCAGACCTACCTGCTAGTGTTGGAGGGTCTCCTGCAGAGGCAGGGGCTGGCTGTGTTTCACCGTGGGGACAAGGACACTGGCAACGGAGGTTCTGGGAAGTACTCCTTGGCGTGAGCCCTCCCAGGGTCTGCCATTAGCCCCACCAAAGAGCCCAGGTAGGCTCCAGTGTTGGGTTGCCTCAGGCAAAACAACCAACAGGGAGGGAACCCAGCCCCACCTATCAACAGTCAAGTGGATTAAAGTTTTACTGAGCTCTGACCGCCACAGCAACAGTCAGCTCTACCCACCACCAGAGCCTCCCATCAAGCCTCTTAGATAGCCTCAACCACCAGAGGGCAGACAGCAGAAGCAAGAAAAACTACAATCCTGCAGCCTGTGGAACAAAAACCACATTTACAGAAAGATAGACAAGATGAAAAGGCAGAGGGCTACGTACCAGATGAAGGAACAAGAAAAAACCCCAGAAAAACAACTAAATGAAGTGGAGATAGGCAACCTTCCAGAAAAAGAATTCAGAATAATGATAGTGAAGATGATCCAGGACCTCGGAATAAGAATGGAAGCAAAGATTGAGAAGATGCAAGAAATGATTAACAAAGACCTAGAAGAATTAAAGAACAAACAAACAGAGATGACCAATACAATAACTGAAATGAAAACTACACTAGAAGGAATCAATAGCAGAATAACTGAGGCAGAAGAACGGATAAGTGACCTGGAAGACAGATGGTGGAATTCACTGCTGCGGAACAGACTAAAGAAAAAAGAATGAAAAGAAATGAAGACAGCCTAAGAGACCTCTGGGACAACATTAAACGCAACAACATTCACATTATAGGGGTCCCAGAAGGAGAAGAGAGAGAGAAAGGACCAGAGAAAATATTTGAAGAGATTATAGTCGAAAACTTCCCTAACATGGGAAAGGAAATAGCCACCCAAGTCCAGGAAGCGCAGACAGTCCCATACAGGATAAACCCAAGGAGAAACACGCCGAGACACATAGTAATCAAAGTGGCAAAAATTAAAGACAAAGAAAAATTATTGAAAGCAGCAAGGGAAAAACGACAAATAACATACAAGGGAACTCCCATAAGGTTAACAGCTGATTTCTCAGCAGAAACTCTACAAGCCAGAAGGGAGTGGCATGATATACTTAAATGATGAAAGGGAAGAACCTACAACCAAGATTACTCTACCGGCAAGGATCTCATTTAGATTTGATGGAGAAATCAAAAGCTTTACAGACAAGCAAAAGCTAAGAGAATTCAGCACCACCAAACCAGCTCTACAACAAATGCTAAAGGAACTTCTCTAAGTGGGAAACACAAGAGAAGAAAAGGACCTACAAAAACAAACCCAAAACAATTAAGAAAATGGTCATAGGAACATACATATCGATAATTACCTTAAACGTAAATGGATTAAATGCTCCAACCAAAAGACACAGGCTTGCTGAATGGATACAAAAACAAGACCCATATATATGCTGTCTACAAGAGACCCACTTTAGACCTAGGGACACATACAGACTGAAAGTGAGGGGATGGAAAAAGATATTCCATGCAAATGGAAATCAAAAGAAAGCTGGAGTAGCTATACTCATATCAGATAAAATAGACTTTAAAATAAAGAATGTTACAAGAGACAAGGAAGGACACTACATAATGATCAAGGGATCAATCCAAGAAGAAGATATAACAATTATAAATATATATGCACCCAACATAGGAGCACCTCAATACATAAGGCAACTGCTAACAGCTATAAAAGAGGAAATTGACAGTAACACAATAATAGTGGGGGACTTTAACACCTCACTCACACCAATGGACAGATCATCCAAAATGAAAATAAATAAGGAAACACAAGCTTTAAATGACACAATAGACCAGATAGATTTAATTGATATTTATAGGACATTCCATCCAAAAACAGCAGATCACACGTTCTTCTCAAGTGCACACGGAACATTCTCCAGGATAGATCACATCTTGGGTCACAAATCAAGCCTCAGTAAATTTAAGAAAATTGAAATCATATCAAGCATCTTTTCTGACCACAACGCTATGAGATTAGAAATGAATTACAGGGAAAAAAACTTAAAAAACACAAACACATGGAGGCTAAACAATACGTTACTAAATAACCACAAGAGATCACTGAAGAAATCAAAGAGGAAATCAAAAAATACCTAGAGACAAATGACAATGAAAACACGACGACCCAAAACCTATGGGATGCAGCAAAAGCAGTTCTAAGAGGGAAGTTTATAGCTATACAAGCCTACCTAAAGAAACAAGAAAAATCTCAAGTAAACAATCTAACCTTATACCTAAAGAAACTAGAGAAAGAAGAACAAACAAAACACAAAGTTAGCAGAAGGAAAGAAATCATAAAGACCAGAGCGGAAATAAATGAAATAGAAACAAAGAAAACAATAGCAAAGATCAATAAAACTAAAAGCTGGTTCTTTGAGAAGATAAACTAAATTGATAAGCCATTAGCCAGACTCATCAAGAAAAAGAGGGAGAAGACTCAAATCAATAAAATCAGAAATGAAAAAGGAGAAGTTACAACAGACACCGCAGAAATACAAAGCATCCTAAGAGACTACTACAAGCAACTTTATGCCAATAAAATGGACAACCTGGAAGAAATGGACAAATTCTTAGACAGGTATAACCTTCCAAGACTGAACCAGGAAGAAACAGAAAATATGAACAGACCAATCACAAGTAATGAAATTGAAACTGTGATTAAAAATCTTCCAACAGGGCTTCCCCGGTGGGGCAGTGGTTGAGAGTCTGCCTGCCAGTGCAGGGGACGCAGGTTCGAGCCCTGGTCTGGAAGGATCCCACATGCCGCGGAGCGACTGGGCCCGTGAGCCACAATTGCTGAGCCTGCGCGTCTGGAGCCTGTGCTCCGCAACAAGACAGGCCGCGATAGTGAGAGGCCCGTGCACCGCGATGAAGAGTGGCCCCCACTTGCCGCAACTGGAGAAAGCCCTCGCACAGAAATGAAGACCCAACACAGCCATAAATAAATAAATAAATAATTTAAAAAAAAATCTTCCAACAAACAAAATCCAGGACCAGATGGCTTCACAGGTGAATTCTATCAAACATTTAGAGAAGAGCTAACACCCATCCTTCTCAAACTCTTCCAAAAAATTGCAGAGGAAGGAACACTCCCAAACTCATTCTATGAGGCCACCATCACCCTGATACCAAAACCAGACAAAGGCACTACCAAAAAAGAAAATTACAGACCAATATCACTGATGAATATAGATGCAAAAATCCTCAACAAAATACTAGCAAACAGAATCCTACAACATATTAAAAGGATCATACACCACGATCAAGTGGGATTTATCCCAGGGATGCAAGGATTCTTCAATATATGCAAATCAGTCAACGTGATACACCATATTAACAAATAGAAGAATAAAAACCATATGATCATCTCAATAGATGCAGAAAAAGCCTTTGACAAAATTCAACACCCATTTATGATAAAAACTCCCCAGAAAGTGGGCATAGAGGGAACCTACCTCAACATAATAAAGGTCATATATGACAAACCCACAGCAAACATCATTCTCAACGGTGAAAAACTGAAAGCATTTCCTCTAAGATCAGGAACGAGACAAGGATGTCCACTCTCACCACTATTATTCAACATAGTTCTGGAAGTCCTAGCCACGGCAATCAGAGAAGAAAAAGAAATAAAAGGAATACAAATTGGAAAAGAAGAAGTAAAACTGTCACTGTTTGCAGATGACATGATACTATACATAGAGAATCCTAAAACTGCCACCAGAAAACTGCTAGAGCTAATTAATGAATATGGTAAAGTTGCAGGATACAAAATTAATGCACAGAAATCTCTTGCATTCCTATACACTAATGATGAAAAATCTGAAAGAGAAATTATGGAAACACTCCCATTTACCATTGCAGCAAAAAGAATAAAATACCTAGGAATAAACCTACCTAGGGAGACAAAATACCTGTATGCAGAAAACTATAAGACACTGGTGAAAGAAATTAAAGATGATACCAACAGATGGAGAGATATACCATGTTCTTGGATTGGAAGAATCAACATTGTGAAAATGACTATACTACCCAAAGCAATCTACAGATTCAATGCAATCCCTATCAAATTACCAATGGCATTTTTTACGGAGCTAGAACAAATCATCTTAAAATTTGTATGGAGACACAAAAGACCCCGAATAGCCAAAACAGTCTTGAGGGAAAGAAACGGAGCTGGAGGAATCAGACTCCCTGACTTCAGACTATACTACAAAGCTACAGTAATCAAGACAATATGGTACTGGCACAAAAACAGAAACATAGATCAATGGAACAGGATAGAAAACCCAGAGATAAACCCACGCACCTATGGTCAACTAATCTATGACAAAGGAGGCAAAGATATACAATGGAGAAAAGACGGTCTCTTCAATAAGTGGTGCTGGGAAAACTGGACAGCTACATGTAAAAGAATGAAATTAGAATACTCCCTAACACCATACACAAAAATAAACTCAAAATGGATTAGAGACCTAAATGTAAGACTGGACATTATAAAACTCTTAGAGGAAAACATAGGAAGAACACTCTTTGACATAAATCACAGCAAGATCTTTTTTGATCCACCTCCTAGAGTAATGGAAATAAAAACAAAAATAAACAAATGGGACCTAATGAAACTTCAAAGCTTTTGCACAGCAAAGGAAACCATAAACAAGACCAAAAGACAACCCTCAGAATGGGAGAAAATATTTGCAAACGAATCAACGGACAAAGGATTAATCTCCAAAATATATAAACAGCTCATTCAGCTCAATATTAAAGAAAAAAACACCCCAATCCAAAAATGGGCAGAAGACCTAAATAGACATTTCTCCAAAGAAGACATACAGATGGCCAAGAAGCACATGAAAAGATGCTCAACATCACTAATTGTTAGAGAAATGCAAATCAAAACTACAATGAGGTATCACCTCACACCAGTTAGAATGGGCATCATCAGAAAATCTACAAACAACAAATGCTGGAGAGGGTGTGGAGAAAAGGGAACCCTCTTGCACTGTTGGTGGGAATGTAAATTGATACAGCCACTATGGAGAACAGTGTGGAGGTTCCTTAAAAAACTAAAAACAGAATTACCATATGACCCAGCAATCCCACTACTGGTCATATACCCAGAGAAAACCATAATTCAAAAAGACACATGCACCTGAATGTTCATTGCAGCACTATTTACAATAGCCAGGTCATGGAAGCAACCTAAATGCCCATCAACAGACGAATGGATAAAGAAGATGTGGTACATATATACAATGGAGTATTACTCAGCCATAAAAAGGAACGAAATTGAGTCATTTGTTGAGACGTGGCTGGATCTAGAGACTGTCATACAGAGTGAAATAAGTCAGAAAGAGAAAAACAAATATCGTATATTAACGCATGTATGTGGAACCTAGAAAAATGGTACAGGTGAGCCGGTTTGCAGGGCAGAAGTTGAGACACAGATGTAGAGAACAGACATATGGACACCAAGGGGGGAAAACTGCAGTGGGGTGGGGATGGTGGTGTGCTGAACTGGGCGATTGGGATTGACATGTATACACTGATGTGTATAAAATTGATGACTAATAAGAATCTGCAGTATAAAAAAACAAACTAAACAACTAATACTAAACTTTCATTGGGTTATTTGTATGGAAATATGTTAATATAAATGTTTCAGACATTACATGAAATTTCTAAAAATCTTATATGTTCTGGTATAATGTTATAAGTCATAATCCTAGTTATTACTTTAAAATGTATATCTCAGAAATAACTAATTTTCTTGTCAACTGCATTATTATGAACTTTCATCAAATCTTTAACCGTGGTCATTTTTAAGTCTTTTGTCATTTACAGACAGTTCTGGGTGTACTCTGATGCTTTTGCAAATATGTTCCTATAAAAGGGTTTCATCTTCAAGAAATTCATGGAAAAGACTCTGACAAGTACAGGTTTCTGGTAACTGACTGTACTGCTGAGCTGAATGAATAAGCATTTTCAGAACTCTAAGGAAAAACTGTTGAACTCACAAAAGTGCTAACAAAAGATCAAGATGAAAAAAAAAATTAATTACGTGGGACTGAGTGAACTGATGAGGATGAGTATAATTTTCGTGACTTTCTGTTTGAACTAAAAAAAAAAAATCCAACAAGGACTCAGAGGCAAAGAATATACAAATCAATTTTCACTGCAAAGTAAAGGAGCTGTTACAGTAGAGGATTACTGGACTGAATGTCAATATTATGACATAGTATGAGTGTGTTTCATGTTTGGTAATTGCAATCATTGTTGCTTTTGTTGTGGTCATCCATGTACAATGCTTGGTGTCAGTCTATTTATCTCTTGTAAAAATAAAATACAGAGTGTGTGTGTGAAAATAAATAAATAAATAAATAAATAAATAAATTACAAAAAAAAAAAAAAGATTGGGATTAATTCCTTACCAAAAAAAATAGCATACACACTGTAAAGTTCCCTACCACAATGCCTTCAAAATTCTTTGAAAAGGAAAAAGATGTCCACCCATTTAAAAAAAAAACTTGCATGTTTCTAAAGGAGACACTTGAAAACCAGGAAAAAGCATCACCTTCTTTTTAAAAAAATCAAATAAAATGGCACAGCAGAAGTTCACATAAAATGCCCAAAGATGTTTCTTTTCAATAGAACTCAGGCTGAGTGAAAGACATTCTTGGATTCTGAGCTTTGGCTGGTTACCTAGGTTGCAAAGGATACCAAAAGAGACTCACACCGGGAATTCTCACTTAGAACGCCAGTCAAGGAAAAGTTCATAATCCTTTCAGATTTTAAATTCTCTGTGTCTGTGCAGAGGAAAACCATTTAGTAGTTTGGATAACTGGAAAAGATTAGACCAGACTTTATCTATAAAGATGTGGGTTATACTCTTCAAAGACAGAGGGAAATGGCTTTTTAGGCTACAGCGCTATTCTTTTTGAAATTGTGGTTATACGAAGTCTGCTGGTTGTTTAATTAGAATGGAAATTGATACATAGAAAAGCACACCAACTGAATCTAGAGTATTAGCCTGATATTCGTAATCAACATCTGATTACTCAAAATTGACCAGATTTGAAATCTATTAAGATTTCTTATTTATTTGTATGTGCTCACAGTTATTGCTTTATTTTAAGGAAACATGAAATGCTTAATGGTTAATATAACAATTTCAAAAGATTTTTCATACAGATTGGACTAGACTCTGTGGTCTTTACAGAACGATCATTACTTAGTTAATGAACTCGGCACACTGAACATTTTCCAGCCACCTGAAACTCCCAAGTATTGGGTGAATTTTTGGCCAATTAATTATCAATTACAACATCATAAAACATTAGCACAAAAATAGGAATAATGAAATTTAATTATACATTATTCTTCAAAGTTGCTGCAAATACTATACAAGACTGATTCTGATTAATAATTCATTCAGCAATAAAGTATCAGGAAAGATAATTATGCAGTGCCACAATCCTCACACTGATTTCTATAATTACAGATTATAACAGTGTTAGCAATTTAAAAGGTTAGAGAGCTGTGGTAATTTGCTATGTCATCCTCAGCTATATTAATGTCTCTCTTTGAGCACCAAAGATAATTGAAAGTATAATAATGGACCAAATCAGACGGCTTGCCCATGCTCTCCTCACCAAAACATTTCCAACCTGAGTACACTAGTAAAGTCAAGTCCTTGATAATTAGCCTCTTTCATTATTTAAGTAGTCCCACTACTCATTCGGTTTATAGTTAATTGAAGAGAGAAAATACATAGGTATATGTGCCAAAATATGCAAACACAGAAACATAAGCTACAGAAAAGATACAACATGGAGACAACTACATTTGGTATATAATTTACATCTGGCATGACTATGAAAAAAATGTCTGTATAATTACCCCTCAGGTAGTTAGACCTGCCAAGGAACCCACATAATGAAAGCTGAGTCTCTGTCTTTGGTAATATAGCTGAGTAAGTAGCACATGAAGACATACAAAGTTTATCAAATTATCCTCTCTGGGTTGTTTATATATCGTGACACACCAAACTGCTCTTGCCTTGTAGTTCTATTATACCCTGAGAATGAAAATAGACACATCCCACTAGGAATACTTACTCTGTTCTGCTTTCAGTCCTTGAGGAAAAATACCTGGCTAGTAATTGATAGCCTCTTCCCATACACAATATTTAAATGAAATTTTCACCTGGGGAGAAGCCCAAGTAAACAAAACATACAGATCTACACATAGAAAAATCACTTTCTTCTCTGCTTTCACTGATATTTTTGGAAGAGATGTACCGTAAGACATTGTGGCTTTCCTCTCCTGAATGCCTTAAATATTCGACTAATTTCAAGTCTGGCTCATACGGAGGAATAGATGGAAAATTTGCTGGGACTAAAATCTTAAGCATCATTTAAATGAGCTCCTAGCAGAGTCTTTTGTGTGTCTTGTTGGGAAAGGGAGTTCCTCCTTCTAGAGTATGCCAGGGTCTGGCTTCAAGATTTCATTACAGCCGACCCCCCCAAAAGATGCTACAAGGAGACATGGTAAAAAAAAAAAAAAAAAAAAAGCAGTTTCATTCTAGTGCTAGAAGGGACTTGTAGATCCTTTGATTGAATTTGCTCCTTTTACAACTGTGGAAATCTAGTAAGTCTTGAGTAAATCAAAGTGATTTACTCCAGACCACAGAACCATTCAGGAACAGACACAGGAGAACCCATGTGTTTCTGACTCCCAGGTTTCTACTGTATTGTATTAAAGAAAATTCAGGAGGAGGAGGGTCATGGGGAAGAATACGGAGATAATTTTTTTTTGTTCCAAAACTCAGCTCTTTTCTTTACAGTTAATTTCCACAAGGGTGAGAAGTATAAGATTGGGGGTGGGTAGAGGAAGAGTGTTAAGAGTATAAAGAATTTTACACTGAACACCTATATACCCACATCTAGATGTGACAGTTAACATTTTATTATGCTCATTGCATTACAAATCTACCCAGCTATACCCATTCCTGTATCCGTCTATCAATCCATCTGAGTGCATATCGAAGTAAATTGCACACATCGGCACACCTTCCCCTAAATACTTTAACAGGCATATCATTTGCTGGAGTTCAAGATTTGTTTACAGTTTTTCTCTTCTGAAAAACTGAGGTATAATTTACATACAACGAAATGTACAAATCATTTCACACTCACTGAGTTTTGATAAATGTAGATAACTGTGTAATCTGAACCTTATCAAGCTCCAGAACATAATCATCACCCCAGAAAGATTCCACATCCCAGTTAATCCCCCGCCACGTCTGCCAAAGGCAACCACGGCTCTAATGTTTTTCTAACATAGACTAATTTTGCCTGTCCTAGAATAGTTGAATTTTGAAAACTATTAAAGGCCTCCTTTGACAGTTAAGTGGCTAAATGTTGTTCTGTTTTCCTTCTTTCGGTCAACAAACACTTCTTGAGCACTTACAACAAGCCACACACACTGAAAGCCAGTAACAACAAAATAATCATTCCGTTAAATCTGGAAAATAACTTCAATGGTGGTGAGAACTGTGGGATTAATTATATCTGAAGGGCGATTTGGACTTACAGCCAAAAGGGAAGCCACACACCACACCCTGGGTCTGTTACTCATTTGGAAACTTGCTGACTCTTCAACAGAAAAATAAAACCCATACCCATGCCCAGCGAAAAACAAGGGCTCTGTAGGATCCTTGGAGTAAATCTAAAAATGAGGAGTCTTTTTTAAAATGCCCATCTCCATCAGCTCTGTGCTCTGTGACCACCTAGAGGGGTGGGATAGGAAGGGTGGGAAGGAGATGCAAGAGGGAGGAGATACGGGGATATACGTATGCATATAGCTGATTCACTTTGTTATACAGCAGAAAGTAACACACCATTGTAAAGCAATTATACTCCAATAAAGATGTTACATAAATAAATAAATAAATAAATAAATAAAATGCCCATCTCCAGACCGATGTTCCTGCTCTATGATGAAGATGGATGGTCACCGTGTGCCAAGCCCTAGCCTATAAGGATACAGCCCCTCGTTTTATAGAACTGTAAAACCAGGAAGGAGGCTGCCAAAGGAGCCCCAAACCTCCTTGTTTATTTCTTTTCACCTAACTGTGGGTAGTGAGTGGATTAGGCCTTTTTTCTTTTTTCCCTTCAGCAGCTGAATGATTGCCAAGGAGAGACACCCTTAGCAGACAAAGCATTCGGTCACTTCGTTCTGCAAGAGCTCAACAATGGCACACTTCACAAATCAGTCACTAAAATGGGATTATAATATTTTATAGAAACTCCAATGCTCTTTAAAAATTCTTCATTAACTCTTGTTACGGATTGATTGTGTCCCCTCAAAAAAAAAAAAAGTTGATGCCCTAACCTCCAATACCTGAAAATGTGACCTTATTTGAAAATAGGGTCATTGCAGATGTAAATAGTTAAGATGAGGTCACACTGGGGTAGGGTGGGCCCGTAAGTTACTATGATTGGTGTTTTTATAAAAGGAACTCCATGGGAAGGTAGAAGAGAACACCACGTGAAGATGGAGGCAGAGATTACAGTGGTGCTTCCAGAAGCCAAGGAATGTCAAGGATTGCTGGCCACCAACAGAAACTAGGAAGAGGCAAGGGTGGATCCTTCTCTACAGGTTTCAGAGGGAACATGGCCCTGCAGACACCTTGAATTTGAACTTGTAGCAACCGGAACTGTGAGACAATAAATTTCTGTTGTTTTAAGCTAACCAGTTTGTGGTATTTTGTTACAGCAGCGTTCGGAAACTAATACAATCCTAAAGATTTTTCTTTTTCTTTTTGGTAATTTTTAAAAAACGGAAGCATAATTCACATGCAGAGAAGTGTATCAACCATAAGAGGACACTCCAATGAATTTTTTTCAAGTGAACAGACCCGTGTAAACACCACCCAGATCAAGAACATGACCACACCCAGAAGTCTCCTTCATGCCTTGTCCCATTCACTATCTCCACCAAGATGACTGCCATTTTAACTTCCTCCACCATAGATTAGTTTTGTCTCCTTTTTAACTTTAAATATTTGGGAAAATATACTACTTTTTTTGGGGGGTGTGTGTCTGGCTTCTTTTGCTTCTTATGTTTGTGGGATTCATCCATGTTGTATGTAACACTGGTTTCTTCTGAAGACGATTTTAAAAATAGCATTAAATTATTTTTGGTTTGTTTCAGTTGGTTCAAATTTCAAAAGGTACAAATGGTATACAGGGCAAGTTTTCAAAATCTCCCCTCCCTGCTTCCCAATCACACAGTTCCATTTCTTAGAGGCAACTCATGTTAACTGTAGATCCTTCTAGAAGAATTTTATGCCTATTTAAGCAAAGATATATACATTTATAGATACCCTCTTTCTCCTTTTTTACACAAAACCTAACGTATTATACCACTATTAGGTACCTTGCTCTTTCACTTAAAAATATATCTTGGGCTTCATCCCATACCAACACATAAAAGCTTCCTCATCCTCGCTTTTTGGTTACATAGAATTCAACTATAAGAATATAGTATAATGTATATAACCAATTCTCTATTTATAGCCATTTAGCTTGTTGTCAGTCTTGTGTTATTATAAACAAGGCTGCAATGTATAACCTTGTAATTTTGCACATCCGTATATTTTCCCTATGGCTGATGGGAATATAAGCATTAAAAGGATATAAGCTTTTGTAGTTTTTTTTTTTTTTAAGATTTACTTATTATTTATTTATTTATTTAATTTATTTTTGGCTGCGTGGGGTCTTAGTTGCAGCACGCGGGATCTTTTTGTTGTTGTTGTTGAGGCATGCGGGATCTTTCATTGTGGCACATGGGCTCTTCGTTGAGGCGTGAGGACTTCTCTCTAGTTGTGGCATGTGGGTTTTTCTCTTCTCTAGTTGTGGTGTGCGGGCTCCAGGGTGGGTGGGCTCTATAGTTTGCGGCACGTGAGCTCTAGTTGAAGAGCGTGGGTTCAGTAGTTGTGGCTGGCAGGCTTAGATGCCCCATGGCATGTGGGATCTTAGTTCCCTGACCAGGGATTGAACCCGTGTCCCCTGCATTGCAAGGTGGATTCTTTACCACTGGACCATCAGAGAAGTCCCAGCTTTTGTAGTTTT
Organism: Balaenoptera musculus; assembly: GCF_009873245.2. Classification (NCBI taxonomy): domain Eukaryota; kingdom Metazoa; phylum Chordata; class Mammalia; order Artiodactyla; family Balaenopteridae; genus Balaenoptera; species Balaenoptera musculus. The sequence continues at coordinate 68,093,307 of NC_045796.1, read as the reverse complement.
GATATTGCCAAATTGTTCTCCATTTAGATTGTACCAATTTAAACTCCTGCCAGCAATATGCAAGAGTACCTCTTTCTCCATAGTCTTGCTAATAGATTGTGTTATCAAACTGTAAAAAAAAAAAAATCTGCCTGTTTGGTAGGTAAAAATAGTATCTCATTATAGTTTTAATTTGCATTCATTTTTTATAAACAAAGTTGGATATATTTAATATGTTTATAAGCAGCTACTTATATGCCCTCTTCCAAAAATTCTCTGTTAATAACCTATTTTTTTCCTATTGCATTGATGGTCTTTTTTTCTTAGTGTCTTGTAGAGGCTCTTTACATATTAGAGAAATCTGCCCTTTCTCTTGTATGAGTTACAAAATATTTTTCCCAGTTTGTCACTTGTCATTCGCCTTTGTATACAGTGGTGTTTGCCCCTCAGAAATTTTTCATTTTAATGTAATTGGATTAATTTTATGGTTTTCCTTTTATGGCTTTTAGTTTTTATATCATTCATCGAAAGGCTTTTTCCACCTGTGAATATAAACAATCTCCCCCTAAATTCTTTTAGTACTTTTAGGTTTTTTTTTTTTAATAAATTTATTTATTTATTTATTTTTGGCTGCATTGGGCCTTCATTGCTGCGTGCGGGCTTTCTCTAGTTGTGGCTTGCAGGGGCTACTCTTTGTTGTGGTGTGCGGGCTTCTCCTTGTGGTGGCTTCTCTTGTTGCGGAGCACAGGCTCTAGGCATGTGGGCTTCAGTCACGCAGGCTCAGTAGTTGTGGCTCGCAGGCTCTAGAGCGCAGGCTCAGTAGTTGTGGTGCACAGGTTTAGTTGCTCCGTGGCATGTGGGATCTTCCCAGACCAGGGATCAAACCCATGTCCCCCGCGTTGGCAGGTGGATTCTTAACCACTGCGCCACCAGGGAAGTCCTCTAGGTTTTTTTCTTAATGTAAGTCTTTGATTCATTTAGAATTCATCTTGGTATAAAATATTAGCTATCAATAAACTTCATTTTTTCCAGACAGCTATTATTGTCATCCCAGCACCATTTATTGGACAGTACAGTTTAACTGCACTGATCTGAGATGGCTTCTTTAATGTAAACTAAATTTTCAGATGTATTTGAGATTATTCCTGGACCCCATACTCCATCATGGACCTATCTATTTAATGCTCCAACTCAAATATATAAATATATTTGTAATATATTTTCATATCTAAAAAGCAATTTTCTCTCATTGTTTTCTTTTTTTTTTATTCTAGACTATTCCTAATTAAAAACATTTTTTTCCCACATGAACTTCAGCATCAGCTTGTTTGGTTACAAACAGTTCTGTTGTTATTTTCACTTGGATTGTGTTAAATCTGTGATGTTTAGATTTTCTATACAAGAACACGGATTGCCTTTCCACTTATTTACATCTTTTCTTTTACTCTTCTGCATCTTGGGGGAATTAAAAAAGTTTCACTTATTTATATGAATAAAGATTTATATCTTACAGATTCTTTGTGAAGCTCAATACCTGTGTTTATGTGCATAATGTATTTATGTGTATATTTACATTTATATTTGGATTTTTCTTTTTTTCTACCATTATATCTTCTAACTAGCTGTTGATCTTGTATATGAAGAATGTCATTTTTACATAATAAATTGGTACTCAGCCACCTTTACTGAGTTCTGTTGTTTGTAACAATTTTCCAGTTGATTCATAGAAACAAGCATACAATCCAAGTATACAGGCATATCACCTGCAAATTACAAATATAGTTCGACCTCTTCCTTTTGACTTTCTATGTTTTTAATTTCTTTCTCTAGTACTGCATTGGCTAGTACATTCAGGACAATGTATAATGTTAAGCACCCTTGTCTTCATTCTTTCTGACATGACATGGCTTCTAGTGTTTCCTTCTCAAGCACGATGCTCAATTTTTGGTGATACATATATTTCATCACGTTAAGGAGATACCACCATTTCTTATTTTATAAAGTGTTTTTTTTAAAATTTTATTTATTTTTGGCTGCGCTGGGTCTTTGTTGCTGCACGCGGGCTTTCCCTAGCAGCGGCAAGGGGGGCTACTCTTCATTGTGGCACGTGTGCTTCTCATTGAGGTGGTTTCTCTTGTTGCGGAGCACGGGCTCTAGGTGCGCGGGCTTCAGTAGTTGTGGAGCGTGGGCTCAGTAGTTGTGGCACACGGGCTTAGTTGCTCCGCGGCATGTGGGATCTTCCCAGACCAGGGCTCGAACCCGTGTCCCCTGCATTGGCAGGTGGATTCTTAACCACTGCGCCACCAGAGAAGTCCCTATAAAGTGTTTTTTAAATGAAAAATGGATGTTGAATTACATCAATATCTTTGCAGCATCTATGAAGATGATCAAATGAGCTTTTATAAATCCTATTAATATGATAAATTGGGGGCTGGGATTGAAATAAATTATTGCTCCCTGGAAGCTCATGATCCAAACTCATATCATACAACTCTCCCATCAGTTGGTCATATTCAAGATCTTTGTCCTATCGTAGCTCTACGCTGTTGTATGTGCAGTATCCACACATCACGTGCCCTTCCCACTCTTCTCTGGCAAACACCTGCTCATCCTTCAAGAATAATCTCAAATGTCAGTTCCTCCGGTTACTTCCCGACTCCTGCAGGCACAGTTGAGAGATTCTTGCTCAAGCTTCCCCAGCTCCCCAGTCGTATCACTAACACAGAATCGTTCATGTGTCTGTCTGCCACGCAGAGCAAGTCCCTCAAGGGCAGAGACCATACTTTTTTTCTTTTTTCTTTCCCGTAGCATAATGCCTGAAACAGAGTTGGCTACTCAGTACATGTTTTCACTCGCTCAATCAATACTGACCGTATATCCCCCCCACCACGTACAGTACATGATGTCATGTGTTGTTCTAGGTGCCTGAGGAGACAGCCAGGAACCCAGCAAAGTCGTACTGTAAAGGAGCTTACGTTCTATTGGGGGAGATGGCAATATACAGACAGATAAATAGATTCCTGATCAAATGTGCTAAAGAGAAATAAATAAGGCAAGGCAAGAGAACCGAAGGTTGAGAACAGAGGTCCTGCTTTAGACAGTGTGGTCACGGAAGGTCTCACTGATGCAGATTCTAAATGAAGTGAGAAACTAGGCAGGTATCTGGGAGAAGAGCCTGCCTGACAGAGTAAACAGCTACCCAGAGCCTGGAAGATGTGGCCAGAAGGCTGTCGAGGCAGTCAGGGCAGTGAAAGGTGTGCATTCAGGGCGGGAGTCTGGGTTTTATTCTAAGTGCTATGGGAAGCCAAAGTAGGCAAGTGAGAGAATCTGATTTTTATTTTTAAAAGATGCCTTGGGCTTCTCTGTGGGAAGTGGGTTGTTGTGCCGTCAGACTGGAAGCATGCTGGGGGGCTCTTGCAGCAGCCGAGGTGAGCAAGGATGACGGATTAGTCTAGAGAGGGAGCAGGAGAAGCGGTGACAAGTGGCTGGACCTGGCATATATTTGGAAGGTAGAGATGATGGGACTTGCTAGTGGACTGATGTGGGATGTGAGAGAATGAGTTAAGGATGCTTTCAAGGATTTCAGCTTAAGTGACCAGATGAATGGGGGGTGTCATTTACTGAAATGGGAAACCTCAGGGCAGGATCAGGTGTGGCGGGTGAGTGGAGAACAAGGTTTGCTTTTGGATGTGCTAAGTATGCAGACAGCACTATTAGACAGCCCTATGGAGATATTCTATAAGCAGCCGAACACAGAGGTTGAGATTCAGGGCAGGGTTGATTTTAGAGATATAAATTTGAGAGGCGTTAGGGTGGAGATGGTATTTAAAAGCCACAGTACTGGGTGAGATCACCCAGGGAGTAAGCTCATATGGGTTGAATGAATGAATAAGTAAGTTTGTGTGCAGGAAGGCACCTGTTAATAGGGTCATCTAATCTGACTCTACAGAAATTGGACAAAGAAATAATACACAGAGGGATGAGAGTGCACAGCTGAAATTTCCTCCCTGTCTAGGTGGCCAATTCTGATTTTTTTCCTTGCACTCTCAAGGAAATACAGCCTGTATCCCAAATTACTTGGGGACAAAGTGGATCATAGAACCCTCTGGAACAAGTTTCCATTGCTCAGCAGGTGGGTAAGGTGTGTCAACCTTCTACAGGCTGCTTGGGAACTAAGCACCTCTGTGGGTGAGCGCCCTGTCATAGCATGAGGTACAGGCTGGAATCAATAAGAGTGAGTCCTTCCGGAAAGAAACGAGATTAACAGATGTACAAAATGTATTTCAAATTAGAAAGGGGAGAAAAGATCACAAATCCAACATCTGTAGACACCCTTTATGCGCAACATGTCTCTACTGAAGAAACAGGCAGGCAACCTTCCACGACTAAGATACAGTAATCTTTGCCATAAACCCAGGCTAAGTTTTGTAGAATTTGAGATAGTGAAGCTGCATTTCTCAGAAGTCAAAAGCAGGTCAGTGGGTCCACCAAACTCTTTCGGTTACTTCAAATATATTACCCCAAACCAATAGCTTCTCAGGCTCAGAGGAGTATAATCATATTTAAAACTACGAAAAAGGGTGGTGATATAAGAGATATCCACTGTGAAAATTTCTTTTGCATACTTTCTAATATTTCTTTTTAAGTAGGCAGAGTTTCATCTATCTCCTGCTATTTTGCTTTTTAATCATGAGGCATTAAAAACTGTCATTTAAAGTCTGCAGCTTCTTTTGACTTTCCTGATCTCCATTCACCCCATCCTGTTCCAGGCTTTCTGCACTTAAAAATCATCAACACCTTGTTTATATCTGCTCCCCTGCCCCGCTGTGATCACAAATATCCTTCCTATCTCTGTGTAATCCTCAAAATAGGAAATAAAGACCCAAAATAAAATCTCATTATCTTGTGCTTTCTCAAGTGTCCTATCTAGGTCCCAAAGAGATAAAGCTTTGTTCTAGAATTACTGTTATCTGCTGGTGAGAGCCAGTCTCCTCTACTCTTAGCTGATCAAACTACATAAATCACTGTGTTGACTTCTGGGTGCCTTGAAATAGACTCAAAGAAGAGCCAAGTTACTTTGAACTTTGGAAAGATGGGAAGATTCAGTCATTCATGCATCCAGGAAATGTTTAGTGAGTTTAACCAATGCCAGCCACTCAGCTAGGTGCTGGGTCACAGCACAAATAAGCCTTTGAACGTATAATATAGTGGATGACCAGGCAGATAGATACCATGCCAAAAGGCTGTTGCAGGGGTACTTCAGCATGCCATCAAGCACAGATGGGACCCTTCCCAGCAATGACAATGCCAGAACTGAATTCTAAATGACAAAGTAGGAGTTATTTAAGAGAACGGGGAGAGGAAGATCAACTAAAATTTGCAAGGAAGAGTCAACTAATATTTGTAGATCCCTAACTATGTTTTCTTTCTTAAGCCTGATGCTAGGTATACAAAGATGAATCTGGTGTACCTCCTTCCAATAAGAAGACATAGTAGCTATTTTCAAATTTCTAAGCAGCAAAGTAGAAAAACACCAGACTTTTCTGGGTGGCCCTATGAATGATATCAACAGAGAAGGTACTGTAGAGGAGGCTGCTGGAGAGTAGATTCAATAGGCTCTTTCAAATATTTTCTCCACTGACCTAGAGAGAGATGCCCTTGTGAAAAAGATCTACTTTATGGACATTCAGAAATGGACTGATCAGAAATACTAGAATCTTCCCAATTAGGACTACAAGTGAGCTTAGGCATGATTTTTAATGGCAGTCAAGAGAATGTGGGTATGAGGTAACTGAGCCTTTTAATATTAACATGAAAATATGACCCTGACCATTAGCATCTGCAAGCAAAGATGGTCTGTGCCATCACCTATATTCTGCCAGCCTGGGGGCAGCCCTACATTTAAATTTTTTTTTTAATTTTTAGAATTATTTTTTACATTTAAACAATTGGAGTATAGTTGATTTATTGATACAATATTATGTTAGTTTCAGGTGAATCACAGCAAAGTGAACCAGTTATATATATATGCTCTACTCTTAGCTGCTCAAACTACATAAATCACTGTGTTGATTTCTGGGTGCCTTGAAACAGACTCAAAGAAGAGCCAAGTTATGTGGAACTTTGGAAAGATGGGAAGATTCAGTCATTCATGAATCCAGGAAATTTTTTTATATATATATAAAACATTATTTTCCAGTACAGGTTATTACAAGATATTGAATATTGTTCCCTGTGCTATACAGTAGTTTCTTGTTGTTTATCTATTTTATATATAGTGCTGTGTATCTGTTAATCCCATACTCCTAATTTATCCCTCTCCCCCCTCTCTTTCCCTTTTGGTAAGCATAAGTTTGTTTTCTATGTCTGTGAGTCTGTTTCTGTTTTGTAAATAGATTCATCTGTATTATTTTTTAGATTCCACATATAAGTGATATCATGTAATATCTGTCTTTCTCTGTCTGACTTACTTCATTTAGTATGATAATCCCTAGGTCCATCCAGCAGCCCTACATTTTTATGGCTTGGTGCTTCTACTTCAGAAGCTAGAGACTCCTTCAACCCTGCCAGGAACTCAACAGATACTGAAGACCAAAAAAAAAAAAAAGGTTAATAAGAACCCTATAATGGATCAAAAACAGTCCCAAGATAAGTAGACAGCATGGAAAGGAGAAATTTATGTTAAACACACTAGAGGAGTGACTCTCCATGGCAGGCATGCACTGGGAGTGGGAGACACATGTCTGAAAGAGGCTTCCTGACCTACGTTAATCTTATATCACAAACTACAGACATTGTGTTGCTGCTGGGGACGTACACAAGAAGAGTGAGTCATCCCTCTAGGGATTTGGATTAAAAAACTCAAGAAAACAACATATTAGAACATCCCTTGGTACACTTTGCAAATATTTCACCTATTGTGCTTTACACGTGACAAGGTGATTGGTTTTTACACGATAATTACAAGAATTCAGGGAAAGGTGACCTCAAGACCAAGCAAGTCATTAGCATGAGGCCAAGCCCAGGCCTTGACAAACTGGTCTTGTTGTTTTTACAAATCTTTATTCTTTGGGTGCTTTGAGGAAGTTACTGGGGCTGGGGTAGTGGGAAGGGCCTGCAGTATAGACAGACAGGTTCCTCTCCCACTGCTGGTGAGAATCTAGCGTCAGCTAGAACTATACTGGCACATCTATGGTCTACCCTAGGAATGCCTGAAGCGAGCAAAGTCTCTTCCAGAGAAGTCCCCCTTCCCTCCTTCTGTCTTCTGGATATCAGTGCTCTTCTGCTGGACAGAATCTCTTACTTTGCACCCCACTTTCACAAATCATTTCTCCCTTCCCTTCTATTCTTCTCACCTCCAGTTTCCTTGGTAAAGCTGAGCACCTTTGTGTGTTTAGAGCTCATATTAGTTTTCAGAAAGTTGTACCTGACTTATAACCTCTCCTGACGTTCCTAGGAGTATTTATATTCTAATTGAGGGTGAATTAAGTTAATAGATAATTGTGGACTTTCACATGGGTGGAAAAGAAAGGCCCTGCCAGTGCCTACTATATTCACACCACTAACCCCTGCAGGTGAGCGGCCCTGAGTTCTCACAAGCAGCCTTTAAAAAGCAGAACTTGGAGAGAATGTTGGCACTCCACTTTATTTTTTAAAAGTTATAGCTCTCTGGGCTAGCAAACACAATCTTACGGAATTGATTGTCAAAGGTTCCATATCTCTTGGTGTCTAATGGGCTAGTCTAGGAGCTCCCTTGAAAGATTCTTGGTAAGTCTCTCCTTGGTATTAAAGATTACACATAAAACCTGAAGCAAACAGAGCATCTCTCTAGACAATAGGAGGCTTGACTCATATTCCATGTTCATTGCTGACTTCTGTGTGGCCCCTAAATATTCAGTCATAGCTTCTCTGTGGCATAATCTAGGAAGTAAAGACAGAATAGCTGAGATTAGGTTCAGGCTTAAGTCCTCATGCTGACATGCATGTTATCACATGTTATTGTACATTTGCTCCAGCCAGGAAGCAGGGCAAAGGAAAGATCTTTGGTACGAACGTAACACGAGAACTCCATGCTCATCTGCCACTGCTACAGTTCCTATGAAAGATCATGAACTTGGGGGTCAAAGACTGAAGAAACAATGGTTTCTTGGGAATTAAAGGTTGAGGTAAACATTTCTAAAATGTGCAAAGAAGTTAATTTTGAAAATTTGCTGCTCACTTGTTATAACTTCAGAGTTTCAATTTTAATTATTTAAAAAATTCCCTCTAACAAACACACTTTCTGAATGACTACTGCCTCATCATTGGCAGCCAGTTCTTGAAACCTTGGCCCTCTGAGCGATTCTTATGAGTATGTCTTAATGGGCATCCATTGAGCTACTGTTTCACCTGGGAGGAAGCTGAAGGATACGAGTTCAATTTTTGGCTCTAATACTTATCAGATCTTTATATTTAAAACAGTTCTTGTTGACCTTCAAATGCTTTTTCTGTAAAAAGTGGTAAATAATTACCTAGCTTTCAGGGTTCTCGTGAGGACTGAGTTAATACATGTAAAACTGCAGAACTCAAAAGTTCCTTCTGTTATTATCCACAGAATCCAGAGTGAGTGCAAAAGAGCTATTTACAGCTATGAGGCCATCTGAGTGAGAAATGATGAGAATCCCAACTCCCTGTGTCCCATCTCAATGGGATTCAATCACTCCTCAAACATCTATTGACTCTGTCCGTGCCAAATACTATTTTAGGTTTTGGAGACACCGTTATTATATTGAACATGACAGACAAGGTCCCTACATTCTCAGGTCTTATATTCCAGTCAGGGGAGACAGATACTAAACACATAAATAAATAAACAGTACACTATCAAATAGTGATAAGTGCTATGATAAAAGCAAAATAGGGTGATATGTTAGGGAGCCACTGGGGGCTACGTAGAACAGGGCTCTCTGAGGTCATGACATTTAAACTGAGGTCTGAGTGATATGAAGGAGAGAGCCACATGAAGGTCTATGGCAACTGATTCCACGGTGGTCTGCGGGAACCCCTGGGGATCCTGAGACCGTTTCAGAAAGTCAATGAAGTCACTACTGTTTTCATAATACTAAGATACTATTTGTTTTTTTCACACGTTGACATTTGCATTGATGGTGCAAATGTAACAGTGGGTAAAACTGCTGGTGCCTCAGCATGACACAGCCAGTGGCCCTGACTGTATTAGTTCTTCACCACCAGGCATGCACAGTAAAACAAAATGCTAGTTTCACTTAAGAATGTACTTGATCAAGCAGTAAGAATTATTATTTGCATTAAATTTACATTAAATCTCAACATTTGAGTACACGTCATTGTAACATTCTGTGTGACAAATATGCATAAAGAACTTTTGTTGCACACTGAGGTACAATTGTCTCAAGGAAAAATATCTGTGGGATTGTCTGAGTTACAAGTTGAATGACAACTTTCGTGGAACAACATTTTTTCTCGAAAGAATGCCTGATAAACTATGGTTATTCAGATTTAGGTATCTGGCTGATATTTTCTTGAAAATGAAAAAGGTAAGCTGTTACTTCAAGGAAAACAACTGGCAGAATTTGTTGCCAATGATAAAATTCAAGCTTCTACAAAGCAGATTTTTTGAAAATGTGTATCTACTACTATGACCTTGACAGCTTCCCCAAACTTAAAAACTTTTCTGATGCGATTGGTGGTAATTTTAACATGTGAACTTTTTGGACATTGTAAAATGAAACGTGTCACCATTCTGAAGATCTGTATAACTCAGTAAATCAATATTTTCCAAATAACCAATCATGGTCTTAAAAAATCATGCTTTGGTAATAGATCCATTCAATACGCAAAGCAGACCAATGCATTTTAATGTAACGGAGTATGAAAAGTTCATTGATATGGTTTTAGATTCTGCATGGCAACTAACCTTTAGGAAGTTACCATGTCAACTTTTGATGCAGTATCAAAGAAAAGTATCCACAATTGTTTGAAAAGACTATTAAAATACTCCATCCTTTCCCAACTATGCATCTGTGTGAGGTGTAATTTTCTTCATCTAATTTAACCAAAACATCATATAACAACAGATTGAATACTGAAACATATATTAGAATCAAACTATCTTATAGAAGTGTCTTCTATTATGCCAGACATTTAAGAGATTTGGAAAAATATAAAGCAATGCCATTCTTCTCACTATTGTTTTTGTCTTGAAAGATTTAGTTTTTTCGTAAAGATATGTTATTTATGTTAACATGTAAGTGGGCTTATTATTTTTATTTTTAAATTAGCTAATAAATACTTTAAATGTTCAGTCTTAATTTTTAATAAGGTAAGTATATATGGATAAAACCCAAATAAACAAAAGCTCTTTGGGGTTCTTAGCAATTTTTAAGAGTATAAAGGGGACTGTATAGCACAGGAAACTCTACTCAATACTCTGTAATGACCTATATGGGAAAATAATCTAAAAAAAGAGCTGATATATGTATATGTATAACTGATTTACTTTGCCATACAGCAGAAAGTAACACAACGTTGTAAATCAACTATGCTCCAATAAAAATTTTAAAAAAAGAAATGTAAAGGGGTCCTGAGACCAAAAGTTTGAAAACCATTGGTCTTAGAATAAGGCAGATTAGACAATAAAGTTTAAATTTATTTAAGTATTGCACAAATTTGGTTAGATTTATTCTTAGGTACTTAAAAATTTTGTTGTTATTGTAAACTATAACTTTTTAAAAGTTACTTTTCTGTGTTACTAGTGTATAAAAATGCAACTAATTTTTGTATATTGATCTTATATCCAGCCACTTTGCCAAACTTTGCCATTATTTTTAACAGTAAACTTTGTCATACCATTACATTAGTCCAGTGGTTGGTAAATTATGATCCGCAGGCCAAAACTGTGCCACCAGTTTTTGCAAATAAAATTTCATTGAAACAGAACCACAGTACTCATTTACATATCTGTAACTGCTTTCACACTACAATGGCAGAGTTGAGTGACAGAGACTGTATTGCCAACAGAGTCAAAAATACTATCTGCGTTTTTATAAAACTCTGTATTATGAACCTCATTCAAAGAAGCAACTTCAGCTCTGTTGATCCCTTATGTGGTATTTTTATTTTCAATTTAATTAACTTTTGTTCCCGTCTTTATTCATCCTCCCTTGTTTTCTCTATCTTTTTTCTACCTTCTCAAAGTTAGCTTATTAATTTTTACTTTTTCTTTTCTGCTAAAAGCACTTGAGGCTATAAATTTTCCTCTAAGTACAAGTCTCACTGCATCCCACAAGTTTTGATATGTAATATTTTCATTATCATTCAATTCTAAGTATTCAAAAATTTCCATTATGATATCTTTGAGCAATGAGTTATTTAGAAATGTTTTTAAATTTCCAAATATAGGGGGGGATTTTGTGAGGGGGTGTCTTTTAGTTACTGACTTCTAATTTAATTGTATTATGATCAGAGAATATGGTCATTATTATAGTGATTCTTGGAAATTTGGTGAGACTTGTTTTGTGGCTTAGTATGAGGTCAATTTTTATAACTCTTCCTTGTGAAGAATACGTGTATTCTAATTGTTTCGTACAAAGTCCTTATGTCCATGAGTCAAGCTATTTAATTGTGCTGCCTAAATTTTATACCTTTACTCATTATTTGTTGTCTGCTTCACCGAACAATAACTTAGAGAAACATGAGAAATTTCTCTACAGTTTTATCAATTTTTGTTTTTTATATTCTGAGGCTATTTTAGAAATGTTATACCTTTTCCAATGAATTAAAACTCTCTATCCTTAATAATGTTGTCTTTTCTTTCTTTCTTTCACTTTTGAAAAATTGAAGTGTAGTTGATTTACCATGCTGTGTTAGTTTCTGGTATAGAGCAAAGTGATTCAGTTACACATATATATATTCTTTTTCGTTATATGTCATTACAAGATACTGAATATAGTTCCCCGTGCAAATAATGTTGTCTTAAAGTCTATTTCTTTTTAAAGTCTATTTTGACTGGTATCAATAAAGCTACCCTAGCTTCCTTTTGAGTAGTATTTGCTGGAATATATTTTTTCATCCATTTATTTTGTCCTTCCATATTAGGTGTGTATTTTCTAACACTGTAGGGCTGAATTATTATTATTTTAAGGAATCTTAATTTTACTATATCTGTCTTTTAGCCAGAAAGTTTACATACACTGTGATAGCTGATATACTTTTGCTTTCTATTTGTCCTACTTTTTCTATGCTTCATTTTTGTCTTTCTCCTTGCTTGACTTTTAAAAAAACTGCCTTGGAAGCTATATACCATTTCTATTCTTGTAATAGTTACCCTTGAAGTCTAAAATTAATGTCATAATCTCCTTCAGAACCATAAAAGGACCATATAATGCTAACTCTGATAGCTCTTTCTTGTATATGTGGAGTTTTACCCAGTATTTTAGTTTATCTTTTCCCCTATATTAGACATTATTATTTCAAACCAACAATGATTGTTTAGGTTTACCTACATGTTAACCAATTTCTTTGCTTATCATTTCTTCTTGTATCTCAGACTTTTCTTTTGCTATCCCTGTCCTTCTTTCTGAAGTATATCTTTGAAATTCCTTCAATATACGTCTGCTACTGTTAAACTCTTATAGGTTTTCCTCTTATGAAAACAGTATTTCAACTCTCGTTTCTGAAAGTTACTTTTGCTGAGTACACAATTTTAGGTTGAAAGTTATTTTCTCTCAGAACCTTGAAAATATTATTTCACTGTCTCTGAGCTTCAATTATTGCTGTTGAGAAGTCTGCTGTCAGTATAAGTATTGTTCTTTGGTGGGTGTGATCTGTGTTTTCTCCTTTTAAGAGTAAAACTTTGTCTTCACTGATCCTCAGTCTTACTACATTGTAAAAGTTATGTATGCCTTTTTACTTGTCTGCCTAGTATACACTGCTTCCTATATCTGTGGATCCATATTTCTCACCTTAATTGGAAAATTATCAGCCATAAATTCTCCACTGTCTCATCTCCATCCTGCATATTCTTTCCTTTTGTGACTCTGAATTGTCTTATGTTAGTCTTTCTTATTCTGCCCTCCATACTATTAGCCTTATATTTCCATCTCCTCATCTATTTGTGCTCTATTGTATGAAACTACTTTAGTTCAATTTTCCAGTTCATGAATTCATCGATTACAAATGAGCATGTCCACTTATGTTTTTGTTAGTGAATTACTGTTTTCATTTGTAAAAGTTCTCTTTGTTTCTTTTTAAGAACTGCTTGGTGATTTCGATAGCCCATTGCTGCTTGCTAATTTTTGTAGTCTATCTTTAACTTAAAAATTTTTGAATAGGAACTTCACTGGTGGTCCTGTGGTTAAGAATCTGCCTTCCAATGCAAGGGATGCAGGTTCGATCCCCAGTCGGGGAACTAGGATCACACATGCCGCAGGGCAACTAAGCCTGCGTGATGCAACTACTGAGCCCATGTGCTCTGGAGCCTGTGTGCCACAACTAGAGAGAAGCCCACGTGCTGCAACAAAAGATCCCACACGCTGCAATGAAGATCCCGCGTGCCGCAACTAAGACCTGACGCAGCCAAGTAAATAAATAAATAAATAATTAAAATATATAGAGGTGGTCCTTTTGTTTCTTTAATCTGATAATTTAAACATCCAAAGTCCTTGGTGGGGAAGGGGTAGTCAAAGTATTATTTGTTGTTTGTGATTTTCACTTGTGGTGGTTTGTTTCCTTCTTTGACAATCTTTGTTTGAGAATTCATAAGATCTTAATACGTGAAAAAACTGGAAGCCTAAGTTCTGTTTTGGATATATAAGTTTGAAATGATTATCAAACATCCAAGTGGATATGTCAAGTACATCATTGGATATATGAGCCTGATATTCAGGGGAGAGATCAGGGCTGGAGATATAAATTGGGGATTTAGTACCATGAAGTTTGGGGATCAGATGAGATATCAGTGAAAGTGCAGAGAGAAAAGATGAGGCTTAGGACTGTGCCCCAGGACACACCAATTCAGGTACGGAGCAGAGGAGAAGACAGCAGTAGTGACTGGGAAGGAGTAAAATCCAGGAAAAGGTGCTGTCATGCAGGCCCAGAGAATAGTGGATTTTAGAAAAAAGGGAATGGTTGACTGTGTTGGATGCTGTTGAGAGGTTGAAGAAGATGAGGCAACTAGGAGGTCATTGATAGGAACAGTTTTGCTGGAGTAGTAGAGTCAGATGAGGGAGTAGAAATCACACCTATAGACAAAAAGTTCAAATCATTTTGTGTGAAAGAGAGCAGTACAGTCAGGTAGAAGCTAGAAGAGGGTGTGGCATAAGAAATGTTTTTTCCTCCCATTGGGCAATATTAAAGATTGTATACGTCCAGGGGAAAGACTGAGCACAAAGGGAGAAACTAATCATACATAAAAGAAAGGGGATATTTTCAGGAGCAACATTCTTGAAAAGGCCAAGTGCCCAAACGTCTTTTAAGATGTGACATGGAACATGTGTGTGACGTGGAACATGAGTCACACACATGACCTACAGGACAGAAAGTCTAGTCCTCATATATATTATATAAGGACTTGGGGACTGTGTAATCTGAACTTCTCATGAGGGTGTGCTGCATCCTATGTTCAAATTTACCCATGCGCCAGTGATAGAAGCTATAGGACATATCTGATAGTCATCACCCAAAAGTTGTTTGGAGCAGTTATGAAAATAGGAGATTAACTCAATCACAGTGCTGAAGGGGCTTTAAGAGATTTTCTAATTTGGTCTCCTATCCACTTAGGCAAGTGAATCCTAAAGGTCTTAGAATAGACACCTCCTTCACTGTGGTATTCCTTGGGAACCACTTTTAGAACTTTGTCACCATGTAATGTGTCCAACACAAATTGAAGTCCATTTCCTCTTATTTTGTGCTTAGTGGTCATAAGGTACAGCTAAACTGTTATTTTCTTCACCAAAAAAAACCAAAACAAAACACCTTATGTATTTGAAGGTAGAAATTAACTTCACTATTTCTTCTCCAAGCTAAACAACCTCTTTCTCTTAATTTTCTTGCACAGATCTTATTTTTTATCATTTGGCTAGTCTTCTGGACTTCTTTCCCTCTCTCCAACTGCTGTGACAAGAAATCGACAAGCTACTCAAAGTCTGAGTAATCCTGAGAACAGTGCGGGGATTTCAACACATCTCCCTTGGACGGATGAAAGGCTGAATTGACTCTGCCAAGACCTGAACACTCTCCAGTTCCTGCTGATGTGGGGAGACGCTTCCTCTTGCGTTTTCCTTATTTCGCTTAGCAATCTGAATAAAATGAAAATACAACCAGACATACGTAGGAAAGAGTTTTTAAAGTCCCTATTCAGTAAATCAGTTTGACGTCTACATAAGTCAAAATCTGCACATACCAACTCCTTCTAAAGTGCCGCAAATATTTAAACTTACTAATAAAAAATGTTTTGTCTCTTAGATGTAAATTCGGGAGAGTGCTTCTAAAATCCAAAAGGAGGTAGTCAGATGAAGTAATTAATTAAGTGAAGTGTTGGGTTTGGAAAGCCTTCTACTACTTTGAGGCTAATGGATGGTTGAGAAACTCCCATGGGTGGGTGCGAGAGAGATTCTGCCTGCTAATTACTACTGAAGAAAATCTAAGCATCCAACAATCATTCTAATTTTTGCTAAGCAGCATGAAATATCACATACCATTACATTATGTTATGTCAAGTAACAGGATGTTCCTGGGGTAACATGACAAAACAATATAGCTGGGAAAAACAAACTGAAAGGCCAACTGACGTGCATATAATTTGAAAAGAAAGAAAATGGCACATGTTGATAACGAGACCTAGAGCTGACTTAAGGGTTTTGATATCTGCAGGTGATTTTAGGAAGGTAGCTATATCTCAGCCATAAGACTTGGCTCCCTTATTTACAGTATTTGTTTTACTCTGAATATGTATTGCAGTCTCTTTGAACTTTAACTTTTTCCTCTGTAAAATGGGAATAATACTACCCACCCTACCTTTCTTACATGGCTGTGTGAGATTCTAATGCCCAACACATTTAGGTGTTTTATAAATATCTAATTGGATACTTGTATCTATCTGAATTGGATTTACTATTATGTATTTTACTGATTCTAGGATGTACATTTTCCCACATATTGATATTTCAAAAATTAGGATATACCTTAAAATTGATAGCTTATTATACTTTGGTCTTTCTTTCTTCCTTTTTTAAAAATTGAAGTATAGTTGACACACAATATTATGTTAGTTTCAGGTGTACAACATAGTGATCCAACAATCAAAGACATTATTAAATGATCACAAGTCTGTCACTATACAGCATTATTACAGTATTACTGACTATATTCCTTATGCTATATATTACATCCTCATGACTTATTTATTTTATAGTTGGAAGTTTGTATCTCTTAATCCCCTTCGCCTCTTTTGCCTACACCACCGCCCCCCCGCCCACAACCACCTATTTGCTCTTTGTATCTGTAAGTCCGTCTCTGTTTTGCTTTGCTTCTTTGGTGTTTTACATTCCACATATAAGTGAGATCATATGGACTTGTCTTTCTCTGACTTATTTCCTTTAGTATAATACTCCCTAGGTCCATCCATGTTGTCACAAATGGCACTATTTGATTCTTTTTTATGGTCGAGTAATATTCAGAGTGTGTGTGTGTGTGTGTGTGTGTGTGTGTGTGTGTGTGTGTATCTTCTTTATCCATTCATCTACTGATGAACATTGTTGCTTCCACACCTTGACTATTGTGACTAATGCTGCAGTGAAGGTAGGGATGCATATATTTTTTTGAATTAGTGTTTTGTTTCCTTCAGGTAAATACCCAGAAGTAGAATTGCTGGATTGTATGGTAGTTTTATTTTTAATTCTTTGAGGAATCTCCATAGTGTTTTCCACAATGACTGCATCAATTTACATTCCCACCAGCAGTGCACAGGGTTCCCTTTTCTCCATATCTTTGCCAACACTTGTTATTTGTCTTTTTGATGATAGCCATTCTGACAGGTGTAAGGTGATATCTCATTGTGGTTTTGATTTACGTTTCCCTAGTATGTTTTTTCTTTCTTGGTGGTACACAAAATATTATATTTAAATCAATGGCCTCTTAGAAATATGGCAGATAAAGTGTTTGGAAATGGTAAAATGTCAGTTACTCATTTATTCATAAAACAAGCTTTCACTAAAAGTCTCCCTTGTGCAAGGCATTCAGAAAAAAATGAAAATCCATAAGACCTGATCCCTAATCTCAAGGAGGATGCAATGCATGATATGGATGAGGCAGGATCAAATGCCAAACATTATGTGACATATGCCATTTGAGTTACATTCCAAACTTGGCACCCTGTGAGTGCAGAAGAGGAAATAACTTTCAATAGGAGCAATCAGGAAGACAGCATGGAGGAGATGACACCTAGGCCTGGCCTTGGCAGATGGGTAGCATCTCCAAAGGCACATTTGGGAATGGACATACAGATACGCAGTGTGTATTCACAGAAGGGCAAGGAATCTGGACAAGGAGGAGTTTGGGACTGTGTTGAGGTGCTTGCTAATGATATTAAAGAGTCTGAGCTCTAGTTGGTGGATAGATAAGGCTTTTGAGCAAGGAGTAGACTCATGAAAATGAGGCCTTAGGAGGATCTGATGCTCAGAGAGAAGGGGGAGGAAGAGGCTAGAAGCAGGGCATCCTAAAGCAAGCCGTGTGTAGGCTGGAGAAGTCCAGATAATGGGGAGGTAGAGGGGGCAGAAAGGAGATAACAAATGCATGGAAGAGTCACAGTTAAATACCAAAGATCCTTAGCAGGAATCTTAAGGGTGAAGTGCACTTCACAGCTAGACAGGAAGGACACACAGAACTGAATTTGGCTACCTGCTCCCTGAGGACAGGAACTGTATGTTTTGTTCATCACTAAATCCCACGGCCATTGGGAGGGTTACACAATAACTATTTGTCCTACTCTCTTCCACCAAAAAGTCAATTTGTGCTTTTAATTCAATTCTGCAAGCACGTATTGAGGACCCACCATATGCTCAGTGCTGAGCACTGGGAGTGGAGGCGAGGGGAATGGTGGTTGGGAGAGGATGGGCTGTTGGGTGGATTGCTTTCCAAACTGGCAATCAATCAAGTCTTTCCCTTCTTGAATACAGGCTCCTGGGTAGTCCCTCCAGTAGACTCTGGGTGTGGCCTTGGGACTTACTTTTACCAAAGGGACAACCGAAAAATGTGATGCTACCAGAGACTTGAAAAACGCTTGCATATTGGGGCTTGCCCTCTCTTGCCACTTTTTGGAATCCTGACACCACCATATAAAGGATTCCAGGATAGCCTCCTGGAAAACGAGAGACCACAGAGAATAGAGCTGAGTCAACCCAGGTGAGGCCTCCCTGGACCAACCAGCCCACCAACTGCTGGACATACAAATAAAGTGAGGCTATCTTAGAGCAGGGCTCAGCAAACTTTTTCTCAAAGGACCAAAGAGTAAATATTGAAAGCTGTGGGTCATATGATCTCCGTCACGACTACTCAACTCTTCTGTTGTAGCATGAAAGCAGCTACAGACAACATGAGCAGGGCTGTGTTCCTATAAAACCTTATTTTAAAAAACAGGTGGCAGGCCTGTGGGCTGCAGTTTGCCTACTGCTATCCTGGGTCATTTAGCCCCTATCAAGCCAGTCTAAACCAGAAGAACTGCCCAGCCAACTGAAAAATTGTGAGAAATAATATTTGTTAAGCCACTATGTTTGGGGTATTTTGTTACACAGCAAGTTCAAACTGATAAAGCTGGTATAAAACATAGACAACATAGGCCTTGTTTCAAGACACTTAAAATCCACCTGTGGAAGTAGGACACATGTGCAGGAGATGCTTATACAACAATATGAGTCCATATGTGATTAAATGTCAAAATAAAGGTGTATAAAAGAGAAATATTAATTTGGACAAAAAATCGACTCGGATAGATCTTAATGGATGGGTAGAATGTGACAGCTACCCAAACAATTCTGTCTCTCCTTCCTTGAATTTTTATGCTGTTGGCTTTTGTGACTATATACTTCCATAGACTGAGAGCCCCCGGAGGGCAGAGGATGCTTTATTTTCTATTTTCTGTGTTCCCAGAGCCTAGCCCAATGCTCAGCTCACAGCCAGGCTCGATGCACACTTACTGAACAAAGCAATCAACCCGGAGTGGAGAGAAGGAAGGGCATGTCTGTGAAAAAAACCAAACCTCACAACTAAAGGGATTTAGACCTCAGGGGAGGTAGAGACACAGCTGGGCACATGATTCTGGATCTGGGAGGATGGGGGAGAAGGCAGCGTGAAGGACCTGGAAAGTCAGGCCTGAGTGTTTAAACCAAATGTTATTGGAGCAAAGGGCTACATTTATGAAGATTAGTTTGGTGGCAGAGGGTAGGGTGGATTCCAGGCAGAGTTAGGACAACTTAGTAACCCAGGAGTGAGAAAACAGACTAGCCCAGGAGTCAGTGAGAAGAGTGAGCCTAAGGAATGAAGGGACCTACCAAAACTAGAGTAAGTATAAGGGTGGTGGTTAAACCACTGCACTTTCAGGCTTGAAAGACTATCTGGAGGGAGGTTAGGTTAGAGGCCACTTCACAGAGAAGGTGGCCTGCCAGGTGTGCCAGGTGGGTGACGGGGAGAGGGTCCAAGAGAACGGCAAGGCTGTGGAGCTGTGAAACCACAGGGTAACAGAGAAACCACAAATGGTTTAGCGTGGCCAAAGGCCAAGAGTGGCTTGTGTGTGTGTGTGTCCAGCTATATCTCCTACTCCCCAGCTCTGAGCTACTGGTCTCCTCTCTTGGACACATCACACAGATTCCTGCCTCTGCTTTTACTTGTTAGGTTTCCTATGTAAGTGCTCAGCTCTGGGTTTATTGGTTCATTCAGTAAACACACATTGAACCCAGGCAATGTGGTAAAAGCCTGGGAATTCAGAAATAAAGATGGAGTGGCAGGAGATGAAACTAGAGAAATTTCCAGGGGCCAAACATGCAGGAGGTTATAAGAGGTTACAGGCTGCGTCGAAGGGTTTTGAATGCATGGGTTCACAGTTGTGTTTTAGAAAGATCACTTCCTTGTGTACAACAGAGGAGAGGAGGGGGGAAGGGCTGCAGAGAGGACGGTCAGTGGGTGAGGACTGAAGAGATGCCTGGATCAGAGAGGTTGCAAGTTGTGTCAATGGATCTGGAGACTCCCTGGATGGAGAGCACGCAGGGAAGCATGACTCATGGGCTTGTCTGATGGGTGGAAGTGAAGGGATTATTCTTGTCAGAGGGAATGGGAGGGTGAAATAATGAGTTCCAGTCTGGACAGAGGGCATATGAAATCCAGTAGGCAGTTTGCTATAAAGCACTGGAGAGAAGTTGGGCCTGCAGATAAGCTATAGTCAAGTTCTCAGTACTTAGGTGGTAGGTGAAATTCTTCAGGTAGCTATGGAACACCAACCTGTAAGAGGGAAGAGAGAGGAAGAGGGATTGCAAAGGAAACTGGACTGGCAAGGATTCTGGAAAAAACAATTGCAAACCAGCAATGTCTGTTCTTACGAGGCCACTGGATCTGACCTTGGAAGTCTGATGTTCACTTTGACTCTGTATGCAACCTTTAGCATGGATTGCATTTGGTGCTTATCATGACAATCTATCACCCAGGAAACTTGACAATTTAGGACGAAGGTTAGTAAAACAAACAGACAGAACAAGTGATAAAGACTGACTGTTCTTTGATACTTCTTGTTTCAAGGTAATAACAACAACAATAACACAAATCACAGAGGATAATTTTTTGCCTGGCTTTGTCATTACTTTTCCACACTCTACAATAATCGTTGTCTTCATATGTTTGTCTTCCTTGTTAGATGATGGGGTTCCTGGGGCAAAGACTATACCTTACTCATCATTCTAGCCCCAGAGTCTACCATAGGACTTGACACATTCATTCATTCATTTGGCCAATACTTATTAAGCACCTATTACATGCCAAGGATAGTTATAGGTCCTGGAGATACATCAAAGGATGTGACAAATATTTCTGCACTAACAGAGCTTATGAATTTTAGTAAAGAGTGGGGACATCTAGCAATAAGTATAATGTTAGTGGCTAAATCACCATACTGTATAGATTGCTGGGTAAAAGGAGCTTCTGTTATCTAACTAAACCTGACAAAAGGGAAACCCGATTATACCTGGAAACAGGTCCTCTAGCAGCCACTTTTCCTGTTGCAGGGAGTTTCTGGAAATCTCTCTGCACTTGGTTTATACTTCAAGTGTAAACAAAACCACTTTCCTTATTCTGACTATGTTCTAGAATTCCTCCTGAAGTCAGCATTTGTTTGTTTTTTTCCCCAGTAGTTAAAAAATACTTATTCTGGAAAGGCCCAAAATGCCATATACATGTACAGAATTCAGTTACTGAGGTTTTTTTAAAATGGGGGTATTGATTTTGAGCTTGAAATTTTGTATGAGATGATACAGAAAACATTTGCTCAAGTGACCATTCCCTAAGACCTACTATTTGTAAGCTCACAGCAGGCGTCACCAAATATAGTAGATCCTGTCCTCAGGATCCCGTGATGTATAATAAGAGGGATAAGACAAACATAAGATATTATATGGTAAGACAATACTAA
Source organism: Balaenoptera musculus (assembly GCF_009873245.2). Lineage (NCBI taxonomy): Eukaryota > Metazoa > Chordata > Mammalia > Artiodactyla > Balaenopteridae > Balaenoptera > Balaenoptera musculus. The sequence goes on along the minus strand of NC_045796.1, from coordinate 68,071,643 downwards.
GGACATTCGAATGTGTCTTGCTTTTTCTTTTTCTCTTTATTCTGCTTAGAAGGCTAGTTTACCTCTCCCAGAGATGCCCTTACTCCTGACTCTACCTATCAGATAGATTGGCACCTGTTACCTGCTACCTATGTCACAGCTATTTGTGTATGTCATGCATCCTCTGCCTGACAGTGAACTCTGAGGGTGGAGACTGAGCTTTTACACAACGCTGCACAGCATGGTGGGCACTGAAAACAGAAACCAAGTGGTGTGGAAAACCAGGGGAGTGGAAGGTTAAAGCTCCAATATCTTTGCATTGGCTTATGAAAAAAATATCACGTGCATATTTGCGAATAACACAAAGGTCCAGAGAATTTTCTGGAAAAAAGGAAGAAAATGACTTCTCTTTTAGGGCACTGCAAGTTTCTCTGAAATGGAATTTGGCAGTTGACAAAATCGCAGACAGCAAATGACCTCAGGTGCTATGCTAAGATTTTAGAAAGACATAAATGTCCTGTGAAAAATCATGCTGACATCTGTTTCGCAATAAAATTCTTTACATATTTAACACCTGCATTTTCAAGGTGCTTTTGTATAAATCTCTTTTCGCGGGACTGTCGCGGGACAAGCCAGGGGTGCACACAGGCAGGCTCCTTCCGCCCCTCCCACGGCGGCGCTGAGATGCGGGGAAATCGGCACGTCCTTTGGCAGCTGCTGAGTCATAGGCTGATCCCAGAACTAAAAGCCACGCTCTTCCCACCAGGTCAATGGCCCCAAAGAAACACTACAGGTAAAAAGGTGGCTGGGTGCGGTGGGGGAGAAATAGATTGTTCTTTACTTTCCTTGGAAGGGAAAGAATTCAGTTTTCTGATCGAAAAACCAGAAATGACTGGAGGGGTAAAGTTGCAGTCTTCTGCTAAATAAAAAGCTACATCGCTTAGTGGGAGAAAAATCAGGAGAAATGCGTGTTCTAGGGGATGTACTCGGAGAATGCATGGCTTCCATTTTGACTTCTATGTAGCCGAGGATAATTAGCACCACTTCCCTGGACATTTTATTCAAATTTCCATGTGCAGCGATGCTTCCCTGGATTCTCGTGGCAATCATTAAACTGCACTTAGAGTGTGCACCAATTTACATGCCTGGCACTACACATAATACAAAGAAACTTCCTTTCTTCCTTTGATGATTTTCCTTCCTTCATTCTTTCCCTCCCTCCATCGCACAGCTTTTACCGTCACTCCTGCATTTACTGAACTAGACCTCTGAGGACTGCAGGAGTACAGAAATACAGATGAAACGAGCCGCTCTTCCAACTGCTCAAATAGCAGAGGAGATGGGAGGAAGGCTGAGGGCAGGCATCCTAGCACTCGCCTCATGTTTGCCCAGGACCTTATGCTGGGTCTTAGATAAGGACCTGTTTCCTGAACATTTAGTGGGTGGAGGGATGGATGGATGGATGGATGGATGGATGGATGGATGGATGGATGGATGGATGGATGGATGAGATGCCTGAATCTGGATGGCAGGGTTCCAATTTCTGACTCAGTAAAATGGCTGAAACTACCCCCTCACCCCCGACCCCTGCCTGTCGCTTTTTCTGTTTCAGCAACCCCCTTTTCCATGGGAAAGGATGGGACCAAGAAGATCAAGGTGGCACGCCGGGGCTCTTTATTCAGCAGTTTGCTCTGTCTGAGTTAATACATGGGTGAGGTTCCCCATGAAGGACACTTTCCCGACTCCAGCCATGTCACAGAGACACTCAGCTGCTGTGTGTCTGGCAAGTTAACGACTATAAGCCCAAGGGAGGGGAGAACGGGAAAATGATAACATTAAAAAAAATAAATTTAAGCAAATTCAGAAGAAAATGAGAAAGGCCTCCCCCCGTCCCCTGCAAAGCTACCTAACATCTCTTGTTTTCAGTAACAAAAAATTACTGAAAATAGTACTTTAGAGTTTGTGCTCATCAAAATAATCCTACCCAGAATGCACAGAGTGAAGTTAGCTGGAGAAAAAGAAGATAAGAGGATTAGGAGAGAAGGAAATAGAGGAGGAAGAAAAAAGAAGCAGCAGAGAAGGTGGCTCGATGGTGAGATGGCAAGGTGACAGGAGACCGGTGAGTATCAGGCCAGGTCTCTGGGGAAGGTCAGAGAGCACCTGCCAAGGACCTGACCAGCAGAGATGCGTGAGAGAGGACACCTTCTCCCAGTCTCCCCAGGTCCAGAGGGTGAAATTAAGCTGACAATACCAGCACCTGCTCTGTAGCAGGCACTGTGCTGGGGACTTTTATATGCAGCATTTTATTTTTGTACGTGACATTTTATTCAGTCGTCCAGCTCACAGCTACCCTGCAAGGAAGGCAGTTCTGTCCCCTTGTACCGGTGACAACCCTGAGCTCAGAGGTCATCCGTGGTGGAGCAGGGGCTCTGGGCAAGCACCCACCTACGGACAGCACGTTGCTTAAGCCTCACGGCAACTCCGTGAAGTGAACACTATTATTTCCATTTTGCACGGCAAGAAAAGGAGGCTTCCAAGCTTTGAGGAAGCCACTCACACAGTCACACAGCTAGCAAGAGGCCAGGAGGCGTGGGAACTGGGATGCGATCCAGGGCTCCTTCTGTTTCACTGCATGGACTCCTGGGGGAAGTAGCCAGCTCCCTTCCCCCGACCCCATCCCCACTTTCAACCTGTAACTTGTGGGCAGATGAAGGCTAAGTATCAGACCAACCAGGAACGGCAGAGAGATTGGGGCTAATGTCCCACGGTCATCCTGTGACTGCATGGAATGGGGACTCTGATCCTTCAAAGTAACATTAGGGTTACCTGCCTTGTGCTGCCACGCACTGCTGCAGCCTTGTCTATAACAGCTCCCAAACATGGCCCGAAAAGATAACGATTCTCATTCTAGTGATGGGGGGTGGAAGGGGGTTCATTGTTCCAAATGGGACCACTGGTTCTACCGTGGGCTAGCGCTAGCTGCAAGAAAATTCTTGTTCTGAGTCCAAATTGCTTTCCCTTGTACCTTTTGGTTCTGCTTTTTCTGGAATAACCAAAGTCTTTCATGCATCGAAATACAGCTATTGCGTGTCTCCTTCTTTTTACCTTCTCCAGGCTCACCTTCCTTAGTTCCTTCAACCACTGCTTTTAAGACATACTCTCTGATGGCCTCTTCAATCCCGATCCCTGTTCATGGAGTCTATGTACCTCATCAAATGTACTGTCAAAAATTTGGTTCCTCCAGTATCAGAAGGCAGCCAAGGGTCCTTCAGAGCCATGAGCTGGACCATGGTGCTAGACAGAACATCCACAGAGGTGGAGGTCTTCACCCCTTTTTCAGCTGACCTGGTTTTCTCTTCAATGTCTCTAGCCAGTAGTGTTTGGAATAAGGCATTTCAGGATCTCCAAATTCTTGTTTCTAAGGTTATTATTCACAAGCTCTTACAGAGGCAATTTTCTCAGTTTGGAGAGCAGTCAGGCTAGGAGCCTCACCTTTGCTGCGGAGACTGAGAAACTCACCACGTGATCACTCACACACCTGCTATTTCCTTCTGCATATCGCTTCTCTGCCTTCAGCCCCTTGGTCAATCCAACCTCCTCCCCTGTAAAAAGCGCACAATATCTCAAGGCTTCCCTGTAACCTCTGACAGGGGAACAAAGAAGAACACCTTTCACAAATCCATGCTATCAAAGGATAGAAGAGAGAACAGAACCTTCAGTAAAGAACACTAAACATCCCACCAGAAAGTCCCAAACAACCCTGAAAAGTGAGACTAAAACTACCAAAAGCTGACAGAGGGTAACAAGCATTATTTCCAACCCACATTTGTCCTTCTAAAAAAGCCAACCAAACTACAGAAAAAAAAAACAACCCTGGAATGTAGGAAATCTAACATCATTAACATATTTCCTGTCCTCACACAGCTTATAAAAAATGTTTCTGAGCTTTTCCCTGGCTCATTTACAATGACGAGAGGGAGCGAAAAGGAAATGCAACAGATGGGACTACCATCCTCTCTCGCAGCAATTTATCGCCACTTGAGGTAGCTTGGGCGAGATTTCAAACGTCTTTCAGTTGTACCAAGAGTTTATTCCTGCCCAAGAACAATGAAGACGAGGCTCCTTAAAAAAGCTGCAGGTTGTAAGCCATGTTTACTACTCTGTATTTTTGTTGTTTCTAAAAGAGATCATCCCAGCCTGCCTCCAACCCTCCCCAAACTGACTCCAGGAGGATTTAATCTGGTACTGATTTAGAGCTGACAGGTGGCACATGCATAATTAAAGATGACCTAACACAGAATGCTCTCATTCCTGGCATATTATCAGACACTTAAGCAAAGCAATTATCAGTAGGCAATCTTTTCTGTCAACAGAGATAGAGATGAAACATTTCTTCAATTAAGAGGATTCTGAAAGGATGCTGTATATATATCCATCTGCAAATACTTGAAAATCTTTAGAGTTTAATACTAAGTCAGCTCAACAAGCACCTCTGGCCAGTTAAATTGTGTTTTTTTCTCCCCCCTACTTTTCCTGGAAGGTAACATTTTTTTTTTTTTTTTTTTTTTGCTTTATCGAAGTAGGAGGGTCACATTTTAAGCATCAGAATCTTCAAAACAAATAATATGGGGGCATCATCAGAGACCTGATCCAAGCTGACAAGGAAATCTCTGCATTTTCCTGCCATTGCCTTGTTGGGGTTTACAAATATACCAAGCCTTCCTTACAGGTGCAAGGCAAAAAAGGGATATAGGCTTTAAATAAAAGTAAATTTAATTAAAAATTTCCTTTAAAGCAGGATTATCAGTGTTCCACCAATGTCAGAGGATTTAGAGAAGTACTGTCAAGCCTTAAAATTTCATCTTGAATCTAAGTGATTTAAAGAATTTTTTTTTCATTTGAAGAAATAAATATCATTCAAAGGAAGAAGGGTCTTGACCAAATGATGGATTTCCCATTTCAGGCAGAGGAGGGAAGAGGCACTGTATTCCCTAATAGAGGACTGTATTTTTTATAAATTATAGTGCATGTACTTTATCTAAATGAATGCATTTTAGCTTTCTTTAGAACAGAAATTGCTTTAATGTTATAGTGAGACAAGTGATTTTCTTTTCTTTTTTAAAAGGTGCTTTATACGTTAATGGGTTTTTTGAAGCCCGTGTAAAAACTGGCTTCCCTGAGACAGAGAACTTCACAACGTTTGTGGTGCATATTTTGCCACATTTCACAAGAGGTCTTATTGTTTAAATTCTTATATCCTTATGTCATCTGTGAACAAACGGCTTTATTGTTCATTTGAACGTGTCTTTATAGGATCTCTGGTGGTAGGGCTGATGTTGTTGTTTGCATTTTTTCCCTCATCAAGTCAGAACAAAAGTCCCTTTTTCTGCAGCACTGGGAACTCGGGAACACGGAGCGTGTGGCAGCTGTTTTCAGTTGGAAACACCATAATGATCATGTAAGTGAAGTGTTAACATTAATGGGCTGACTTCTGACAAGTAAATCAAGACCTATGGAAAAGTTTCTTCTACACCGCAGACTTCAAGGTAATGCAACATAGAAGCATTTCATAGGACAATTAGGAATCATCCAGTAAATTTAGAGGCTTGCCCTGCTGGGCAACAGGACTCAATTCCTTCCAAGATGTGTTTTCCTTGGAAGATACTCCATTCAGAATATTAGAGGAAAAATACCAGTAGTCTTTGGGGAAAGCATAATCAAGAGGAGAGGTGGTGGTGATGGCGGGATCATTAATGGGAGATTCAGCAGGACTCAAAGCTCAAGTTCATTATATTTCTCAGAACTAAGAATAGCTTCTGAATGAGTACTCACAATTCTCCATAGACCTATTCCTCCTAAGGAGCTCCCCCTTTCTCCCTTTCCAATTTTAATGTTAAAAAAAAGAAGAAAGAGAGAGAATGTAGTCAAACATGGGTAGGTAGGCAGGAACAAAGGAACCTCTACAGACTGGAGGAGCATCTAACCCAGCTCCATTTTAGATGCTGTTAAACACCTTCCATCAGGATTCAACTCAGAAAAACTCAAAAGATGTAGTTTGATAGCATGCTGCGTCAAGAAGCCGGGACAAAGAAATATGTCGCATGTGTATTATTAGGGCCAATGGCAAAACACATGGGATCTCCCAATCGATGTCATGGATGAAATGAAAATATAAGATATAAGGTACATACTACCATCAAAATAACATAATACAAAGGCAAAAAATTCTAGTAAGTTTATTTAGGGAGAGACTCTCATTTCACATACAACCTAAGGGTCCCAGACTTTTTGTGTCGCTTTAGTAAATAAGGCAATGACTATAAGCACAGTCTTTGTATGCTGAGGATGGCACGTGATACTAAGACATTTTGCATCTGCCTCTTACACTTAGTTATCACTTTAGAATCATCAACTAACAGCATTTTTAAAAATGTCATTAAGGTGATGGTACCTAACATAATACAGAAATATCAACCATCTTCCCAATATCAACCATTGTGAACCAAGGTTTCTCCTATCCACCCTCAACATTAGTTTTCCAAGTATCTTGGTTTTACTAAGTTTTATGTTTGGATGAATAAAATAAGATTGTAACTATGGCTACAAAATAAAGACTAAATTACAATACCCTGATATGGATCAAGTATTATTTTGGAAAGAATAAAAGTCAAATCCAAGGTATTATTGTCACTGCTATCTGTGTCCCCTGTTTCAGAAAGGTTGCTCAAAATCTGCAGTTTGGAAGCCTTATAGAGACACTCTGCAGAATACCATGTATTCTCCTTGTTAACAGAAGCATCAGAGATGCTTATCAGGTTTGTTTCACTAAGGACAAAATGTAACACGTATTTAAGAAAGTCCAAATGATGCAGTTTCAACTCTCTATCCATTCAGAGAGGACATCGGCTTTCTGGTTAAGAAGTGGCTGTGACTAATCCCGGAGCAGTTGGTATGGCTTTTTCAAGAACTGGCATTGGAGGTCAAAGTGGACAAAGTGCCCAGAACACCTCCAGTGGCCAAGAAGGCAGGGGTCCAATTGATGCTCTTATTTTCTTCTCCTAATATTTCCCCCCAAAAGGTGGCCTCACTTCACTGCGGGGGGATAAAAGAAAATAGAAGAAGCAAAAAAATAGTTTTTCTCCACAAACGGCACTCTAGGAATCAACTGTTCTTAACTTGGAATTCTTTCACGAAATGAAATGTTAGGCGCTGGTCAACTTGTTGCCCTTCAGGATGGAAGGTGATGAGAGGGAAAAAAATGATAGGACAGGATTAAAGAAACGTATGTTCTTATGAAGGCAGGGTGTTGGAAAAGAAACAATGTTACAGAGAGAAGGATGATTACATCCTCATAATGTACGTAGGATTGCCACCAAAAGAAAATAGACAAGGGCTAGGTTAGAAATGAACATCTAGTATCACCAGCTACAAATGACAAGAAAGGGAATCCAGCACTAACCAGTTTATACAAATCAACTTATATTTATTCCCTTGTGGTCAGTTGAAACCTATACCCCAGGAGACATGAGGTGCTTTCACATGTACACATTTGTAACCTCTGAAAACTAATTAACAAAGGAGAATATAAAACCGCCAGGTATAATGGAAACAGGTGACGTCCACCCCTGCAGCCAGCTGTGATGTAATATCTTCCGCTTGGTGCTGACAGCCTTCTCTTCCCTCCTCTCATTCCGACACAATGCCTTCAGGTCTGTCTAAGTAATGTAATTTACTGGAGTGGAATTCCCTTGATACCCTGGTGCAGCACTTGGTGACAGTATCATTTATACTGCACAGTGTCGTGGCCTGACACTGATCCATTGGCCTTCACGCCTCATTCATAGCAGAGTGTGTAATTCCACCTTCCACGGTACCCTTCTGGGGTGTGCGTGGACAAATTTACTCCATTCAGCCCTAATCACAAACCTCGGCTGAAATGCTCTCATTAGATTTCTATTTCTCACTCCAGATGTCAATCTTATTGAAAATGCCAATTTTCCCGAGGATTCATCCATTAGCAATAAACTCTAAAGCATTCCATGACTGAATGCATTAAACCGGCAATGAGGACATGCACTTAAAATACATCATTAGAGTAAATCTCCATTGCAAATGCTTTACGTTATTCAACCAAAGGAATAATGAGCCTAGCCCGGCCAGTACCCTCAAACTGCACATGAAGGATAGGTTAAAACTTGCTGTTATGCAGGAAGAAGCAGGCGGTATATCAACGAGATGAATTTCAGAATCTGTGTCATTCCTTAGGAAGGTGTGGTAGGAAATCACAGCCAGAGCCAAATTTATCACCTTCTTTTGTCTATGATTTTTACAGAAACTTCTGTCTGTGGCAAAGTGCAATAAGACAGGCAAAGATAATAGGGAGTAGGTGTGTTCATGGAGGGGATTGAGGCTGTATCTGCAATGCTAGGAACTTGTTAGTCACCTAGAATGATTTGCTTTGCCTGAAAAGCATTCTTCCATTTCTTTGAACAGGAAAAAGGAAAAACCAGCAGTGTCTGGATGCACTGAAAGAACCTGGGTCCCATTCCAATGAAAGAAAGGTTTTACTGGTGTAGTTAACCTGAGAAATATCTGCACCCCACCAGACTGATGGGTCCTAACATGAAAGATCCAGAAAATCCAATGATGATGTTAACATATACATTACATTACAAATCAGAGATTGTATCTGTGATTGGGGTGGCAGGACAGACCATGAAAAGAAAAATTTGGAGAGAAAAAATTTAAAACTACCAAAAGACATCAATTGATAAAAGCAAGCCGTCACTGCTTTATACCTGCACCATGTTTTAATTCCTTAGCTTATTGGTCTCATTTATCACTTCTGGCCAGGTCCCAAGTGAGGCCAAGTCAGGGTACAGTCATAATTTCTTTATTAATTTGATAAATGAAGGAACTGCATCCCAGGAAGGTCACGGAGGAGGCTGAAGAGTCTGACGTAAACTCCTTAGCATCTAATACTAAAGGTTAACCAAAAAAAGTTAAGTGATACCTACAGTGGTGACCTTATTACGAAATATACAATGTATTTATTTAATGGAAAACTTTGGTGGGCAGAAAAGGACTCCTAGAAGGGCAGGTATACATTACATTAAACAAAATAATTTGCACAAAATAATAAAAAGGAGAAGAAACAGTAATTGTTTTCTTCTTGTCAGCATCTGGTTATCTATAAGATTGATCAGATGTGATAACAGATGTGATATTGTCTACAGGGAATTAGACCACCATGGAAGCTAATTGCTCCTCAAGTTTTGCCCATTCCCCCCTGAAGTATTTAAAACCTTCCTTGATTATAACATTAGCGCTCTCTCTTTCATGATGTACATCAGCAGGTATTACAGTTAACATGCACAGATGTCAGAACTGAAATATCCACGTTTAAATAAAAAACAGTGAGAAGGTAAAAATAACTGATTATGTTCAACACAGGGCTCACCTTAAGAGGAAAGAGAGGCTTCCAGGGTGCTAATTTAATGGCAAAATAAAAAACTGAGCCCCTGGAGAGTATCAGCAGCCCATGAAGAGCCAAACTACTTGGGAAATGACCTGTAGCCTTCTGATTGAGAAACGATGAACAAGAGGCTGATCTTGTGTCCATTTAATTCCAAAATTTGTACTCCGAGCAGAGCGGGGAACCCCACAAATGCCCTGAAATTGTCCACCACATTCGTAGGATGCAACAGCACGAATAAGCATCACCATCAACCTTTTACTGAAGGCTGGCTTTGGGCTTCACGTACGTGATCTTACTGACTCCCCACCAGCAGCCTATGAGGTAGGCACTACCCCTGTTCCAGTTTTTAATGAAAGACATCCAGGCCTGGGAGAGGTTCAATAACGAGGTCAAGGTCAACAGGTAGCTAAGCCAAGATCTGAGGCTGGGTCCTCTTTCTCCCAAAGCTCTTGCCTCACTTTAACTACTCCTGCCTCACCATCTGCTGAGGTTGGAGACACCAGTGGGGAATGTGATCTGCAGTCATCAGTTTCCAGAAGCTTCTGGAATGACTGCTCTCTTGACTCATCTTATTTCCCAAATGACATCAAACTGCAAGGCTTTAGCACACTTGCAGACATTCTCGTTCTTTGGAAATGTCACAGCCACTCAGCCAGTAGAAAAGGGACAGCACCATCACTGGGATCACGGAGGCGCAAATTTCCCTGTGAACACCACCATCACCTCTCTTTGCTGTTTCTTGTAGCCACAAACCGACACATTACCACTTACTGTGGTTGCAGGAGACTCGGCCGTCAGATGAAGGGAGTTTTTACTTGGTTAACTGCCCCTCCGGCATCTGTGTCCAGAGCAGGCCTGTGCCCGCCACTGTCCCCGCCACCCCGTCCCTACGCCAACAAAAGGGTTCCAATCTCTCCGCAACACTGCTAAGAAATCCCTCCCTTGCTGTCCTATGAGTTGACAAGACACAACTTTCTAACAATGAGCCGAGAAGATGGATGCTGTAAAACAGCATTTCAAACAAGGCAATTACTCTTCAACAAAAGATTCAAGGATCCCGTCACTATTTCTTGCGACACAACTTGTTTGTGTATGAGTTGTGCCTTTCTTCCTTCAGAAGGGGAAAATGCTGATAAACTATCGCAAGCAGACACACAGCGCCCAAACCTGGCCGCCTTGCTGCTACTGCTGAAACAGAGACACATTTATTTCCCCAATGCACCACTTACCAGACAGATGCAAAGATGTGGGCAAGCCAGTCATCAGAATTAACAGAGTGATTGTGCTTGCACTACACATTCTGATTTGTATGAATCTTATTTTTAGCCACGCATAAAGGGCAATAAATGGAAAATCTTATTCTAACCGCTACTTTTTCTGGGCCACCCACACTGCTCCACCTACCGTACAAGTCCACAAATGTGAAAAAAAAACACACACACACATACAAAAAAAACAAAAAAAAACCCAAGCCAGGGTTCGTTCTAACAAGGGATGCAAAGTGGCTAAAATGTGTGACATTTTTTCCAGTTAGTGTTTGTACTTTCATCCTTTTTCCGTATCAGGACTTTCAGGGAAAATGACTTATCTCTGGGCATTTTCAGAGACTCCACGGTGGTGAGCTGGCAGCGCAGTGGCACGCGCGATCCGCCAGGCACCGCCACCGCCCTGTTGTGAGCTGCCTGTCAACCGGCTTCTAGCAAAGAAACGCACCCCAAACACATTTCTGTAAATTCGGGCAGATGATACCTACAACGTTTCGTTTTGCAACAAGCTCGGTGTTTTAAAAGTTCCTCTAATGAACAAAAGTGACATCAGAAACGGCAACGTCTCTAGAACAGAGCAGGCTGTCAAGAATGATTTTGCCAAGGTTAGGGCAATAGCGCTCGTCCTAGATCTGCTCTCAGGGTGCCGTGGGCCAACGCTCACCAAGGCACAGCATCCCCTTGCTGTCTCCCTTCCCTTCTCTGCATTTTCGTCTCTGTCTGTTCCATCCAGTTACTCCCCAAGCCTGCAGCTCCCCAAGCACGAATGCATACACGCTCTCCCTGCCAAGCGGAGCCGCTGGTGTTGAGAAACACCCACCTTGAGAGCAAATAAGAAAAAAAAAAAATTGAGGAAGAGGATGTTTTCTGGGGGCATAGAGAGGACAGAGATGAGAGTCTATTTTTTTATCATCATCTCTTTAGACTTTTCATGAAAAGTTAAGTCATTAAGGTCCCTGGGTACCAATCCGAATGCATGTTCCTCTGAGCCCTCTGCAAAGCACAGCAGCAAACACACGCAGATAAGGATTAATATTTAAAAGTCAGTTCCACCAAATAATGAAGACACGAAAAGAGTCAACGCTGAGAAAGGCATCTTTACCTGTGTGCTTGCTCATTATCCAGAAACTAGAGGAAATGCTGTCATCGCCAGTAGCTACACGACGCCCTGCAGAGCTCACACCTCCTTCTGAAGAGTAGCGCTGATGAGATGGATGAGAAAATCTTTCGGGGCTTAGAGTCCACTAGCGTCAGAATCTCTGACTAGTGTTGTAAAAACACGGGTAATTAAGTGTTACAAAAAAGTGGGTCATCCACGACTGAGGGAGAGCCACACCTCCCCACGCTAGACTCCAAATGACTGTGCTGTGACAGGGTGGGAGGGGTCTGAACACAGCGAAAGCAAAACTTTTATGTGGTGAGGAGCGTTTTAGTTTTCACTGGTTTAGGTTAGAGAAAGTTAATCTCAATGTCAACTGCAAACCAACTAAAACTTCTTAGTGAGTTTTTGAAGTTTTACAACAAATGCTGGCTGTTCGTGTCACGGGAAATTCAGAGTCAGTGTCACAAACAGTCCAAGGGACAGTCTTAGGTTTCTGTGACATGCCCGCCGCGACGAGCAAACGCCGTGACTCAGGGAAGCAAGGAGGTCAAACCAAAACTGAAGGCAAGGAACCGAGTTCTCACTATCCACACGAGCATCTCCTCCTCCAAGGGAGGATCAAAGCACTGCAGACCACCTCCCACACCAGTACCCAATCCGGGCATTCGATACAATTGCGGGCATTTACCAAAGCATCTTTCGATTACTGTCTGAAGAAGGCAGGATATATATACCTGGACTGAGCGCATTCGTTCATCTGTCACTCAAGAGCTACAGAACTTTTAATTCAAATCAGTACCCACTGTGTCCCTATTATATACAAGGACACAAAGGATGAGAAGGGATGCAGAGGGAAGAACTTAGAAGGACCTGCTTTTAAAGAACCTAAGTCTTGTACAGAGGATGCTAAGACCTCGCCACACCCAATGCCTAATAAGGATCATTCTTAAAACACAAAATCTCTTCCAGCAGCTGTTTACTAAACACTTTCTATTCTACTGACGTAAGGTTTGTGGGTGGCATCCCTTCAACCTTTCTCAGATGACTCCTTTTAACAATCCTCTTAATTTTAATCTGGGTTTTCTTTCAGTGTTCAAAGCCCTTCCTAACTTTGGCTAAGAGTCAGGATTCATCCTGATCCAAAGTCGAGCTCTCCAAAGGGAAGCACAGAGATATGCAGCACAACCCACGCCACAGCCCGAACACCGTACCAGAGGAATCTGAAGAGAAGTTTCTTTGAAGGGGGATAAAGCATGAAGAGTTGAAGGAAAACTCTCTCTGGTTCATAGCACAAGAAGGGCTATATCTGAACGTAAAACTGGAATTTTATTGGAGTCCACATTGTTTGGAGTATGGCTGGGGGATGGGGGGAATTTGGGTAATCAACCTTTCCCACTTCTGCCAAATTGTCTTAGAGTGTATCAACTGTGAATTTTTAAATACCTAGAACACAGTCAGCTGATCTAACACTAAAACCATCTTGGTCCTCAGTAAATCTTTCTTTTATGATTCCAGAGGCCCACTAGGATCTTGCAGGGCCACTCAAAAATTATTTTTATTGACAGAATACAGAAATGAAAAAAAAAAAACCAGTTAATAGTGATTTTCACTCCATAAAGACACTGGTGAGTCTACAGAGGTATCTGTCCTTGCAAGAGTTGATGACTGTAATTTGAAGGGAGAAAAATAAGCGACTAGGCGATCACTGTCCTAGAAAATGATATCAAAGGCATCATTCCTGAACTCCACCAATTTGTGGGATGTCAGCAGGCCAGAGTACTGCTTGTAAATTGGGAATTAGTTGATAAAATGAAAAAAAGTCTGGAAAAATACACAGAAGTAGGAGTTAACAGGTAGGCTGTATCTGGGTAGCTGGATGAAAGGTAACTTATTTTCTTTATTCTCTTCTGTTATTTTATAAGTTTTGTACAATAAACATGTATTACTTTTATAATCGGGAAAATAAAGCTACTTCTGTTTTGATAAAAGGAAACAATTCTCTGATTCTGCTCTTTCTAGTCACTAAGAACACTTCATACATTGGATCTAGTATAGTCATCTGGGCTGGTGACAAAGCAGACATGAAATACAGGGAAAATCTGCTAGAAACAATAGATTATAGCTTCTAGTTAAGCATGACAAGGACGCTTAAGAATCCTGCTACACTACAGAGCTTTGCAAATACTTTTCTTCCTCACCATGACCATGGTCTGGGCACTCTCCAGCTGTACCAGAGCTCCACCCGCCAGGGGCCTCACAGTGATCAGTTTAACGGGGGTGTCCTTGGAAGAGGGTAGCTATCCCTTGGGTTAAATTACGGCTCAGAAAGAGACTTGTCACTTCCTTAGTAGAGGCACATCCAAAAAAGAGCACACAAATAATTTCGAAAAAGCAAGATTGGAAATTAATTAGAATAAGGTGACAAACTATTCGTACTACAACTGACATCACTTGGTGTCCAGCTCTGTCACATGCATGGCTGAGTTTATTTGGAGATTCGCAGAGAATAACACCTTTTGAAATTTGGACCTGTATATTACCATGCTGGTCACATCACCCCTATCTGTACCATGAGCGTATACGCAGAGAATGAAAATTAATTTTGATGATGCCTTGAGCAGAACATAATTGTGAAACAATATGTTATAAATAATCACGTACATTCTTTAAAAAAGAAACAGAATGGCTTCAAAAGTATGCCAATGGTTCCCCAATGACAATAAGAACTAAATATATATGTTCATGAAATTGTTTTATCACCAATCTTATCGTTAACATCACAACTTTTAGAGCGCTTCCAAACATAATAAACAGAATAAATGTAAACAGAATATCTGAGATTTAAACTCTGGCACTGGAAAGGTGGTAAAAGCCAAAACTTGCACGGTTTCTCAAGAATAAAAATGAATTGTATATTTTTCTATTCTAAGTCAACATCTTTAGATTATTATTAAGACACGAAAATAGGTACAATAAAACCTCAGTTGATTAGACTATTTGAAGACAAGATGAGTTTTTGGTTTGTTTCAGTTTTCCGGTGAATTGACAGACAGTTAGAAAATGCTTTTTGTTGAAAACGTTTCCAAAGCAGTTTCTTTTCCTAATTATAAAGGATTTAACCATTCTCAGTGATTCAGCAGGTCAGTGTCACCAACTACAAATATCCTCCAGGGTATATTCTCTACCTTTACTAAACCAAAGCTATCTTGTTTTCTGAATCTTTATCACTGAAAAAGGGAAGTGGGATGTGAGCGGTAGGGTGGGGTATGGGAGGGGTGGGTAGGAAGTATGAAGGCTAGTTAATTCAGGGTTCTGGTTACTTGGGTCCCAGGTAGCTGAGCCATCGCTAAATACGAATTCAGTGCCTGTAAACAGGCACATCTGATTCTTGGGGCCATGAGAGCTGACCAGGAGAGCCCCCGAGGGTCGGTCTTTGTTGGTTTTCTCTACCTCATGGCTTTTCCTCTGGGTGACTGTTGAGGGGAATCTGTGTCAGGGTCTCCATCCAGAAATCATGGTCTCCAAACTCCTGGGGTCGAATTTGTTTTGATTAGAGTCTGTATCTATGTCGTTTCAACTCACGCTTAGGGTGCCGGTAGCTACGTGTGATGTCAAAGATGAATAAGCACCTACTTCTCCTCTCTCTTAGACTTTGCTCACCTGGATTTTCTTTTCTATAAAAACCTTTAATTCCAGTTTTTTGATATTTTAGCAGCTCCCTATGGCAACTGACTCCAAAACCTTTGTTGCTACGCCCTGTTGGCCATCACCTAAGTGAAAAGCATGGAGAGTTTATTTCTAAGCAGGTCTGGGAAGTTGGGGGTGGGAACAAGCGACTGATTTAGATGTACTGTACTTCAACTTTGATGACTTTATTTCACCTCTTTTTTGGTTATACCTTTTCCTTGAGCCAAATGCATACGTACGCATGTATGTATGTACATATATGTATACAATATGTATGTATGTAGACGTATATAATGCACACACATGCACGCTCACATATCTAAGTGATTCTGATGTCTTAAGGAGGAAGCGGGATAATTTAGGACAGAGGTTTTTAAGCTCTTTGAAACTATGGATCCTTATGCACCGCTCTTCAGGAATTACAATCCCTGGTCAGACCTAAGGGCAGGGCCTGAAAGGAGTAAAGTAAAATAGTAAAGTAGTAAAGGAGACCTGAGGGAAACATGGCTACTAGCCCCGTGAGAATTCACTGATCATTCTGCAAGGCCAGCTTTCTAGAAACCTAGAATAAAAAGCAAAATCCCCCCCAAAGTAGGGCCCAAATGGACTTAGTGGGTTCAATCCTGCATATTTCTCACAAGCCTGCAGGTCACTCCTACAATTGTTTTGTGATTTATGGGTACCATAATGCCCAATATTACAGAGATTTGGTGATGGGGGATGAACTGTACTTCATCGGGAGAATGTCAAACAGGCATTATAATTAGAAGCCCTGTTGCAGGAGAACTATTTGCTAGTAATTTTCTTTCCAAGTTTCCATTTTCTACTAGGCTTCAGTCTATGGCAAGTCTATATCCCCTGGTTCCTGCTTCCACATCCGCCTCCACTGCTAAGACCTGTCACCTGCCGCCACGAGACACACATCCTGGGGCGCGGTACACGGACTCATTTATGATGACACAATTCACATGAACTGCAGCAGCCCCATGACAGGAACACAGGAGGGTACACGTCCCCTCCATGACAGTGACGCAGCTTTCCTGCGTGTGTAAACGGCTTTTTGAAAGAGATGATGGTCATTGATGGCAAATTTCCCTAGTGGTTTCTGACAAATATGTCCTTGTCCCCATAGGAAACCTATTCCTAAGACTGAAGTCTAACATTCTGCAGGTCCCTTACATTTGCCCAAAGGGGGCCAGGGTAGTGTCAGGGCTCATGGAGGTGTGAGGGACACAGCCATCTGTGCCTCTTCTGCCCTCCCAAACTATAGCAGCCCTGTCAAGCACTATTTAGTATTCTGCCCAGTATTCTTAGAAGGAAAGTAAGCTCTGGTATTCAGGGGTTTTTGTGTGTGTGGTAAAATACACATACCATAACATTTACAACGTAAATCATTTTTAAGAGTACAGGTCAGGGCTTCCCTGGTGGCGCAGTAGTTGAGAATCTGCCTGCCAATTGAGGGGACATGGGTTCGAGCCCTGGTCTGGGAAGATCCCACATGCCGCGGAGCAACAGAGCCCGTGAGCCACAACTACTGAGCCTGCGTGTCTGGAGCCTGTGCTCCGCAACAAGAGAGGCCGCGATAGTGAGAGGCCCGCGCACCGCGATGAAGAGTGGCCCCCGCTCGCTGCAACTAGAGAAAGCCCTCGCACAGAAACAAAGACCCAACACAGCCAAAAATAAATAAATTAATTAATAAAAAAAAAAAAAAAGAGTACAGGTCAGTTGCATTAAGTACATTCACATTATTGTGTAACTATCACCACCATCCATCTCCAGAGCTTTTCCATCTTCCCGAAGTGAAACTCTGTACCCATTAAACACTAACTTCCCTTTCTCCTTTATTCCCAGCGCCTGGCAACCACCCTTCTAAATACTTTCTGACTATGACTTTGACTAGTCTAGGTACCTCATATAAGTGGGATCATATAATATTTGTCATTTTGTGTCTGGCTTATTTCACTTGGTATCTTCATGTTTCATCCACGTTGGAGCATGTGTCAGAATTTCATATTTTTAAGACTGAATAATATTCCATTGTATGTATATACCACATTTTCTTTATTCATTCATTGCTGATAGAAACTTGAGTTGCTTCCACCTTTGGGCTATTGTGAATAATGCTGTATGAACATGAGTGTACAAACACCTGTTCAAGACCCTGCTTTCACTTCTTTTATACCCAGAAGTGGAACTGCTGGATCATATGGTCGTTCTGTGTTTAAATTTTTGAGGAATCATCATACCGTTTGGTATTCAGTTTTTTTAAATTAATAAACTTAATGTCTTAGTGCAGTTTTAGGTTGACAGCAAAACTGCAGGGAAAGCACCATGGGGTCCCACATACCCCTCACCTCCACACGCATGATATTTTTATAGAGATGCGCTAGGCACTTGGTGCCTTGAGTGTTTCGCCCAAGGCTGCAGTGAGAGCTTCAGGCAGGTGGTGCCAGGGCCGGCAGGAGTCTGCAGCTCCAAGTTGCCTGAGGTGTCACGGCAGCCTTCTACCTGTGCTGGCTCGTAGTTATTAAACTGACTGACATCAGAGGTCATCCATCAGGAAAACCTGCAGCGTAAACGTGGACACTCACAGACGCCAAAGCAGGAAAGGAGGAGGGAGATTAAGGAGCCTTCGATCCAACCCATTTCTTTTACTTCTTGGTGAAGATGCTTCATAAACTGAAACTTCCCAGAATGCTGTACAGAATAGCCAATCAGGGCTTGAAGGAGATGTTACCGTTGGTAAGGGTAGAGCGATAATAGGTAATTACATCGCTCACAACTCTGTCAGCCCTAATACCAACCCTGTTACCAGCCCTTTGGGCAGCTCCCAGAAGACAGCTCCGGATTAATTCCTTTTAGAACTCTTTCATCACCTCTTGCTTTTCTGGTCTTATTTGTCTGATTTTGTGATTTTTATTTTAAACACATGCACTTAAATCTATCTCCGAGATTTTGGGCTCCGTTAACGTTTAGGCAATAGATAATGCTCCTTCATTACATATCTGCTTGGGAGTTGCTTTATTAAAAGTGATTATTCTCAATTTCAGAGAGTTATAGTAAAAGAAGTGTAAGCCCTAAGTGCTACTTTGAATGATAACATTTACCACATTGAAGTAAAATGTTATAAATCACAATACTTATCCACAGATTCAAAATGCCCAGAAATTTCTCAAACATTTCCTGGACAGCATCGCTCAGACTATTTTTACACTCACATTGACTCAATGAAACAAAAGAAAACATGTTGTGTAAAACTCCTACATTGAAAGCTTAGAAATATACAAAATGCATATAGGTTCACAGGCACATCTGTACATTTGCATGTATGCTCCCGTATACCCTAGTGTGCATTTGTTGAGCCAAACTCTTCTACTTTACTCTATTAACATGGAATAAATTGTTCTTGTCCTCGGCAGAGAGGTGACCGGCTTGTTCCAAAGCTAACACAGTAACGTGCTGATCTTCCAAATATGTCAGTCCTAAGGACTTAAAACCCCACAAAACCCTGGACTTGCTGGCTTGGACTGTTTATTAGAGGTGCACCTTCCTTCCCATATGTGATTTGTAAATCAAGTCACATTTAAGTGTATGAGAGGAAGGATCATACTGGGATGATTCACTTTGAAAGGGAACAATATATTTCCCAGTCCAGGGGGAAAAAGATTTTCTCTTTTGAGTGTGTCTAAAAGCATGATGAGGACACCTGCAAAAGGACCGTAGCTGTCATTTTAGCCTGTTAACAGCACTGTTAGTTAACCCTGTTGAAAGCCAAGGGCAAAGAGTGGCTGGTACTCACGCCTCTGGAGTCGAGCTGGCACAGAATAAAGACATCTACTTGGCTGGACTTTCAAAGGTGACAGTGCTGAGAAGACCTTAACATTCTCTCTTCTGAGAGATGAGTCCATGTATTAAGTAAAGCACCACTATCTTAATTTAGTGATGTTTCATACACTTTTCTACCTTTATCATGCCTCCTTTCAGTCACACTTGAGTTAAAGCAGTGATTCTCAAAGTGGGGTCCCTGGACCAGCTGCATCAGCATTGCCTGGAAACTTGTTAGAAAAGCCAATTTCCAGACCTACCCCCCCAACCCCACGTCTCCTGAATCCGGTAGTCTGGGCACGAGGCCCAGCAAGCTGGACTTTAACAAGCCCTCCAGGTGATTCTGAAGCAAGCTTATGTGTAAGATCCACTGAGTTAGGGAACCACCAATATGCAGATTCTAACCCCGTTCCCTTCCTCAATTATAATTCTCAAGACACCTTGTTATTATCATCTCAGAAAATTCTTAGCCTTGTTTGGTTGGAGGAAAGAAACCTTAGTCAAAACTTACATGTAATTTTTCCAGGTCCCGTGCTGGCTTCAAGTCTTAGGATGCAGGGAACTGGGCGAAGGGAGAGAAGAGAAGGCTACGGCAATCCATTCAGACATGGACCCCAAAGCTCTGTGGGGCAACCTTGTGACAGGTCAGCGAGTGTCCACCTGATCAGGGAAGAAGACTGTCCATTAGCAGAGGAAACCTTGCATGTTAACATCGTCCCCCTTCCCCTGCTATCACACTATACCCCATCCCTTCCCCTGCTTTCATGACCTCTAACTTACGGTGTGCCTCTGGACCGGTCCATCTAAACAGAATACGATAAAATAATCCAGGTATCAATGCTGGGGCTCACCCCAGGGGGAAGCACAGCCCTCACCGGGTGCTCTCCTGAACCCCAAGGCAGCTTGGACATAGGTCAGTGTCCAATCAGTTCTCTATTTAAGCTCATGAATGTTTTCTTTCAACAAATCACAACACTTTGATTCAAAAGACACACGTGTGAGACTTCCCTGGTGGCACAGTGGTTAAGAATCTGCCTGCCAATGCGGGGGACACGGGTTCGAGCCCTGGTCCAGGAAGATCCCACATGCCGTGGAGCAACTAAGCCCGTGCGCCACAACTACTGAGCCCGTGTGCCACAACTACCGAAGCCCACGTGCCCTAGAGCCTGAGTGCTGCAACTACTGAGCCCACGCACTGCAACTACTGAAGCCCGCGCACCTAGAGCCCGTGCTCCGCAACAATAGAAGCCACCACAATGAGAAGTCCGCACACCACAACGAAGAGTAGCCCCCTCTCGCCACAACTAGAGAAAGCCCCTGTGCATCAACGAAGACCCAACGCTGCCAAAAATAAATAAATAAATAAATAAATTTATATATTAAAAAAAAACACGTGGTTGTATTAACAAGAAGATACAGGAAGCAAATGATAAATTCGAGAATTCTGATTGAAATGAGATGATTCTCTGATGCCTTGAATATGTTTTTTAAAAAATTAATAGTACTTATTTTTTCCTGAGGATAAATTAATCCATGCTAATTATAGAACATCTGAAAAATTTACGGAAAAGAAGAAAAAATAAATATCAACTGTAACCTTGACACTGATAAATCATTCATGATATTTTGTTGTATAGGTCCACGACCCCTTAAATGAAACTCCTGGGCCAGATACACTTCAGAGTTCAGAACTGCTTGGATATTAAAGAGTATTACAATGCTAAACTACCATTTATTACATGATGCCCCATTGGAATCTGGAGCAGCACCCCATAATCAAACCCATTAAAAATCTCTGCAGCAAAATAGATGCATATTCTTATTTAGTCAGATAAAATAGAGCCTCACATTAGTTTAGATCAGATTTTTCTACCAAAGAAGTCACCAAGAGACCTTTGTGATTTTTGAACCAAAAGGATTCAGAATTGGGGATAAGGGATTGTGGATCAGTATTCTTTTCAGATACACAAACACAGTCAGAGTTTTGTTTCTACTTTTTAATTCAATATTTTATGAATGTGAGCAATTCCCCAAGTTATTAAAAATTCTTCAGAAACATGCTTTTCAATGTCTATGTAATATTACACCCCGTAGAAAAGGGTTTTGTTTATTTCATTATTTCTCTCATTTTTGGAATTACATATTGTTTTCTTTTTTTTGTTATTGCAAATAACACTTTGAAAGACATATCTGAATATCAGATTGTTTGAATTTCTGAGTATTTTCCTAGATAGAGTCCTAGAAAAAGAATTACAGGGTCAAATGAGCTTTAAGGGTCTTGATGACTTTTCAGAAAAGCTGTACCAATTTACACTCCTGCCACAGCATGAGTGTTTGTTTAATTTATTTAACTACCCACTTTATCGCAGACACAGAAAAAATACACTTGCCCATCACACACCTTAACAAAGTTCTAATCAGGGACAACCAAACTTTGGTTGTATTTTTGTTCTTCTTACGCAGAAGACAGTGAAGAGATCACTGTTTCCACATAAGAGAGAAATGGGAATAAGGTTAAGTTTACCAGCAAGTTGCCCTCATTAGACCAGACTGAGTCAGATCTGGGCAAGGGAGGAGTTGCCCCTTGTCCGTAGGGTCCTCACTTGGAAAAGGGTGAGGGGGAGTATGGAAGTAATCCGCACATCATCATGAGAGGAGAAACAATCATTTTTATTTGTGCGCTGATAAATTCTGTTTCTGGAAGACTGAGGCCTTGTGTTTCCCTTCCATTTGGTGTTTTCCTATTTTTTGGACATTTGGCTGCTCCTCAGCATGGCCATCAGAGAGCAGAAAGAGATGTGAAGACCAAATCAGACAAGCCCATAATAACGGCTAACCCTCCCGAGTGCCTATTACGATGTGTCAACTCTGGTGCCGGGTGCCTTGCGTGCATTATCTCATGTAATGCTGAATGCATGGGTACAGACACTGGTGGCGGTGAAGTTCAAAAGTACGTCCTTGCTCATCAATCCTCTTTCTACCCTAGTAAGTCTGGAGGAATTAAACGTTTGCAATCTCAAAGATCTCTTCAAGCCTAGTGTCTTGAACGACTCCAAGATAATCCTAAGACTTAGTGACTCTAAGTTTGGCTATAAATCACAAATGTTACCCTTACGCTTTTTTTTTTTTTTTTGTCAGCACCTCCAACAGTATCTTCACGAAGCAGGGAAAATGGCATAAATAAAATCCAAGAAAATTCTAGATAATCATAAACACTTCGAAGGTCCTATATGGACAGGAGAGAGGCTGTATCTCAGAGTACAATGGAGAGTTGAGAGTCTGTTATATGTAACACGGAGAAGAATGAGGACACATACATAATATATACTTTAAAAACAACCAAAGGAGCTTCCCTGGTGGCGCAGTGATTGAGAGTCTGCCTGCCGATTCAGGGGGACACGGGTTCGAGCCCTGGGCTGGGAGGATCCCACATGCCGCCGAGTAACTAAGCCTGTGCGCAACAACTACTGAGCCTGCGCGTCTGGAGCCTGTGCTCCGCAATGAGAGGCCGCGACAGCGAGAGGCCCGCGCACCGCGATGAAGAGTGGCCCCCGCTTGCCGCAACTGGAGAAAGCCCTCGCACAGAAACGAAGACCCAACACAACCAAAAATAAATAAATAAATAAATAAATTTATAAAAACAACCAAACATACAAACACATTGTTCCCAAATGTGACTACAAATTAGTAATGCTAAATCAGGGTTCACAAGCCCAAGTTCCTTTCCGTTTATAGCTTTTTCTAATAAATTTTCTTGCTCTCTTCCCTTTACATATTTAACCTTACAGGATAATTGATGTAGAGAAGGCCACAATTTTCATATACTAATAAAAGAAAATCGAAGAGAGATTTTTTTGTTATATGGAATGAAATAACCCCACTCTTTCCCTTATCTAGAAACTCAGTTTTGCATAGTTTGGTATATACTATAAAATGGCAGCAGTTCACAGAGAGAAAAAGAGAGGGGGAAAATTAATTTTATTTTGGGAGTGAGTTAAATTTATCTTCTCAACAATCTTCTCTAGAACTAAGGGGTGTTTCTATCAAATCTATCAAAAGACCAAGGATGTATCAAGAAGTGGACCATTTCCTCCACTGTGGCTTCTCTTTATACTTAAAATAGCATTCTCCTGATAATTAGGTGTCAAGTGGGTGGAATGGCTTCTAAGTGATTTTTCTTTGCCACAATTGGATATATGGTTAATTTTCTCAGTACACCAGGCCTATAGGGTGTGAAAAATAAGGTGGTGATAGAGGAAATGACCACTCACCCTCAAAGAAAGAACATACTTTGTATTTTCCAAAGGGCCTAATTACTTGGGGAGGGGGGGGAATAAAAAAAAATAAACCACCACTAATGACAGAAATGATTACCAGAAGCTCTTTAGCTACTCAAACTGCAAAACTAGCATTTTTAAAGCTAATTACAAATTTGGATTCTCTCATTTAAAAAATATACTTTGAAGCAGCCCACTTCTGTTTTAGTGCTGAACCAAAGTCTGTGCAATTGGCACATTATCAAAGTAAAAAAAAAAAAAAGCGTTGCTTGAACAAAATTACACTTTCAATGTCACTAAATCTTGAACTGCAAAATACCACAAGCTAAAAACTAGTAATGCCATGTGGTTATGTTATCTTACATTTACAAGAGAGTTTATAGTTTCCTAAGCCCTAAGAGACTCAGACCGCGGCCACCCACAGGAGCTTTGCTATCAAGGTCAGGTCATTCACTGCCTCTGAGCTCGACACCTTTCACAGGTTCCTGTGAGGATCAAATGAGAATGCAATCAAGAGAGTTCTTGCAAACTCTTATTAAGACATATATAACACGTTGGATATCATTATTCTTTTTACTAACAGCTTTGTGAGGCATAAAGATACAAATCCCCATTTCACAGTTAAGGAAACTGACAACAGGAAGACAGAGCAAAAAACAAAAAAACAAAAAAACAAAAAACTGAGTTAGAAAAAAAAAAAAACAAAAACTGAGTTAGGAGAGTTTTATATCTGAAATGGCCACAAACTAGCTGAGTGACTCTCTGGACTTGATTTCTTCAGTAAAATGAGGGAGTTGGGTGAGATGCTTTTAAAAGGCTTCTTGAGACTAATGGTTCTGTGATCTGCGACTTGGCCATGGTAGTGATGGGGCAGCTTTAACAACGACTCTTAGGAAGCAGTCTCTCCTGGAGGTCAAGGTCAGCACTTAACCAATCTGCAGTGCTGGGGCAGGGTCCTTGAGCAGCCTCCCATGCCTGCGGATGGGCCATGCATTAACTAACTCATTTTGCTGGATTAAGGGGAGGTTGGGGGCATCCTAGGCCAATAGCCAGGGCCTCTGGGGCATACGAAGGAGGTTCCGGAAGAGCTTGACACAGCAGCTCTTTAGTTACTGGTACAAATATTTCACAATTCTAACAACTAGTGTAGCCAAATAAGTGTAGACCACTGGAATGTCAGTCTGGCTAACAGTCCCACTGTTGTCGGGCTACCAGTCTCAAAGAGATGGCCACCTCTGCGGGCCACCCATCTCTCCTGACTGAGCTCCTACAGTGTTGGAGGAGAGATCTAAAAGGGTTACTTTTTGCCGTATGAGTGCACGTCACGGTCGCGTGAGAATCTCACTTCAGAAGGACTGGGGCCACTAACTTCTGCTTCTACTAATGATACTCTACCAGGCTGTCTAATACAACTTCCTGTAATGCAGAAAATGTTCAATATCTGTGCTGTCCAAAATGGTAGCCATCAGCCACATGTGGCTATGGAGAACTTAAAATGTTCCTAGTGAGACTGAAGAACTGAATTTTTAATTTTAATCAATTTAAATTCGTGTACATTTAAATAGGCACACGTGGTTAGTGGGTACCTTATTGAATGGTGCAGCTGTAGGCTGCTTCACATACTAGTTTTCTTGGCTGTATTTTGGACCCCAGAAGCTCAGAGGACACTACATAATCATCTCTTCAACAAGCATTTACTGACCTCCTGGGTGCTGGGCACCATTCAGGTATCTCAGAACAGTGGTGAATAAGACCGCCATGGACACTTCCTGCTCTCATGGTTTTTCTCAGCTACACTGATTTCCGAAGACCTCACAAAATCTTGAAGTGGTTCACCAGACTGTGCTTAGGAAAAGGTGGGTGAGGAGATATGGTAATGCTACACTAAGCATGAAAGCACTGCTTTTTCATTTCTTCATATTTACTGTTAGGAAAACTGGGGGAAAGTTTAAAAAAGAGATATCTGAATGGTTACTATTCATTCACTTACAAGTAAAGTAACATATCCCAGATGAGGGAAATCATCTGTAAGTAATTCCCTCTTGCACAAACTTAAATTTACTTAAAAGAAAAAGTCAGTGGGACCTGCATTCTTAAGCTAAGAAAAAGTAAATGGTATTTAATTACAGCAACAGTCATAAAAAATACAGGTGGGTCTCCATGTGCAAGCAGTGGGCAAGGGAACGTTTATACCAATTAGCTGTGAAATGATCAGGTTTTCCAGATCATCATCAGCCTTACTTACACTTCTTGTATAAGTAAGGCCGATGGCATTCTTTAGCCCTACAACTCAACTCTTAGCTAAGATTTTCACAGTGGCTTGAATGGGATTTGATGAGCAAAGCCCCCTTTGCTTTTCCCCAGGAAACTACAGGTGGAGGTATTTTTATCTACATCACAAATCGAATACCAGCAACATTATTTCTAAGAAACAGAAAAGTGGTTTGGTTTATTGGTTTTCCTATTTCCAGTATTGCTTCCTGTATCCTGTTGTCAATTCTCTCCTGTCCTGATCACCTTTTCCTACCTTACTCGGATTTAGACTGGTAATAAGAAAGCAAGACAAAATATTCAGAATTGTTTTATGCTTTTGTCTGAACCTGAATCCAGGTTTGCCAAAATTTAAGAGGACAGGGATATCACACGCCGGGAAACAGTGTTTTTAAGCTAATTGTCTCCATTGTGTTTATATTATTTCACTTGAGGTGAAAGAATCACCAAGCAAAATAACCTGATTTTCTCAGCATCCCAATGGGGTTGTACTTGGATGACACCATTGGGCCAATCTGACTTTTGAGCTTTAAAATGCCACTCTGGTCCTCTGTGCAAAGTCACACTATTGGTTTTTAGGGCTAACAAATAACTATTGTACATATACACAGACATACACACATTCCATCACTTTTTCCCTCTGGATTGAGTAGAAAGAGAAATTACAGTGGTCAGAAAACAAGAGTTCAAAACTTAGTTCTAAAATTACAAATTGCATTTCGAGACTACCATCTGCTGGAAAAGGTCAAATCTCAAATGTTCTGCTGGTCTCATGCTGTATAAAAATATTACTAAAAACTTGGTGACAGCTTTAGCAATAAACATGCTAACTTGTGAGTGGCCTTGGAGTCCTTATTCATATTCAGAAGCACTAAATTGAGTAGGCACACACCATTTTATGACCAGAAGGGCTTTAAAAAGAAAAGGGTCCATTGACGTTAATTTTTTGGAAACTACAGAGATGAGGGTTTTTTTTTAAATCTACATTTCACACAGAATTTCAACAGTCAGTTGTATGAGGCAGAAGACCTTTGAATCATAGATCTTGTGGCTTTTGTGTTTTGTTCTACTAGCATGGGAAGGTGATGTGAGGAAATGTGCTTTTTTTTTGCTGCAACAGAGAAAGAACTGGGGAGCAGCCATTTCAGAAAGGATGGAGGAAATTAATTAAGATAAAACATTTCTGAAAGTTTCCACTTACACATTTCAGATGCTGGGACCAAGTTACTCTAGTTGGAGAACCCCAGCTAGAAAATTCACTTCTTTGATACTCAAGGTATTTACGTTCCCAAAATACAGTGGAGAGCTCGTTCAGATTCCTACCCCTCCCTAAGAGGATGGTGCAATCAGAACAACTTGCCATTGACAATTCTGAAACGAAGCTAAAAAGAAACAAGTGTTGAAAATACACAACCTGATACCAAAGGGGAAACGGAGGGAGGGATAAATTAGGAGTTTGGGATTAACATATACACACTACTATTTATAAAATAGATAACCAACCAGGACCTACTATAGCACAGGGAACTATACTCCATATTCTGTAATAACCTGTAAGGGAAAAGAATCTGAAAAGAATAGCGCTGAATCACTTTGTTGTACACTTGAAACTAACACAACATTATAAATCAACTATACTTCAATAAAAAAGAAAATACACAACCTGAAATAATTTGGGGGTTTCTGTAGGTTTTATAAGGTAAAAAATGGAATACTGGCCTGTATTTATGCATAGTAATACTAATACTTTCCATTGACTCAAAACTTCCACGTGCCAGGAACTGTGCTAGGAGTTTTCGGGTATTATTAGCACACCCGGTGGATGAGAGAACCATGGCTCAGAGAGGCAACGTGCCTTGCCCAAGGTCACATTGGAGGAGATGAGAGGGGATGATATGTAATCTTTATCCATGCCCATCTGACCCTAAAGGCCACCCCTATCCTATGCAACACTGCCGTCCACTACACTTTGGGGAGACTACATCCCTCTCCCCAAAGGAAACATGACTGCTTTTCCATGTGCTACCAGTAAAATGTCAAAGTAAAGTGACAAAGCTGCAGGTCCTTTAGCAATTTAATTATTTGTGCATAAAGTTGACTAGCTTGTTAGCACTAAAATGGTTATATTTCATGAAGCATATTAGAATTAAAAATTTTTTCTATTGCAGTTTCTTAAAAATACTATCAGGTATCTTATTTAAAAATGACCCAGATCATTCTCTCCAGGTGAATTATAAGCATAGGATACCTGTCCTCTGTCATGAGACACAGCAGTGAAAACACTGTATCTGGTATCTCGCTCTGGGTCCCAGTCTTTGAAGGGCAGCACCACCCTGGCAATGCCCAAACAGAAAACACCCAAAGCAGATTCTGATGTGGCATTTAGGGCTCATGTACCATATTTTCCGTCCTTAGGTCAAAGACGATCTATGAAATCAGGCAGTCAGTGACTAAGTTCATCTGCAGGAGTGGAGATGGGCGTGTGTGTAGGGGCTGCCCGTCAATTAGTAAAGGGCAGTTTCTTGAGAACTCGGATGGGCATCAAGGAAACCACAAACAAAACGAAAAGACAACTCACAGAATGGGAGAAAATATTTGCAAATGATGTGACTGACAAGGGGTTAATATCCAAAATTTACAAACAGCTCATGCAGCTCAATATCAAAAAAACTAACAACCCAATCAAAAAATGGGCAGAAGACCTAAACAGACATTTTTCCAAGGAAGATATACAGATGGCCAAGAGGCACACGAAAAGATGCCCAACATTGTTAATTATTAGAGAAATGCAAATCAAAGCTACAATGAGATACCATCTCACACCAGTCAGAATGGCCATCAACAAAAAGTCTACAAACAATAAATGCTGGAGAGGGTGTGGAGAAAAGGGAACCCTCATACACTGTTGGTGGGAATGTAAATTGGTGCAGCCACTATGGAGAACAGTATGGAGGTTCCTTAAAAAACTAAAAATAGAGCTACCATATGATCCATCAATCCCACTCCTGGGCATGTATCCAGAGAAAACCATGGTTCGAAAGGATACATGCACCCCAATGTTCACTGCAGAGCTGTTTACAACAGCCAAGACATGGAAGCAACCTAAATGTCCATCGACAAAGAAATAGATAAAGAAGGTGTGGTACATATATACAATGGAATATTACTCAGCCATTAAAAAGAATGAAATAATGCCATTTCCAGCAACATGGATGGACCTGGAGATTATGATCATCTCCTAAGTGAAGTAAGTCAAAGACAAATGTCATATGCTATCACTTATATGCGGAATCTAAAAAAAATGATACAAATGAACTTTTTACAGGACAGAAGCAGACTTACAGATATTGAAAACAAACTTACGGTTACCAAAGGGTGGCGGGGAGGGATAAATTGGGAGTCTGGGATTGACATGTACACACTACTATATTTAAAGCAGATAACCAACAAGGACCTACTGTAGAGCACAGGAAACTCTGCTCAATATTCAGTAATAACCTAAATGGGAGAAGAATTTGAAAAAGAATAGATACATGTATACGTATAACTGAAGCATTTTGCTGTACAGCTGAAACTAACACAACATTGTTAATCCACTATACTCCAATATAAAATAAAAATTTTTTTAAAAAGTAAAAATAAATAATACCTTGACTCTTCCCAGGTTCAACACTTGGTCTGGGCTTTTGAGGGATCTCTGCCTCTTTCATCCCATCTGAGAGCTTTGCTTCTGCCTGTGCTTCACCTATCAGCTAGCAAAACCTGTAAATTCCTCCCCGTGTGGGGAGCTGCCAGCCTCATCTGCAGGAGCAGGTGCCCCTTGACTTACAGGTCGCACAGGTATGGGTGCCAAGCGGGTCTCATGCAAGGCAAGGTGCCGCTGGGTCATCCCCACATGAGGCGGGCGGGGTCCACACAGAGCTGACTGCTGCCTCAGGGGAGAGGGCTGCAAGTCTGGCCGAGGACCCTTAAGACAGGACATGCACGTGGTGTCTAAGAAGAGTGATGCACCCTTTCAGGAAAAGCCACTACCCTTGACCCAGCTGTTCCAGCCAAAAACCTTTGATTTTCTTCTCTCCCCTCATTTCTAGCAACTATTCCATCGGCAAGCGCTTTGACTCTAACTTCAAACTATATCTCAAATCTGTCAACTCCTCTCCATCTCTGCTGCCATCAGCATCACTTCTCACCTGGCCCACTGCTACTGCCATGGTAACTGGCCTCTCTGTGTTCAATCCACACACACCGCCCCCCCCCCCCCACGCCGCTCCCAGGCATCGAGGGTCCCCAAGACAATCCCAGGTCGGGTGATTCACTAGGAGACTCACAGGACTCAGCATAGAGTCGTTCCCATGGCAACGGTTTATGACAGCCGTCTGCTCCCAGCTCGAACCCTGACTGGGCTCTGGCCACACAGCCGCCCTCTCCCCCCCCCAAGACTCTCCTTCCCCAGGCTCTGCTTCCTGCCCTTGCTTCCTTACATGACAAACTCAGCTTCTCTCTCTGGATTTACAGGCTCCTATTCCTGCCACCATCTGCCTTGTATAAAAATCAACTGGGCTTAATCCTGCTGTGGTCACATACCCTTCGGAGGCTCTTGGGCCGTGGCCCTGAACCCCACTGTGCCGACTCCAGCCTTGCTCAGTCCCCAGCCCAGCCTGACACCCACCGCCCAGCTCCCCGTCCCAGCCCTCTGACTTGGGCCACCTCAGTCCTTCCCCCTTCTCTGCCCACTTCCCGGCTCAGGGCAGATTCTTGGCAGGATAAGGAAGAGAAAGAATGGGGAGCGGAGGAGAGTGAAAGTCAGAAGCGGCGGAGGCTGCTGTGTATACACAAGGGCACTACATTTGTCCGTAGGGATTTTATACTCTTCTGCAGACCTTAAAAAAAATTTTTTTTTTTCAGAAACCACAGATCAGCAGAACTGCAAGGGACCTTGGAGATCGCCGAATCCAACCTCTTCATTTTACTAATTAGGAAACCGAGGTGTGAGGAGAGGAAGGAAAGAAGGAGAAGGCAGCATTTACTGAGGTCTCATCATCGGCTCTGGATACAAGGTCGCAGGTCGCACAGCCAGTGAGCGGCAGAGCTGGGACCACACAGCACTTGAATGAGCATTTTCATCCCACACAAGTTTTGCCTGTTACTTACATATTCATATCATATGCAGGAAAGGGCTTGACATTTAACATATAAAGATACTTGGAATTCCCATCTCAAAAGGCAAATGGTTTTTCCCTCTGTATTATCCAATACAGTTTTTTATTGTGGTAAAATATGCAAAACATAAAATGGACCATTTTAAACATCTTTAAGTGTACAGTTCAGTGGAATTAAGAACACTCATCTTGTGCAACCATCATCACTACCCATCCAATACATTTTTTTGATAATAGAATTTTATTTTTTATTTTTTTATATATTCTTTAAAAAAATTTTTTTAATTGTAGTATAGTGGCTTTTCCAATACATTCTTAAGTATTTTCTGAATAGTAAATTCAAAGTAACATTGAAGGACACCAAAAAAAAGAAGTTTGAAGGAAAAGACAAGTGGAAAATAAACTTTTGGGGGGTTACATTTCATCCAACAAAACCTTTCATACACGAGGTCTCCTGCGACATATTTTTCATTATTCTCCTAGTCTTGAAATCAGAACTGTGAGAATGCTGGTCACCAGGTGAAAAGGCAGCTTTTGTCGCTTCTCTAGGATCTACACTAGTTGTACGCGGTTACAAAAATGTTACGCAACCCACGACATCAAGGCCTTCCACGCCTCCTCCCTAAAAAGACAAATAAAACAGTATTTCTTGGAAAGATAGGCATTTAGCAATGCACTGTATCTAGATGGAGCTGTCTCTGCCACTGGGGTCTGCTTCTAAGGGTTCAAAAGTGTTGGCACAAAGCACAAAGAATGTCCCTTAGCTATTCAGCATTTAGTTCAACTCCACAATGTATTTACCAAGATTTCTTTTTTTTTTTTTTCCGCCGTCCCTTCTTGGTTTAATGACCTCAAATATACCAACATCCTGTCTTACCTAATCCCCTAACAAGTTCCATCAAATGCCAGGACAGAATCACACAGCACTGCAGGCACTAAGATCATTCGCTAAGAATTCATTTTTATTCCAAAAACTAGGAGCGCCAGACCATCCAACACAATCTATCACACAGCCAGAAAATGAGCCTGGCACTTTAAGAGAAACATCTAAATTAATTTTTTTAAACCTTTCTCCCATCGTAGGCTCTTTAACAACCTAATAACTCTCTCCTCAGAAAAAGATGCACAAATAAACACAAAGCCTTTCCACATAATGGGAAGGGTTCAAGGGCCCTTTGAAGCCTAAGACTCCACGGGGGGAACCCAGGTTAAAATCCTCTGCTGTAAATGAACTCCAACAAGAGTTCCCTCTGCGCATGCGTTTCTGTACTGGATCCCGGTCCCTGGAGCATCCCAGGGTGACTTCCTCTGGTGACCCTTTAGTCTCTGGATGAGGAATGACCTTTCTTGTTTTAGCTTCAGGAACATCCCCACCTGACTTCTGGTCAGAGTTACTGTGAACATGGCTGCGCTTCTCCCAAGCCAGCCGGCCGCTCTGGGAATACTCGAACTCTCCCCACAGTCTCTTTCGAACCTGCCTTACCCAGACGGTCTTGGGTTCTGTTCTTTGATTCGCTGTCATGGATCCTGCTGCCCCCTCTCTATCCCTGTCACTTTCCTTCTTGGCCCTTTGTGCACTCTTGTAATTTAAAAAATTAAACTTGATTTTCTTTCTTTACCGTAAAAGTAACAACCTCTATTTTGTATTTAATTTCTTTGCTTTCCCTCCAAAAGCACCCTTCTACCTTTCATCCCTTTGCCCCTTGGGATTAATCTGCCCAACACTGTAAATCAACTATACTTCACTTTAAAAAATTAGCCTGTCTGTTGTAAATAGCGCTGCAATGAACATTGGGGTGCATGTTATCTTTTTGAATTACGGTTTTCTCCGGGTATATGCCCAGGAGTGGATTGCTAGCATGGAAGCAACCTAAATGTCCATCAACAGAGGAATGGATAAAGAAGATGTGGTACATATATACAATGCAATATTACTCAGCCATAAAAAAGAACAAAATAATGCCAATGGTAGCAACATGGATGGACCTAGAGACTGTTATACTGAGTGAAGTAAGTCAGACAGAGAAAGACAAATATCATATGATATCACTTATATGTGGAATCTAAAAAAAAAGGGGGGCACAAATGAACTTAATAACAAAACAGAAGTATAGTCACAGATGTAGAAAACAAACTTATGGTTACCAGGGGATAAGGAGGGGGGGAGGGATAAATTGGGAGACTGGGACTGACATATACACACTACTATATATAAAATAGATAACTAGTAAGAACCTGTTGTATAGCACAGGAAACTCTACTCAATACTCGGTAATGGCCTATATGGGAAAAGAATCTAAAAAAAAGGAAGAGTGGATATATGTATATGTATAACTGATTCACTTTGCTGTACACCTGAAACTAATACAACATTGTAAATCAATTATACTCCAATAAAAATTTTAAAAAATTAGCCTGTCAATTTTTACAAAAAACTAGCTGGGATTTTGACAGGGCTTGTGTTGAATATGTATGTATATCAGTTTGGTGGTATTCCCATCTTAACAATAGCAAGCCTTCTGATCTATGAACATTGGCTGTCTTTCCATTTCATTTAAGGTCTTCTTAATTTCTTTCTATAGTGTTCTGTAGTTTTCAGTGCATAAGTCTTGCACTTCTTTTGTTAAATTTGAGTATTTCATTCTCTTTGATGCTGTTGTAAATAGAGCTGTTTTCTTAATTTTATTTTCAGAGTGTTTCATGGCTAGTGTGTAGAAATAAAATTGATTTTTGTACATGGATCTTTTATCCTACAACCTTTTATCCTACAATCCTAAACTTGTTTGTTAGTTCTAATAATTGTTTGTGCGTTTTGGTGTGTTTGTGGATGCCAGTCTTAAGTATTTTAAAGCATTCTAAAGCACAGGTAGACCGCAGCACATAAAACCCAGCACTGAAATTGCACTGCAGATACCAAGAGCCCACACTACTCGTCCCTCCTCCCTAGGCACTGGGTGACGCCCCTGCTTTGGGGCCATAGTCTTAGTGGCATTCCTACTCTTGCTGACAGCCATACAATGATTTGGAGAGACATGTTTCTGGGACTCCAGGACGCACGGTGAAACATAAACCTATTTCCCACAGAAGTGGTGTTATAAAGACAAGTCAAGTCCTCAGCCTATCCTCTGGGGTCTATTTAAGTGGGCATCACTAGGTAAGGATGCCACCAGGTCCGGCTTCACCATTCCCAGAGTAACAGAATTTAAAGTTTCGTTTCTATAGGAAGCCACATCCTAAAGGAGTTTTGAATGAACCTTTACAAAAGAACCTTCCTATCAGCAGAGACTTCTTATGGGTTTTCACACAGACACATCTATCTATACACCTTTCCACTTCAGGACAGATTCCCAACGTACATTACTTTGAGGGACAGCGGTGGTTATTTTCACAAAAAACTGCTAAACTTGACACAAATTATAATTTTATTCTTTAGTAGACTATATTTTGCTTCAGGTTTAAAAACTGATTTCCAGCCAGCCAGCAGTCAGAGAACTACTTTGCATCTTGATCCATGAGTCACTGATTTAAGCATGCATTTGCCCAGAATACCCAGGCATGTGAAAGGATCAAAATATCACACTTTGATTGATTCAGAAAGTTATTTCCTACCATCACGCAGTCTGAGAGTTTCTATGCTGTGTCTGACTAATTGGGGAGGTTTAGGAGCTGAGAGCCAGGAGTCACTGTGCAGAAGACCTTGTTTCTTTTCTGGGCACCAAGATCCCAGGGAGTGAACCGGTTCTCCGTGGCAAAGTGTATCCGCATGACGCTCATCTGAGCACCATATGGGTATCATCTTTTGAAGGGATCCTGGTTATTTCGGTTTGACAAAAATCGAGAAACATTTTAGAAAGAAAATCGGATTTGTGTGTAAATGAAGAATATTCCTGAAAAGAAACTCTGTTACGAAACTGAAATCTGGAGACCGCGGTGGTGCTAAGTTGAGTCATCAGTTCCCTTTACACCCTAATAATTGACGGCACTTTGATCACAATGACTGCTCTGGGTGATGTTTTTGTGTTTGCTTTTTTAAGTACTTCCTTGTGTAAACAGGTTGTCTTACAATCATCTTGCAAACATGTTTACATTTGGGGGATCATGGAGAACATCTGTTAGAAACAGATTTCACGCTTTTCTGTCAACTCAGGGAAATCCGAATCATGTTTCTTGGTAATATAAAAGAGCTCTTGGAGAGTTAAATGAAGTTCTACGGGAAGGGGGTGTTATGGAATATTTTGATTGCTCTTCGTATATGTACTTAGAAATTTGTCCTGAAAACAACCGTTTGAAATAGTTCGAAACAGGTATTAATTATTATTCTGTGGTTGTAGATGGGGACAAGGAGGTATGGAGAGGTTAAGTGGCTTGGTCAGTGACTGAGAAAGTGGCCAAAGTGGGAACCACACACCCCGCAGGGCTTTTGATTGACAATCTTCAGGTATCAAGGGGCCTGTGATTTTATTTCCACAAAGTGTTCCGATTCCTTGCAATTTTATTAAAGTCATTTATTCTGGAGAGGGCAAGAGAAGGGGCTGAGTGATGGACTCCAAACAAGGGCAGTTTTTAAAAAAATTTATTTTATTGAAGTATAGTTGATTTACAAGGTTGTGTTAATTTCTGCTGTACAGCAAAGTGATTCAGTTATACATATATATCCATTCTTTTTCATATTCTTTTCCATTCTGGTTTATCACAGGATATTGAATATAGTTTGCTGTGCTCTACAGTAGGACCTTGCTATTTATCCATCCTATATATAATAGTTTGCATACGCTAATCCCAAACTCCCAATCCGTGCCTCCCCCTCCCCCCTCCCCCTGGCAACCACAAGTCTGTTCTCTATGTCTGTGAGTCTGTTAACAAGAGCAGTTTTCAAATCCGGGTCCCGAGTTAGAGATCTAGGTGTGTGTGGAGAGGAGGGGCATGCAGAGGGGAACAGGAACAAAGCTCAGAGGAGAAGCTGGACACACAAGACTACAGGCAAAACGCTTTACTGAAACCTCAGTACTGAGCCTGTGCCTGCCACGCCCGGAAGCACGATGTCCCTCTCAGAGGTACACCAACTTGCTCTGGCCCTAGGCAGGAGCTGCCTCCATGTGGAGGGAAATTACTGCCATCAGGAAGGAACAGAGACGCAGCAGGTTCCACAGCGCTGCCCCACGGGCAGCACAACCCCAAAAGCCAGGCCAAGGTACCCCTGCCCTTGACCCTGCCTTGAACTCATGACCCCCTCCGCCCCGTCAGTGCCTCAGAGGTCCCCACCCAAGTGAGCTCCCAGCGTCACTGCAGGACTTTTACCTCAGTCTGTCCTCTTTAGAGTGGGCTACTCCACCTGTACGGTGACTGAACAGCCAAGTGGCAGCTGTTTAAGGAGATGCGGCTGTACCATGGCTGCATGGCCTGGGGTGGGGGGGGGGTACCCTGTGCATGCATCCAGGCCCCTGTAGAGTGGGAGGAGTTGGGGGATGGGAGGACAAGGGGCAGCAAAGAAGGGCAGGGTGTCCACCGGCTTTCCCTGAACCACCATGCTCCAGCTGGGAGCTCCAAGGAGCCTGTGAATTCTAAACTCAAAGCCAGCCTTCTGAAAGGTCACTGAGTCATGGTAGAGGATAGAACGTATTTCATACAACCAGTCTGTTAGCTTGATTTACAACATTTTAATATTTAAACATATGGCACGTGAGCTTCAATTGTGCCCTTGTCCCACGCTGTACAAAGGTTAGGGCCAGGCCTCCCGGGGGGTCATCAAGATCAGGATTGTGTAGCCTGTAGACGGGCACTTGGGGATTATGCACTCTGATTCTGCAGACCCTGACCCTCTGGGTGAGGAAACTGAGGTGGCTGTAAGGGGCTTTCAGAATATCAAGGTGCTTACGCAACAAAGGTTTCCTTCACTGTTGTTTTGGGGAGACTATGTGCAAAGTGGGTAGCTAAATCTTTGCCCATCTAGCTGCTCTGCAGCCAAACACATCAGGGTCTTGCTATGGGTTAAATGAGAAAAATTTCATTTTTAAAAAAAAAATTCACCCAATTCTTTCATCTCTTGTGGTTTCTTTTTTCCATACTTTGCAATAATACATTTACCAGCAGCTAGTTTAACAACTTGATGGTACCAGTGGGAACCAACCCAACAGCAGTTAGACACACCAAGGAAGGACCAAGTGTAGCCAGGCAAAGAAAAATACCAATGAATGTTAGGCTGAACTGTGAGAAATAATTCAGTAGCTGTACATCAAATGCATAAATATGATTCATTTTTAAAGGCCCATACATGTTACACCCACTTTCAGGAGTTTCCCAAAGTAATTTAAAACTATTTGATGTTGCTTCCTGTTTTTCAGTCCTTTTATCTGTTGATGGGGGTGGCAATTCTACTGTTACCAACTGAATGAGAAGAAAAGTGAAGGATGGGGCAAGTTTCCTAGTTTTAGTCATCAAAATCTGCTTTAAAAGACCTATTTTAAATTTTAAATTTCCAAATTTGGGGCTGTAAGCTTCAAAGTCTAAGATTTATCCTGTATTATAACCCTAGATTGCACCAACATTTTCGCTTTATGAACTTACATCAACTTTGGGCTTCCTGCTCTCTCCAAAGCTTCCTACTAAAGCACCCGATCTTCAGAAGAGGGAGAAGAAAACAGGGTGGCAGCTCATTGGCCTCCGTCTATAGTCAATACATTTCTCCCTTCTTCCTTGAGGTAAGGACTGACCAGAAAAAGACCTTTTTCATATTTTGAAGCCAGTTTCAGAAACACGAGAATATTTCATAGATATTTATTCCATCAAATTATCCTCAGGTACCTCTCTGGAGAAGTGGTCACCTCTTCTTATTATATGGCCTGAAGAGCTCATTATTTTAATCCAGTAGATGGTTAATGAAAAGCAAACCTACACGCGCCATGAAATAACCACCCATCGACGCTATAGCAGGGTGAGAGGCATTTTCATGGTTGGGTGGCACAACTCACCTGCAAAGGCTTGACCACCAAGTGGTTGATTCTGATTAAACACCTCCAATGAGAAAAAAGGTACTATCTCCTAAAAAGCCAAGTCCATTTTGGGCAATTACATGCACAATATCACTGCATATATATTTAGAGAGTTCTCTCTCAGACGAGTCTGCCTCCCTGTAACCTAAAACCACTGGTCTGCCCTCCAGGGTCACCAGAGCAAGGATAACACCTACACACGTG
Organism: Balaenoptera musculus; assembly: GCF_009873245.2. Lineage (NCBI taxonomy): Eukaryota > Metazoa > Chordata > Mammalia > Artiodactyla > Balaenopteridae > Balaenoptera > Balaenoptera musculus. The sequence continues at coordinate 68,033,407 of NC_045796.1, read as the reverse complement.
TTAGGGAACAGTCACGGCTCCATCTTTTTTTACCCCATTTTTTTTCTCCAGGTAACTGTTTCCAGTTCCTTCAAATGTCACTTAGGACATGGTTTCAAATTTTCTCACTACCATTGTCTTGGGCCATTGTCTTTTGAAATAAAAAAAGCTCCAAGTTAAAAAAAATAACCATTTAAATTTAATACCATGCAATAGCCAACGATACATTTGCCAATATGTCCATCAAAATGAAATCTCAAATTCAGCATCATTTTAACAGTGAGGAGCAGACAGAACTATCTATCCCCTTCCTAGCCCTGCAGTGCAATCACAATTTCGTTAATGTTTTGGGCAACTCCGTCACCTCACTGACTGGGATTGAGCTTGCGGAAATTAATTCCTATAAGGATTTCTCATATATTGCTATTGCATTTTATTTCCCACATTCTCTATTCGTGAGTTCTGTTTTTGGATACAACTGTAGGTCTTGACACTGATTTCTATTATTAAATGTCAGCTCTCTCAGGTTGAGTTCCTTGTTGTTTTCTTCTTTCTTCTGTTTATCCGCTCAGTGGCAAAGGAACACATGAAAGAGAACTCTGCACTCAAGAGATTTTTTTTTTTTTTTAAATCCTGAAATTGCAGTCGGTTTACAAAGCAGTGGGCAGTCAGGGTGAAAACTAACTCAATACACAATACCCTTTAGGAACTGGCTCCGTGTGTATGCTGCGTTGAATTCTGCTTGGTCAATTCCGAGAGGAAGCTCGGAATAAATATTTACCATATTTATTTATTTCTCCTACTGAGAACTATCTAAGACAAGAGGGTGTTTAATGATGAAAGAGATTTCAAGATTTCTGCTCTGCGCTGTGTCCTGCCCATGGGGCGTGAGGACAGATACAGGTCCCAGCTTCATAATGAAACCAGACACAGTTCACTTCCTTTTTTTCTGAAACCACCCCCTCACCTGGGGGATGTCTTGAGATGACACAGAGTTAGTCAAGTGTCACTAACCTGAGATAATGAAGGGAATGATTGGTACTCATTATCAGTGACAATAATAATATTTAAAATATCCTCCTGGGAAGACAGACAGCATTTGCTTGGGATAGAATACAGCCCTGACTAAGCTGACCTGCTCCAGCTGCAGATGCCTACAATCCCGAAAGGAGAGAGGAGACATTTCAACTCCAGAGCTGTTTTCTCTTATAAGTGGCATAAAAAGGAGAGGTCAAGAAGTGTCCAATCAGATGAGTGGACAGGGGGCTACACCTCCATGGTTTATTTACTGAACATGAACTACCAAGAAATCACAAACACTCTTTGTCCAATCCCTCCTCTGCCCCTGGCTTTCGGGAGACAGTCCGACTACCGGAGATCAGAGTGCAACACACAACCTGGTCATCAGGTGGGCTCTTCCCTTCCCGTAGCCTGGAGGGAGAGAACCAAAGGCTGGGGCAGTGGAGCATGTCTGCCATCTATCCAGACAAGTGGAAAAAAACCCAAAACAAATGTAGAACCTAGACCCTTCTTGTCTCAGGGTCCCCCAGGAAATGTCTTCAGTCTTGGCTCTTTTCTACTGTCAACCTTTTTATTGAGGACACAGAGGTGATGTGTCCCATCCTTGGGCTTCCTGTAGGCTCTTCCTCCTCCTACCAGGAATCAATGACCATTCTTGAGTGCTGGATCCTATGCCCGTGCTCTCACTTAAGGAATTTGTCCCTGCATTTATCCTTACTCTTCCTGTGACATCAATGTCTCTCTCTCCAGGACCACTGGCATCCAAGCACGTTTACTATCTCCCATCTTAAAATCCCTTCTTGATTCCATAACTTCTCCAGGTACCACTCCCTTTCTCTGCCCTGGTTTCGAAGGCAGACCCTCAGAAGAGTTGTCTAGACTTACTTGTTTTCAGATTTCTCATTCTCTCCTTAGCCTGTTGTAAGTAGGTTTTGTGTTATTTCAGAGCAACTGCTTTTATCAAGGTCCCCAAGGATTCTACCTTCCCCATTCCATGCTTCACTTTCTATTGTCCTCTTCCATGACATTTTAGCATCACTTGACTCCGTGGCCCACTTCCTCCATGAAACGACTTCTTCCCATGGCTTTAATGGCATCACATTGTCCTGGCTTCTCACCTGGCCTTCTCACCTCACCTGTGACCCCTTCCCCCACAGCTCCTTGGCTGGCTCCCCTTCTAAATGTTAGAGTGTTCCAGAGCTCCAACCTTGAAATTTTTCTCTTCTCTAACTACACTCACTCCCAGGTCTATGGCTTCTATTACCCATAGGCTGAGGGCTCCCAAATCTGTTATATGTTGCCCTGACCTCCTCCCCGATTTCCATATCCAACTACCCACTCAGCATCTGAACTGTATATCCAACATGCATCTCAAATATTACATGGCTGAAATGGAATTCTTGTTACCACTCTCCCTACTATCACTCTCCTGCTTGACACTTTTCCTTTAGACTTTGCGCTGCTCTTAGAATAGAATCCAAGGCCTGCAAAGCCCTGCTTGGCCCTCTCTTCTCATTCATACCCGTCCTCCTCTTCTTCCCCCTTCTCCAGTTACTTCCGCCTGAGGGCCATTCCACCACCTATGTCCTGTCTGCTCCAGCGCTTTTTGCATCTTCTTCTGCCTTGGCCTGGAAGGCCCTTCCCTTAGCATGGTAAGGGCCTTCTCTCCCATGTCAGGCATTACCTGACCTTCCTATACACACATCCCTATAATTGCCCTCCTCCTGATCACATTGCTCCATTTTATTACCTTTCTAGCACTCATCACTCTGAAATTACCTTGTTGACGAATAGGATTGCTGGTTTATAGTTTGTATTCCTGAAACAGAATGTGAATCTCCACTAGAGCAGGAATCTTGTTTCTTATGAAACTGAGTTATTTGTAGTGAGGTGGATGGACCTAGAGTCTGTCATACAGAGTGAAGTATGTCAGAAGAAGAAAAACAAATACTGTGTGCTAACACATACATATGGAATCTAAAAAAAAAACAAAACAAAACATTGTCATGAAGAACCTAGGGGCAAGACGGGAATAAAGACGCAGACCTACTAGAGAATGGACTTGAGGATATGGGGAGGGGGAAGGGTAAGCTGGGACAAAGTAAGAGAGTGTCATGGACATATATACACTACCAAATGTAAAAGAGATAGCTAGTGGGAAGTAGCCGCAGAGCACAGGGAGATCAGCTCGGTGCTTTGTGACCACCTAGAGGGGTGGGATAGGGAGGGCGACGCAAGAGGGAAGAGATATGGGGACATATGTATATGTATAACTGATTCACTTTGTTATAAAGCAGAAACTAACACACCACTGTAAAGCAATTATACTCTAATAAAGATGTTAAAAAAACAAAAAGGAATCTTGTTTCTTGTGCTATGCTGTATTCCTACCATCTAGAACAGTACTTGGAATACAGCAGGTGATTAATATTCGCCGACTGGATGCAAGTATGTGTGAGTAACAATGGGTGGTATGATACCCCTCAGGAAAGACCTCTGCATACTGCAAAATAATCACGTACAAGTAAGGTAAGAGAAGTAACGTGTTACAACTAGTCCAGACTCTGTCTTCTCAGACATCATCACTCTATGAACATCTGCCATCTTGATTCCATTTCAGCAGGTTAAAAAGACAGAGTCCAAGCTCTCACTGCCTCTCGCCAGTCCCCAAACTGGTCTCCTTGCTGCCCATCTTTTTCTTCTCCAGGTCATCTTCTACAATGTAGGGAGTCATCTTTCAACATGGAAACCTCGTCATACCACTTCCCTGCATCCCACTGATTTTAGAATGAAGCTCGAATATGGCTTCCAAGGTTGTTCAGGATGCTGCTCTTTCTTAAGCCTCATCTTTAGCCACTGCTCCTACCCTGCTCTATGTCCCAGCTGTCCTGAAATTCAGTTCTTTGAAAGCACCAGGTGTTGTCCCCTCAGGATTCACATAGTCATTCATTCCCCTCACCCTGACCTGGCTAACTCATCCTTCAGGTGTCAGATTCGACAGCATTTCCTCTGGGAGCTTTTTTGGACCCTCCCTGTCCGGGTTAGGTTTGCTTCTTTTGTAACTGACAGCATCCCGCACTTCTGCAGTAACAGCCTTTGTCATTCCCGTGATGATCACTCATTTAAATGTCTCCCCCACTCCTCTGTAAGTTCCTTGAGGGCAAGGACTATGCTCTCCTGTCCATCTCTGAGCCCTAGCAAGAGGTGCTCAAGAATAATTACGGAATTAATGAACAAATGGACTAATGTGTGAATCCCACCAAAGACAAAAGAGATAATTCTAGAGGGTGTGTATGTGGTTAGCTTTGATTTTTCTATTTTCTTTAATCTCTTTGATTCTTCCTAATTCTTGCACTTCATTTTCAACATTCTTGCTTTTAGAGTTCTAGTCTTTACTTGTATTTTGAATCAACCTACATTTCTCCCTTATTTTGTGTTTTTCATACCAAGCAGAAATAAACAATTGTTCTTTTTTTTTTACAGATTTTTTTTTGATGTGGACCTTTTTAAAAAAGTCTTTATTGAATTTGGTACAATATTGCTTCTTTTTATGTTTTGGTTTTTTGGCCGCAAGGCATGTGGGATCCTACCTCCACGACCAGGGATTGAACCCACACCCTCCGCACTGGAAGGCAAAGTCTCAACCACTGGACCGCCAGGGAAGTCCCAAACAATTGTTCTTTTTTTTTTTGTATTTTATTTATCTTTTTATACAGCAAGTTCTTATTGGTCATCTATTTTATACATGTTGGTGTATACATGTCAATCCCAATCTCCCAATTCATCCCACCACCACCACCCCCCGCCACCCCGCTTTCCCCCCTTGGTGTCCATACGTTTGTTCTCTACATCTGTGTCTCTATTTCTGCCTTGCAAACCGGTTCATCTGTACCATTTTTCTAGATTCCACATATATGCGTTAACATATGATATTTGTTTTTCTCTTTCTGACTTACTTCACTCTGTATGACAGTCTCTAGGTCCATCCACGTCTCTACAAATGACCCAGTTTCGTTCCTTTTTATGGCTGAGTAATATTCCATTGTATATATGTACTACATCTTCTTTATCCATTCGTCTGTCGATGGGCATTTAGGTTGCTTCTGTGACCTGGCTGTTGTAAATAGTGCTGCAATGAACATTGGGGTGCATGTGTCTTTTTGAATTGTGGTTTTCTCTGGGTATATGACCAGTAGTGGGATTGTTGGGTCATATGGTAATTCTATTTTTAGTTTTTTAAGGAACCTCCATACTGTTCTCCATAGTGGCTGTATCAATTTACATTCCCACCAACAGTGCAAGAGGGTTCCCTTTTCTCCACACCCTCTCCAGCATTTGTTGTTTGTAGATTTTCTGATGATGCCCATTCTAACCGGTGTGAGGTGATACCTCATTGTAGTTTTGATTTGCATTTCTCTAATAATTAGATTTTGAGCAGCTTTTCATGTGCCTCTTGGCCATCTGTATGTCTTCTTTGGAGAAATGTCTATTTAGGTCTTCTGCCCATTTTTGGATTGGGGTGTTTGTTTTTTTAGTATTGAGCTGCATGAGCTGTTTATATATTTTGGAGGTTAATCCTTTGTCCATTGATTTGTTTGCAAATATTTTCTCCCATTCTGAGGGTTGTCTTTTCATCTTGTTTCATCATAGTTTCCTTTGCTGTGCAAAAGCTTTTAAGTTTCATTAGGTCCCATTTGTTTATTTTTGGTTTTATTTCCGTTACTCTAGGAGGTGGGTCAAAAAAGATCTTGCTGTGATTTATGTGATTTATGTCAAAGAATGTTCTTCCTATGTCTTCCTCTAAGAGTTTTATAGCGTCTGCTCTTATATTTAGAGTTTATTTTTGTGTATGGTCTTAGGGAGTGTTCTAATTTCATTCTTTTACATGTAGCTGTCCAGTTTTCCCAGCACCACTTATTGAAGAGATTGTCTTTTCTCCATTGTATATCCTTGCCTCCTTTGTCATAGATTAGTTGACCACAGGTGCATAGGTTTATCTCTGGGCTTTCTATCCTGTTCCATTGATCTGTATTTCTGTTTTTGTGCCAGTACCATATTGTCTTGATTACTGTAGCTTTGTAGTATAGTCTGAAGTCAAGGAGTCTGATTCCTCCAGCTCCATTTTTTTCCCTCAGGATTGCTTTGGCTATTCAGGGTCTTTTGTGTCTCCATACAAATATTAAGATTTTTTGTTCTAGTTCTGTAAAAAATGCCACTGGTAGTTTGATAGGGATTGCAATGACTCTGTAGGTTGCTTTGGGTAGTATAGTCATTTTCACAATATTGATTCTTCCAATCCAAGAACATGGTATATCTCTCCATCTGTTTGTGTTATCTTTGATTTCTTTCATCAGTGTCTTATACTTCTCTGAGTACAGGTCTTTTACCTCCTTAGGTAGGTTTATTCCTAGGTATTTTATTCTTTTGGTTGCAATGGTGAATGGGATTGTTTCCTTAATTTCTCTTTCTGACCTTTCGTTGTTAGTGTCTAGGAATGCAAGAGATTTCTGTGCATTTATTTTGTATCCTGCAACTTTACCAAATTCATTGATTAGCCTTGGTAGTTTTCTGGTGGCATCTTTAGGATTATCTGTGTATAGTATCATGTCATCTGCAAACAGTGACAGTTTTACTTCTTCTTTTCTAATTTATATTCCTTTTATTTCTTTTTCTTCTCTGACTGCCATGGCTAGGACTTCCAAAACTATGTTGAATAATAGTGGCAAGAGTGCACATCCTTGTCTTATTCCTGATCTTAGAGGAAATGCTTTCAGTTTTTCACCATTGAGAACAATGTTGGCTGTGGGTTTGTCATATATGGCCTTTATTATGTTGAGGTAGGTTCCCTCTATGCCTACTTCTGGCGGGTTTTTATCATAAATGGGTGTTGAATTTTGTCAAAAGCTTTTTCTGCATCTATTGAGATGATCATATGGTTTTTCTTCTTCAGTTTGTTAATATGGTGTATCACACTGATTGATTTGCATATATTGAAGAATCCTTGCATCCCTGGGATAAATCCCACTTCATTATGGTGTATGATCCTTTTAATGTGTTGTTGAATTACGTTTGCTAGTATTTTGTTGAGGATTCTTGCATCTATACCCATTAGTGATATTGGTCTGTAATTTTCTTTTTTTGTAGTATCTTTGTCTGGTTTTGGTATCAGCGTGATGGTGGCCTCGTAGAATGAGTTTGGGAGTGTTCCTTCCTCCACAATTTTTTGGAAGAGTTTGAGAAGGATGGGTGTTAACTCTTCTCTAAATGTTTGATAGAATTCACCTGTGAAGCCATCTGGACCTGGACTTCTGTTTGTTGGAAGATTTTTTTTTTTAACATCTTTATTGGAGTATAATTGCTTTACAGTGTTGTGTTAGTTTCTGCTATATAACAAAGTGAATCAGTATACGTATACATATATCTCCATATCTCCTCCCTCTTGCGTCTCTCTCCCACACTCCCTATCCCACCCCTCTAGGTGGTCACAAAGCACCGAGCTGATCTCCCTGTGCTATGCGGCTGCTTGTTGGAAGATTTTTAATCACAGTTTCAATTTCATTATTTGTGATTGGTCTGCCAAACAATTGTTCTTTATCTTACCTAAGTTTAGGCCCTTTCTTCTAAAGTCTTTTTCACCTTCACTTTCTCCTAGTCCATCCCATGTTTACAAGCATCTACATTTATACCTTAAAGTACTCTGCAGTGTTTATTATTGACTATAATAGTTTTCTTTTATGATTCTTACAGTTTCATTTATTATATGGCTATGTTTAAGGATAGTTAAGTCTAATAGACAAAGTTCCTTAGAGCAATTAAAATTCAGGCTAATAGCTTTTCAAGTATTTTCAAAGACATTCTATGGACATTTTCCAGGAGTGTAATGCTAACCAAGAAACCTGAAGGAGAAGCATCTATTGTTTAAAGGGAAGAGGGGCAGTGCCTTCACACAGTTGACTTTTCTTTGTTACTGACTGGCTTTTTCTGCTCCGTGAAGAATACAGACAGGACGAAAGGGCCATGATATTCCATGAGTAAATAACTCTTTTAAGTACTTGAATTGCAAGTTAGAAAAAAATTACTCTCCAGTGATTAAAACAGCTTTCTAGGAGCCCGTGTTATTGCATCCAAGTACATCCCTCATCCTAGTGGGGGAGTTTATTCCTTTCAAGGATTGAGCCACACAGCTGATAAGAGTTTTGATAAATAATTTCATTGTATCTGTATTTGACTTCTGTTAATACAGGCATTATCAATGATCAGTACACAAGAGCTATAATGAACCCATTAATGTTAATACATTCTCATTAATTCAAAAGATATGCATTTCATTGATTCGTCATGGAAAGACCAATATGTACTCTTAAGAAAAGCTAACAGTGTTAAGCCAAGAGGGTCACTGTAAGTATCTAAAATAAAAGTGGAACAAACAACGGATCATTTGTTCTTCTTTGCAGGTATCCAAACAGGTAGCAGCATAGTACAGTGATTGAGAGTGTGGGCTCCAGGGCCTAAGGAGGCCTGGGTTTGGTTCCAAGCTTTGCCATTTACTGCCTATAAGGTATCCAGAAAAAGTTACTTAACTCCTCTAAATCCAATACTATAAACTGGGGATAACAGTACTTACCAAATAGGGTTTCTGTGACGATTAAAGGAAATAATACATATAAAGTAAAATTTGAGCCCAGTCCCAGGTACATAGCAAATGTTCAGAACATTTTACCTAAATTAACTATTTTCTTTTATCTTACATTAATTACCCTTTGTACAAACATGTGACATGTAAAAACATTATTTACATGTAAGGCTTTATGTGATACTTATAAGCCTCTATGTGCATATGACATTTAGGAAATTTTATCTACATGCTGTAGGAACTGTTTGAATTTTTACCTGTCATGTACATGTAGCTATATCTAGTGATGGTGATTAAGTCATGATCCTTCCAGGGTCTCCTGTGGGCCCAGTTTTTACTGCCCTTACTTAATTAGGTTAGCTTCAATCAACAACTAAAATGTGATGACTTAATGAAGAGCATACATATGATTAATTCACACATACCAAAAATAAACTTAAATACATTAATATAACGTCCAAAATTCATTATTTAAAATATTGTACATATTATAGAGAAATGCTTAATGATAGGTCAACCTATCACTTGATTTGTGATATGTTTACTGAGCTATCAATTTAAACTAAAAAAGCCTGAAATTTGAATATACAGAATGGACAAAAAGCTGCAGAAAAAACCTTCTGAAACTATATAACATTATCCAGCAGCTGGAAAACCAATTATTTATTGAAAATATTCAGAATTTGATATTACCCAGTAACTGCAAAAGTTGCTAGAAAGATATCATTAACACTTATTGAAGATTCTTAGTTGGTTAAAATGTTTTAAATAACAAATGTTTAGTAGTTTTAGTTACTGGCAAAAACAATCTCTTAAAATATGATGCTCATTCACTTTGAAAAGAAAACTATTAACTTGGACATTTCTAGATAATCATGAAGCCACAGTTTAAAACTCCCAGACATGTGTGTGAAAACATATATAATTTGCCTGTTATTGAAACACTACGTCGGTCAAAACTGGGAGTTGCTTATCTTGCTTTATATTATTTGTTACAATCTGTCTGTGTCTAGGTAAATGGGTCTTGCTCAGGTCTTGGGAACATTAAAAACCCAGAAAAGCCAGCACAGCACTAGGAAATCCTGATGTAACAGAAAGACACAGGGTGAAGAGTCAGAAGACGCTGCTGTAAGCATAATTCGACCTTTTGCTAACTGTGTGACCTGTGTCATTCATTCATTCACCTACTCCAGATATCGTTGATATCAACGGACAAGACAGATATGCCCCTTGAAGAGCTCACTCAATAAGGCTTACTAGCACCCTAAAAATGTGGAGGACCACAAAGATGGCAAGGAATTTAAACCAGGCATCACAATAGAAAGTCCATGAAGATTACCATTTTCATGGAACAGACAGCCTCTGGGTCTGTTTCTTTGTCCACAGAACACAACAGAAACACCTGCTTTCTCTACCTCAGTAAGGATCAAACTCTGTGAGCACTTGTTATGGTGTACACATTTGAAATTAAAAGAAAAAAATACTACCTTATCAGAATAAACCATTAGGCAAACTAATTCTCTTAAGTTCAAGGTTCTCAGAACAAAGCTTGCCTACTTCACAATATCTTCACTGATACATTTATTGGCCCTTCCGAAGAAGCCAAATATTTGCATAACTATGAACCTTCTTCTAATATCTTAAGTCTTGGTACAGATCTTAATATCCCTAAGTGGGTCCCTATATTTGGCAGAGAACTCTTCAAACCATTTTAAGACTACTTGCTTTTTGAATAGGTTTTTACCTATGAGTTTCTTGGAGTGAGTCAGAATATATCCAGTAGAAAGTCTCTTAACGGATGGCCCTTAATTGACTGGATGGATTAATCGGACTTCTCCATCTCCTCTATAAAATATACTGACTGACACTGTGCGGTCAAATGAAGGCTGAAAGCTGCCCTCTGGCACCCTGGAGCTCCCTCCTCGGAACTTCAGGCTTAAACTGTTAATGCCACTGTACTTGTTATTGTAATTATGGAATATATACGTATAGATATATTATGTATATGTAATATATATGTTTAAGTATCATGTTGGCTAATGAAATATGAGTGTGAAAATAAAGTTATTTTTCTGAAAGTTTAGTGAAATCAAATGAAAGAAGCAAGTTGCTGAAGGAAATCTGCTACTCAATTAGATATGAATAAGAAAACTTGAAGACTGGAGAAACAGTAAAAATTTACAATGATTTTGCACTCAGATTGCATGACGAGTGTCTTTAAAAATTCTTCCACTTTAAAGAGACTGAACATGAAAATCTTGCAGTAACATGCATGGAGGATGACACAGAATTCCAATCAGTAGAGCCACTCTCCAAGAAAAGGCCTTGGGCTCACATCAGATTGGCAAATAACTGTTCATGTGTAGCTGTAAGTTAAATACATTCCTTAGGCTATGTAGTATCTTTTTTTATTTTTTATTTTTAAATGATTCACCCTTTAACTGATTTTTCAACTAACTAGAAAACTTGTGGTCCCAATCAGGTTAGCTAACAGGGCTATGACTGTACAACCAGCCCCAGGAATCTCTAGGAATATGGAGAGTCTTCTTTTTGCTCTTTCTCATTTTTTTTTATTGTCTGACATTTATCAATGGTCATTCATTGCTTATTTAATTAAAAATATTATTTTTTAATGGAAACATTATATATATAAATTTCAGGTATCCTGGAGCAAACAGAAAAGAAGGTCAAATATATTCACTCATGTGCTGTTTATTTAGTTAGTAATTTTAATTTTGCCTTCTGCATCTCTATTTCTGGTGTGAGGACACCTACTTATTTGTAAAATTGGTTTAATTGGGGTTCAATGAACATGAACCTCCCAGTAACAGAAGCTGGACCTTTCCAGTGTAAAGGTTGATTCTGGGGCAGCGGAACTCTCGCATGTGTGAACAAGGTTTCCTTTTACTAATCTGGTTCTCCTCCTGTATATTTTGGGAAATGACACAAGTCCAGGAGTAGCACATCATGGGCAAAATGCACATCTCTGTCTGGGCCTTAAAGGGGCTGTGACTCAAGGCACTTCGCTGGGGATGCCCAGGGGCTGTGCATGACCAGACACTGGCAAAGCATTTTTGAGAAACCTCCTCCTCAACTGAGAAATCCACTATGAGAAAGCTGTAGCTTGTACTGAACAAAGAAATCAAGTTAATGAAACACCAAAAAAGACAGGTTTGTCTCAGTCTCAGTATCAAACACAGGCCACCCTCCTTTACCAGAATGATAACAACCAAAAAAACATTTATAGGAAACGACCACTTGAAAGCAGTAAGATGGGATGTCCAGCTAAGACTCGTTTTAGCCTTTACTTTTATCTTTCTCCCTGTGGGTGGGGGTGGGGAAAACTGGCCCTGAACCTGTTCAAAGTCCAGTTCAACAGCCAACGGGACTTACGGTTATTCCTCAGTAAACAGATCTCTAACTTCCACATGTCAGGATGAATGCTGGATCACGTCTCCACCACAGAGCAGGCAAGCAGTGTGGATGAGCTTAGAGAGACTGTGGATGTGCCTGGCTCTCCTAGGCCCTTTGACGGCTGGGGGACTGCTGGACAACAAAGGGACCCACCCGGACAACAAAGGGACCCACCTGGACACAACCCTGGGCTCTATAGGCAGCTGCATCGCTAGTGTAGACACTGCCCACGGCAACTGTTCAATTGTTTTCATGGAAGAACTTCCTATAGCTATACCTGAAAAAGGGAAATAAAACCAAAAACTCAACCTCAGAGAAAAATAACGTGGTAAATCTTGAACGTTCCGCTTAATTTCAAAACTGCTGTTGATCCGCATAGAAGACGTAGTGGGTGGAACTGTGGTCCCCCACAAGAAGACACATCCATGTCCTAACTCCTGGAACTATGAATGTGACCTTATTTGGAAAAAGGGTCTTTGCAGATAGAATTAAGTTGAGGGTCTCGAGATGAAATCATTCCAGATTAACTGGGTGAGCCCTAAATCCAAGACAAGTGTCCTTATAAGAGACAAGAGAAGACACGGAGGAGAAGGCCATGTGAAGATGGAGGCCAAGGTTGGAGGTATGCAGTCACTTCCCTTGCAGCCTCCAGAGGTTCCCCAGAAACTGGATGAGGAAAAGAAGGATTCTCCCCAAGGCCTTGGGAGAAAAGTGGGACACCTTGATTTCGGACTTCTGGCATTCAGAACTGTGAGAGAATACAGTTCTGTTGTTTGAAGCCACCCAGTTTGTGACAGTTTGTTACAGTAGCCCTAGGAAAGTAATACAGAAGGCTAGTAAGATAGCCTATCAGGAGACTGGTGGGAAAACTTCAAGAAACAGCTCCTGAAATAGAAGTCTATGTGTCAATATCATCCCCCTACGCCCAAAGCACAACGATTCTGAAGGGAGAAGCAAGCAGGACAGAGGGTGGAAACCTCCTCTAAATGCATGCCTGAGCCCCAAATCTGATGCTTAAGAATCTGAAGGCTGGGGCTTCCCTGGTGGCACAGTAGTTAAGAATCTGCCTGCCAGTGCAGGGGACACGGGTTCGAGCCCTGGTCTGGGAAGATCCCACATGCCACAGAGCAACTAATCCCGTGCGCCACAACTACTGAGCCTGCGCTCTAGAGTCCGCGAGCCACAACTACTGAGCCCGCGCGCCTAGAGCCTGTGCTCCGCAACAAGAGAAGCCACCACAATGAGAAGCCCGCGCACCACAGCGAAGAGCAGCCCCCGCTCGCCGCAACTAGAGAAAGCCCGCGCACAGCAACGAAGACCCAACACAGCCAAAATAAAAACAAATTAATTAATTAAAAGGGAAAAAAAATCATTAAAAAAAAAAAAAAAAGAATCTGAAGGCTGGATCAGTGGCCAAACCTGGTCTGTGTCAGAATCACCTGGAGAACTTTTAAAAATGTTGATTTCTCCACTTAAGGATGGTTGAATCAGAATTTCTCGGGGTCAGGTTTGAGAAACTGTGTTTCTGAAAAGTTTCCCATGTGATTCTGATAATCCAGCCTTCTTAAGAATGACTGGCCTAGATGGTCTGCCCCTCCCTTAAATGTTTGAGAGGTAAATCTGAAGTCAACTTCTTTTAAATAGACATGTCTTTAACAGGCTGGTTTTTTTTTTTTTTTTATAATTGGAGTATAATTGCTTTACAATGTTGGCTTAGTTTCTGCTGTATAACGAAGTGAATCAGCTATATGTATACATATATCCCCTCCCTCTTGGACCTCCCTCCCATCCCCCCCCCATCCCGCCCATCTAGGTCATCACAGAGCACCGAGCTGAGCTCCCTGTGCCATACAGCAAGTTCCCACTAGCTATCTGTTTTACACATGGTAGTGTTCTTATGTCAAACCTCATCTCCCAATTCATCCCACCCTCCCCTTCTCCCACTGTGTCCATACATCCATTCTCTACATCTGCATCTCCATTCCTGCCCTGCAAATAGGTTTACCTGTACCACATGTACCTCAATGTTCACTGCAGCACTATTTACAACAGCCAGGACATGGAAGCAACAGACTAGTTCTTATTTTAAAAATCAATTCTATTGTTTATGTAAAGCCAATAGAGATGCATTATAAAGTATTAAGCAATACAGGGAAGCACAAAGATGAAAGTAAAAATCACCCAGATTCACCACCTTGTGGAATCTTCCACGCATTTATTCCCAGCATTTACTGGCACACAGATGTATCTGTACAGTTTAACCTTGTGACTCCAAGTGTGGTCCACAGGCCAGCAGCACTGGCGACAGTGGGGAAATTGTCAATAGGCTCAGAAACTCAGATTCCAGAATTCAGAATCCAGTCCTTCTGAATCGGAATCTGCATTTGCATATAAGTATTTGAGAAGCACTGGTTTCAGATAACTGAAAACATACTATGTTTTATGACATACAAGTCATACTTCTTGTTCTGTAACTTGTTTTTTTCACACATCAAGGTGTTAACCTCTGTCCTCAGCAATAAATACAGACCTATATGATCTTTCTTAATGGATACATGATATTCCTTTATGTACCAGAATTTATTTCATCTGTCCCCTTTTGATGAGTTCTATTTTCACATTTTTTTTCGTACAACTGCAAAGAGCACTGATAAAAGAATCCTTGACAATACATCTTCCTGTCTCGCCAATATTATTTTTGGGCAAATCCCTAGAAGTGTGTTTGATAAGTCAAATGATGGGCACACTTCTCATTTGGATACGTCATGCCAGATGCCTTTCCCCAAATACCACACCAGCCCACAGGCTGTATACACCAGCAACACAGGAGTTTTCATAATAATTTTAACCTCTGCCTATCTGATACTTAAACATGACAGTTCATTGATACTTTTTCCTGCATCTTTCTAAAAACTATCAAAAAGCTGAATATCTTTTCATACATTTACTGGCCATCTGTATTACTCCCTTTGTGAACCGTCCAGAGTAATTTTGGTTATTTAAAATAGCAGTTATAGAAGAATCTGTGGAATTATAGAGTTTCGAAATACGGTTTAATCACAATGAAAAGACACGAAGAAGAGAAAAAAGAAGGAAGGGAGCAGAAAACGTGCCATAAAAAAGGATAATCAAAAGATTAGTTTGTGTGTTTATTTATAGACACTGGTTATAGCATCCAGTGATTAGGCAAATTAATGCAGCTGTGTATGATGGCAGTTCTGGGATCAGCTCCCAAATCCTTTTCAAATGATGCCACCTGTCACTTAAGTATTTTGCATTTGCCTTTTATGTTACATACATTTCATGATGATTCCCATTTTAAAAACATCATTAGTTAACCCTTTGGAGGCTGGCATGATATAGACTTCTAATATCTCTCTTACAGTCAGGAACACAGAGCAAACCTTCCCCCCTCACCCTAGACAGGCAGGAGAAACAGGGTGTTTGCCTCTGAAAAAGAACACTCCTCTCCAAATGGTCACTTTTTAAGAAAGAGAGCAGTTGTATCCACATCACTGGGTGCAAGTTCCCAGCTCAGCACCAAGTGAAAAACAATGGGGGTCAGAGGTGGTGGATCGGCTGGATGTGAGCAGGACGTGCAGACCAGGCTTCACTTGCAGGACACGTGCAGCCTTCACGCTCCCTGGGTGACCTCAGGCCTGCTTTGTCACAGAGGTGTCCACCGAGGGCTCTGCGCCTTATACGTAGACCCTCTTGCCCTAACAAACGGCAGGGGTCTTCTCACAGGGCCCCCAGAAATCTCTTTCAACCTGATGATGCCAAACGGGTGAAAACCCATCTCATTCGCCCCTACCACCCTCTGCTGGCCACAGCTTCACTTGTGGAATGAAAGGAGACAAATCAGTCACCTTCGTTTACTGAGCATTTTCCACGAATAGCAAGAGCAGCGGGCCGGGCTCTGGGGAGGCAGGAACGCAGGGAAGCCGAGGGCAGAGAAAGTGTCCAGACCCCACTCTGCAATCTGAGGAATGTGAACGGGGGCTGATCGAGGTCTTAGTCAACACGGTTCAGGATGTGAGAGCAAGCGGGTCCCACTCTAAAAGCCTGAAGAAAGGAATTTTCGGATAAAAAAAGAAGCCGGACCTTCTACAGCAGGTCCTATGTAAACATATGAAGCACACAAACCTCCGGCACTGTGCAACCTAAAATAGATTTCAGTAGCTGCTAGAATGCGAGTGTTATGCACAACAGAGTCTTCCAGGTTTTAAAGGGATGGGGAACTCTGGAACCCACCTCAAAAATGTGGGTCAGAGCGAGCCCAGCACCCCTGTCAGAGAGACAGGGCGGCAGGAGGGGAGGCCTGGGGGCTGCCCGATGCAGACTTGAATATTTGCATAGGGGATGCGAAGAGCAGAAAGAATGAAGATCTTTAAACAAAGGGTAAAAATGAACACTTCATAAATATAAATATATATACATATACGCGCACGTGTGTGTGTACGTATATATATTGACCTGAGTGAAGTGAGTGACTGTTCTACCTGTGTAATAAGGTTCAACAGAATATTTAAGTTCACAGTAATACAATGTAGAAGCTGAGAAGTCTCTCTCAGTGTTTGGCACATGTGCTGTGTGCTTTATGTCCTGCTCTCAAACGGTGGTATCTTTTTTTGAACAATTTAGGGGCAAAAGTGACGCGGCCCATACATCCTAGAACCAATTCTAAAATAGTAAGAGGTGGCCAGGTTGCCTGGTTTAGGAGAAACAGCGAGTTTGCCTCTGAAAAGGAACACCGCTCTCCGGCTGCTCACTTGTGAGGAAAGAGAAGAGTTGCATCCACCTCACTGAGGGTAAAACTGGTTCCCTGCTAAGAACCGAATGAAAAAAAAAGGGGGGGTCAGACGTCATGCACTGCCTTGAGCAGAACGTGCAGACCAGGCTTCATTCTGCAGATTCTCAACGCATACGTCAAGGCTGTCCTCCAGTCTGAAGATCTAACAGCCTACTGGTCAAAAGAGACGAAAATCACAGGATGGGCGTGGATCACATTTCTGCTCCTCAAGCCGCAGCCACCCCGACTGGCCAGGGAGGAGGCATCTTCTGTCCCCTTCCCCGCTTACAGTGGGGACAGCGGGCTGTTGGCAACTCCTCCCACACAAAGCGCTGTTCACGCTGCAAAAGTGTTTACTGCTCGCAAGCGCCGCTCAAAATTAATTCACAGAGGCGACACCAAGCAGAAAGCTTTGACAGACTGTCTTACGTGTTGACACAGCTATAAGTTGTTAGATAAAAAAAGTAACACACTTTCCCTCTTTTCCAGCCCATACAACAACCAAAGCTGCTTCCAAGAGAAAACACGAACTGTGTCTGAGACGCCGAATGCCATTCTGCAGGTGAGGACGGCCGGTGCTAGGGGTGATGGCCTCAGGCGTGAGAAGAAGGTGAACCCTGCTTTTGAGGGGAAGTGGGGTGGTGAGCCTCTCACCCAACCTCAGTTACAACTGGTCATGGTGGTCGTCTTCCCTTCAAGAGCACGTCCCTTCAGGGCCAGCCTCAGGTGCCAGGGTGGGAAGCGGGCCAGGGCTGTTCCTGTACCTACTCAGGTTTCACAAGACACAAATAATTGATTTACCCTGTTGTGTTAGATTCAGGTATACAGCAAAGTGATTCAGTTATACACACACATATATATCTTTTCTTTTTCAGATTCTTTTCCATTATAGGTTATTGCAAGATATTGAATACAGTTCCCTGTGCTATACAGTAAGTCCTTGTTGTTTATCTCTTTTATATATAGTAGTGTGTATCTGCTAACCCCAAATTCCTAAGTTATCCACCCCCCTTCCCCTTCGGTAACCATACAATTAAAACAACACTCCATTACTTACTAGGGCTTCGGGGAGGCTGGGGAGATACCATTCGTTAGTTCATGGATGATTTACATGCAAAAGTCATAAAGAATGCAGTGTTATTCAATGAGCTCCAGCCACTTGAGATTATTAGAGTAAAAAAAGAAGACGGGTGGGATAGCAAATATTTGGCCTTCTCTCCCTGATGTTTTACAGACCCTGGCTCGGCTCAGTGCTGTGCTGTGTGGTCAAGGTGTTGTGTTGGAAGATTTTTTTGGTCGGGCAGAATGTCCTCTCTGTGGAGTCACATGCCTTGGAAAATGAAGACTACAGTCAGCACTCGGATCCGCGGGTTCACCATCTGTAGAGTCCACCAACCGCGGATTGAATATATTTGGAAAAAAAATTCCAGAAACTTCCACAAAGCACAAAACTTGAATTTACCATGCGCTGGCAACCATTTACATAGAATTGACATTGTACTAGGTATTATAAGTAATCTAGAGATGATTTAAAGTACTCAGGAGGATGTGCGTAGGTTAGATGCAAATACTATGCCACTTTCTCTACGGGACTCTGAGGCAGTCCTGGAACCAACCCCCCCGCGGATACCGAGAGACAACAGTAGCTGTGCTTCCCGGGATAAGAAGTTGCCATTCACATCAAAACTGAGCGGTGCAAGAGCTGTCTTTAGGTAGGCTACATTTACGTAGCTATTGAAAATAAAGTTTGCGTGGAGCTGACCCAAATCAAAACTGTGAATGAGGAAAATTCTCTGACTCCCCACGGATTTATTTCACAGCAGCCCACCCATCTCTACTGCTCCAGCCACAGTCCACAGGTGCCCAGAGAGCCCTTCTGATTTCGCTCCTCACCCCCTCCCTGGCCCATCCTTCTCCCTCCCTCTCACTCTTCGTCATCACCAAACTCCCCTTCCGTTTGGTGTCAGGAGGAAGGCAGAGGGGAGAGTCCGTATTAGTATACAGATGACTGCTGGTATAAGGCAGTCATCCCCCTGAGTCTTGGTGGGGGGGAGGTTTCTTAGAATGCACCTTGGGTTGGTGGAATTCCTGCTGGTGGATGAGATGCAGTGAGAAGTCTTAAAACACTGAGTACAGAAGGGATCGCAGGGTGCCTGGAAATCTAGTATAAAGCAGGTCTGCTTTACCTGAGTAGCCCAAGCCCAGTATTCAGGTGTTTAAATCTGTAGCCAGCAGGAGGGTCAACCTGACCATGAAAGCCATGTGTCAGAAGCGCTGGTCCCACCAATGAAGTGGATGCTGACCCAGCACTAACACTGCCAAAGCATTTCCTCTGTGCCGGGCATTGCGCTATGTGCTTTTACGTATGTGGTCTCATTCAATATGGGCACACCTTGTTTTACTGCACTTCACTTTATTATACTTGGCAGATATTGCCTTTTTTACAAATTGAAGGTTTGTGGCAACCCTGTGTTGTCAGGTGATGGTTAGCATTTTTTCAGAAACAGAGTAGTGTTTTTTTTGTTGTTTTTTTTTTTATTTTTGGCTGCTCTGGGTCTTCGTTGCTGCGCGTGGGCTTTCTCTAGTTAAGGCGAGCGGGGGCTACTCTTTGTTGCAGTGCGTGGGCTTCTCATTGCGATGGCTTCTGTTGTTTCGGAGCACTGGCTCTAGGCACGCGGGCTTCAGTAGTTATGGCTCGCGGGCTCTAGGGCGCAGGCTCAGTAGTTGTAGCGCACGGGCTTAGTTGCTCCGCGGCATATGGCAGCTTCCTGGACCAGGGCTCGAACCAGTGTCCCTTGCGTTGGCAGGCAGGTTCTTAACCACTGCGCCACCAGGGAAGCCCCCAGAGTAGTTTTTAATTAAAGTACATACGTGGTTTTATTAGACATAATGCTATTGCACACTTAATAGGCTATATTATAGTGTAAACATAACTTATAGGCACTGGGAAACCAAAAAATTTGTGTGACTTGCTTTATTGTGCTATTCCCTTTGTTGTAGTGGTCTGGAACCGAACCCATAATATCTCTGAGGTCTGCCTCTGCAACCTTGAGAGCGTGTGCTTCTGTTATTCCCATTTCCCAAGGTGGATACCGAGGCTCAAAGAGGTTAGGTAACCTGCTTAAGGCTACAACAGCTAACAAAAATGGCAGAACTGGAATTGACAGCAACTGAGTCTGGAACCAGTGCCCTTCAATTGCCTCCAGTGGTGTCATCCCAGTGTAAACCATCTACTGTGAACAACCAGCTCCATCCAGCACCCTGATTCACCACAATGGAACACCCAGAGGCCCTACCCCAGACACAAAAGGCTTTTCTCATGTGAATGCGAAGGTGTAAGGACACGGAATTTGAATGCAGACAGATCTGGTTAGAATCCTGGCCCTGCAGTTGGCTAGCTTTATGACCTGGGGTAAATCTCTGAGCTTTTGTTTTCTCACCTGCCGAGTTCATCTGATACTTCCTGGTTCACGGAGCTGTTTGTGAATGTTGAATAAGGTAATACACATGAAAAATGTTTTCAGACACACATACTGCTAGATGTTATTATTACTGTTAATACAGTCTTTTGATGGGAAGAGCTGTCCCTTCCAGCAGAAGACTGACCTTCACGTAGATACCAACTAGCCCAACCTGAGAAAACCCAGGAGAAGGTTCTCAGGATGACCACTGGGGAGAAGGGAGTAGAAGCAGCTGACTATACTTGCATTTACCAGTAATAATGAAGTTTGACCCTGAAAGCCAACACATGAAGATGGATTCTGTGATACGTGGATGACAGACATGAATGTTAGATGAATTCAGAGTAGGTGATCCTTTTCACATTCACAGGCTGCTTGGAGACCCGTGTGTCAGCTGCTGAACTAGATGAGTATGAGGCGTCATTTTCTTTCTTTCCTTTTTTTTTTTTTGGCTGCACTGGGTCTTCGTTGATGCGAGCAGGCTTTCTCTAGTTGCAGCGAGCAGGGGCTACTCTTTGTTGCGGTGCACGGGTTTCTCATTGCGGTGGCTTCTCTTGTTGCGGAGCGTGGGCTCTAGGCGTGCGGGCTTCAGTAGTTGTGGTGTGTGGGCTCAGTAGTTGCAGCACTCGGGCTCTAGGGCACGTGGGCTTCAGTAGTTGTGGCATACGGGTTCAGGAGGTGTGGCGCACGTGCTTAGTTGCTCTGCGGCATGTGGGATCTTCCCGGACCAGGGCTCGAACCCGTGTCCCCTGCATTGGCAGGCGGATTCTTAACTGCTGTGCCACCAGGGAAGTCCCTGAGGCGTCATTTTCTTATTGGTGATTACACTCACGCCTTTGAACACTGCAGACTGGGTTCAAAAAAAAGGGTCACCTTTGTGCAGTCGACTCCTCATTTTGTAACAATTCCAAAATGCAGTAGCTTCTCCCAAAGTAGTTCAAAGACATGAACCTGCTGAGACCCAGGGGCAGCCATCAGGGTACTAAACCTTCTGCTTCTAATGGCCCAAATCTCAGCAAATACTTCTGAATAGATAGGTGAGCTCCAAAAGGACAGTCTGTGGTGATTCATCTAACCCTTTAGTATGGAGAGTCTCCAACCTTTTTCCACCCATGAGCTCACCCTTCAAACCACCACATTTGTGGCCATTTTGGGAGGGATGAACTAACGTGTAAGGCATTATGTCACTGTAAACAAACAATCACATGTAGGTTACTCTGTGGAAAATACAGCATTTCACTTTTGTGGTGTTGGTTCCGCTACAGGAACAGGGAATCCAAATGATGAGGTCAGTGGGCCAGCTGCCACGCCAAAGAGAATGCGAAGTCCACGCACACAGAGCAAGCTGCCTTCACTAGCGACTAAAAAATGAAGCTCATTATTGTAATGCCAGCCAACGAAAGGGACTGCTTTCCTAAATTAAATGGAAACAGAGCTTCAGAGACTGCTTCTGGGGGGATTACAGTCACCCCAGGAGGTCAAGAGGGATGTTATCCTTGCTGATGACGGACACGGTCACATCCAGGCTTGATGACAACTAGCCACGCTGCTGGCTACTAAAAAGTAAATGAAAACATGCTACTATGACTGAGCAGCAAGAATGGATATGATAGAGGGGTCAGTGGTTAAGAGAGGAAGTTATCTACATGCTAGACACCTCACCCAGTCAAAGAGGGTAAAGTACACTCCTCTCCACGTGGCTATGAGCTCCAGCTACAAGCAATGGGTGAACAGGTATGTGCACTGTTACGGAGGTCAACCTGACTTGGTCTTCCATCTATTCCTTCCTAAGGCAGAATATTGTTCTTGAAGTATGCAATAAAGCTGGTCACAGCCCCTACACGGTTTTTTAACAAATCTAATGGAAGGATCAGAACAAGCGTGCATTACATACAGACCACACATCTCACCTGCCTATGTTCACCAACCATTCTTTCAGGAATCCAGACATAGAGCCCCTGGGTCTTCTCTGATTTCTCTCTCTCTTGTTCCGTCCTGACTTCATCAATATTTGTAGCCGGTATTCACCAAAGTCCCACTGATTACTCTTTAATATGTGCCTAATGTTTATCTCCATCTTTCTACTCCTACTGTCACCATTTCTGTGCAAGGTCCTTCCCCCTCCTCTGGTCCCTCCACCCGTGGCTACATCATCATAAGAACTTCCTGACTGGTCTTGAGCTTTGCTTCTGCCCCACCCATCTGTCAGGGACACCACCACCAGGTCACTGCAATGGCCTTCCAGGGCTTACAGGGGCAACTCAAAACTCAGCTTGTATTCGTGTCTGTCAACAACTCGGTAACCAATCTGCCCCTCCAATCTTATTTCTCACTTTGGCTCTGAACTAACCTCCCCTGCTCACATCCATGCCTTTTCCCACCCAAATGCCCTCTTCTACCTGGCTACCCACCAAGGCCCAGTTAAGGCACGTTTCCTCCAGGATGACAGCTCTGGCCACTCCAGGAAAATGTGCAACCCTCATCAGTCACTTGATGATAAGCAGTATACCTCCTCATGACCTCTTTTATAATATTTTTTGCTTTTGTTGCTATTCAAATGCAAATCCGTTAATTTCTTATCTCTTCAGCTGGATTTCTCATGGCTCCCAGAAGACTATATTTTCTACATCTTCGTATCATCTCTGCCTACCCCATCCTCTGTCCTCCTCCTCCTCCTCCTTCACAACCAGTGTGGCCACTGCAATAAATAAGGACTTGTCTTTATTTATGTCCTTAGGGGAAATCAGGAAGGGAATCTAAATGCAGTGCAAGAGTAAACTCAGCAGAGACGTAACTGGCCCGCTCGGGATGGATGACACAACAGAATTCAGTGAACCCAGAATTAAGTACTTCTGCTGTCAGCAAATCTGCAACACTGCCGAACACCCTAGCCGATGTTAAGTCTAGTAACAACTCTGGGGTTAAGATACAATTCAGTATGTAAGGTGGAGAGATGGGAGGAAATAAAAGAATTCCTCTACAGAAATGCATTTTTCCCTAAACGCTTTAAACACGTGCCTTCATTTTTTAACCAGTTTTTACTTAGAACCATTTCATATTATACAATTTTTTTTTTTTTTTCTGATGATGCGTATCACTGCCCTGTTTGGGGAGAGTATCAATCTGGGCATGGAGAGAGACAAGGGTAGTTCTTTTGTTACAAAAGGAGGGACAGGCAGGAGTCCTTCCTGGTGGATGGGTTTCTAGGAGGCAGGAGTTTACCTGGAGTGAACGGTGGAGCTGGGCTCACAGTTCAGGTGGTCGGGGGTCCGAGGTCACGTTTCGCTGGGAGAGCAATAATTATGCAGCAGGATAGGCAGTGCCCAGGAGAATAATCTGAGTGGCAACCATCTCCAGAACGGTGGCCTCCAAAGTGAAACTTTTTACATTACAGAGCTCAGATCTGCTTAACTGAAAGGAAAGGCGGCGGGGCAGGGGGGTTGCTAGATGTGTTTATGTCTAAATTGAAAGTTGTGTGCTCTGGCTGAATGGAAGCCTTGTGCAGAGTACTGGTATTTGCTTTGGTCAAGGCCTTTGAGGGAGAGGGGAAAAGCTGGGTCAATTCCTTCCTATCAACTTAGTTAGGAGGGCTATGTGGAGATCTGGGGCCTTGGGTTTCTAACAGTCAATTGTTGGGATATATGACAGATGCAGACACAGAGCAGATAGTATGAAATGTGGAGTAAACAGGTCCTGAGATTGACACTTGTACAATAATTTTAACAGCACCCTTACTTCTGAATCATTTGCCTCCTCTCCCAGTGGAGTGATGCCCTTGTAATACCATCACCTCTCAGGCAGCATGCTGTGGCCACCTTTTTGCAAAAATGAGACTGAAATTAAGGAATGAAGGCTACGGAAGCAGCCCTGCCTTCCTTCAAAGAAGTTTTCTCATTGTACAAAAATCTTCTGTAGCGTTGCTGTCATTGTCCTCCAACGCAACACAGCCAACCAAAACAGTATCTCTGGCTTGTTCATCATCAACACGGTGAAGCTCTGTTCCCTCCTCATCCCTTCTACCCACCCATCTCTCTCTCACATCAGATCTGGAGAATCTGCACCAGGAGTTCAGAAAATGATGCAGCTTCTGCACCCATGACCTCAGGCTACAATTTTCCTCCAAGTTTTACTGAATGTTTGATGTTGATGAGAATTCTGGTCACAAACGACCTTTAAAATAGAGGGTGAAATGCTATGATCAAGATTACTAAGAAGCCTCGTATTCTCTTACATTAACCCTCCTCCTGTCGATTCCCTCATTCACCAAACATTTATGCACTGACTCAGGGCTCTTGGCCGATGGGGCGGTGATGATGCAGAGTCTCCATGATGCGCTCCCACCTATTCCACTGCCACTGGGCCTGTGGCCCCCTCCTCTGGGGCTTCTTGTCTTGGCTACAGCCAGCTGACCACCCCTACTTTTCATCTTGGCTGCTGCTTGCTTTCCAGCGCTCTGCCCCTTCTCTTTCCTCTCTCATCACTTCGCCCAAGCTTCCTGAAT
The DNA here is from genome assembly GCF_009873245.2 of Balaenoptera musculus. Lineage (NCBI taxonomy): Eukaryota > Metazoa > Chordata > Mammalia > Artiodactyla > Balaenopteridae > Balaenoptera > Balaenoptera musculus. The sequence continues at coordinate 68,008,607 of NC_045796.1, read as the reverse complement.
CCCTTTAAGACTAGCTACTCTTCCGCAGACACCACCTGTAAAGAAGGCCCTCCTTTCCTGTGATCAGCCAGTCCTGCAAACACAGTCCCAGGCTGTAAGTCTCACTACATTTTGCTGTCACTATTGCTCAGGCTGTGTTTCTTCACCTCCAGAGGTATGTATCTTACTTTCTTATGCTTTTTTTTTTCTTTTTCTTTTCTGTTTTTTTTTTTGGACACTTTCAGGATCAGTTCTACTATAGATAAATAGGACTGTTAAAATAGGCAACTGTCATGTGAATGTGGCCGTGTGGGAAGCGCCTGGCTTTGGAGTCAGAGAGACCCGGTTTCAAATCCTGATCATTTGCAGTAGGAGATGAAAAGCCTTTGGCAAATCATTTAGCTCTTCTTGGCCTCTACTGCCACATCTGCAAAATGGGGATGGCAATTCTTACCTCATATGTTTGTTTTGATAAGGGTTCAATCTATTAAATGCCTTACACATAGAAGGCACCCTAGAAGTAAATGTTCCTTCACTGACCCCCCCACCCCCTTTTCCTCCCTCCTACACAGGTGATAACAGAAGATGGCCACAGTAAATAGGAAGGAAAGGGGACATGGCTGGCAAAATCAAGCAAAGCTGATAGTAATGAACAGAGTAACTGCAAACGACACTTAGTATTACCAGGACTGTTCTATTATAAAAATCTAAAGATTAAGAAGATTAAAAAGAAAAGTAACTAAATCAGTTCTACAGAAGCAGCAAAAAGCAGAAGAAAGAGGTCACCAGGCCCTACAACAAAATGAGCACTAAGTCATGTTACTTTAAGTGTCCTACAAAGAAACAGGATATAAGGAAACTAGCGTGTGAGAAAGACTTGGCCTTATGCACAGAGCTGACACATATGCAGAAACCTAGACCAGATTCCCATTTTAAACAGGAACTTGCAGAGTAACTGGACCCCTTCTGAAAATGAGGCGGTTCTTGTATGCCAAGTCATCCTGTGACCCCGGACCGTGACACACACACAGCGCCTGCTTGAATGAAGCCACGAGGAGAGCAACGTGCCACAGACAGACAGAGGACCAGGCTGGTCTAGCTGCCACATGCCGTTTCAAACCCAAAACACACTATCACCTAAGGAATACGCACGCTAATATTTTATTCAACTCCTCCTTGGCTGCCAGGCGAGTGAAGTAAATCACACAGGGGCCGTGTTCTCCACACTCAGGTGCTGTCAGAGAGGTAAAGCAGCTCTCTCTCTGCAAATACCCAAGCAGAGCATTCAGATGTTCCTGCTGGACTGAGGGAAAGCATGTGTGTCTGAGTGAAATGGGATGGCTTTCAACTGCCTAAAGATGTCATAAATCTACTAGCTTGAACTTCAAAGGAACAAATTCTGAGAAAACTGAAAATGAGGGTGGGCCCATGAGAACAGGATCCACGCCATTTCTCGGCTCCTTCCCAGAGAGACAATGGGAACCAAACGGGACACCTCGTCTCTTTCTTCTCATTTTTACTACTTGTCACACTTTTGAAAATACCTTCTACATAGTTCTCTCTCTGGACCAATAGATTTTTAGTCCAGTTTGTGGTTAAACACTACTCCTTGAGCTCAGTTTTTCTATGATTTGTTGGACGTTTTTATGCGGCTTTTACTGAGAACAGTTGAAAGTGAATTATCTTGGAGAAGCCTGTGGGATTCTATAATTCTCTAGTGCTCTTCCCCATCAGAATGATATATGCCAAGACAATTCTAAACCAGGAAGAACCTGATGCCCAGACTTCTAATAAGCTTTGGCTACTGTCTTGCAGAGCCAGGTGGGACAGTGAGAAGGACAAGGGGCTCGAGGCTTAAATCTACTCTGTGCGATGGGGACAAACGATTCCACCTCTCCGGGAGGTGACTATGAAATGTAAGAGGTGGTGATGTCTTCTGAGATTCTCTGAGCCTGACAGTCTATGATGTTATGACTTCTGCTCTAACTGCCCATATGCAGATGCCATGAAGCCCAGGACACACATTTGCAGAACCAAAGGCTCGTTCTAGATTTAATCGGAGAGACAAGTGGGAGAAACACAGACATGAACTGGGCAGTGCAAGTCAGTTTAAATCACCAGGGACATACAGACAAGGATAATAATGGGTAGAGACAAAGGATCTACTTAAGCCTTTCTCTTGAAAAATCCTTGAAAAATCACTACCATCTCTTGGAGACTACATGCTAATATGAATAATTGAGGTGAATCCATTAAACGCACCAGAGGACACTTCCTAGGAGTTTAATCTAAGGAATCCTTTTCTAGGCTCACCCCTCCAGCTCCACCAACCCCTTGCCACTAAATAATAACCCTCAACAGTGCTATCAGGAAATGAAACACACACCGAAGTAGGACATAAACATGGTGCCCGTAACCCACTTCAATGTCTGTATTAATTCACCCACTGCATGATCTAGTAATAAGAAAGCAAGGGTGGGAAGACTGGTGGGGTGAAGTTAATCCTGCCGACTTTGAGTAGGACGCACCAGAACAGGAGTGGGTTTGCATTTTTGAAGGAATACTCTATCGGCTCCGTCAGCTTCCCCTGCACACACACTTAAGAAGATGCATAAACAGGATATGCCTACTTGGTTTCCTTGTTTGCTTTCAAGGTGACTTCACTGAAAAAGAGGCATCAAAGGCCTTTCTCGCTACGTCACCAGATTAAAAAAAGTCTGTTTACTGTGCTAATGTATGTCCGTGGCTGAAATCTGGAATTTTTCTGATCTTCTCTCTTTTTTCCACCCTTTCTCGTCTTTCTATCTTCTTTTATTTATTCCTTGCCACGATTCTCACGATTCAGCTTTATAATAGTAATGTTCTGTGTAAAACACTGTGTGCCCTGAGCTGTTGGGTGAAACAGCTGCATAAACCTAACAAATACTCACAGATAATGTTAGTAAGAAAGGTGAGGGCAGAGGTAGACAAATGCTTCTCGCAGCTGGTTCACAGCCATGGTGACATGTCCCATGAAGACACAGGCTCACAGCTCGGGGCTGTCAGTTTCAGCAAACTGCTGCCTCATACTCCAGGTGGCCGCTGCCCCTTCTATTTTCTGATAGAGCAGAGTTCTGGTGAGTTCTGCATATGGACTTCTCTCCCTTCTTTTCTTGGGGAAAAGGGGAGGAAGGGAGGGGACATTCAACAAACCAGCCAGCCTCAAATTGCACATGTAAATGAACATAGGAAACATGATTGTGTAATGCAGTGTTCTGATGCCACCCTTATTTGCCATATGAACAATACCCATTGTACTTCCCCATGGGTGAAGGGCCTCTACATTTGCTAAGGAATCCCTTTTAGTTAATGAGACAAGAAAAAGAAAATGAATATAGGAAAGAGAATAGGAAGACAGAAGGCCACTAAATTGATAAGATCATTGTTTCGGACAGGATTAAGCCAGACTCTAGGTAACAGAGACCCCCCCCAAATAGAGGTTTAAATAACAGAGAAGTTTATTTCTCTTTCATAGAAAAGAAGCCAGGGGCAGAAAGGACCGTACGGAGGTTCCTCATTCATCAGGAGTCACGCTCTTTCCAGCTTTCCTTTCCATCAGTCCTTTGATGTGGTCCTCCTCCTCTAAGTCCAAAATGGTGCTGGTGCTCCAGCCATCACACTTATGTTCCAAGGAAGAAGGTGGAGGAAGGGGTGAATAAGGATGTGGCCCATCCCCTTTAAGACTTCCTACAACTCAAACACACACTTCTTACGTTTCATTGGACATAACCTAGCCACATGGTCAGGGAGGCTGGGGAACATGCCTTTTAGCTAGCAGCAATGTGGTTTTCTGGCCAGCAGCTCAACTACAAAAGGGAATCAGTTAATTGGTGAGCAAGGAGAAGAAGACTCCCTGGTGGCCAACTAGCAGTCTCTCTCTGATATAATGAAGGCTTTGCAAGCTTCCTTATTTTCTGAGGCTGTATAATATAAAGATTAGCAACACATGCAAATGGAAACAAATAGAGCACCATTATGGTAAAGTACTGTAATAGTATTCTACAGAATTTAAGAAAAATCATATGGGTCCTCTATCTCATAAGACTCAGTGATGTTTTCTAATGATTTAATGTCATTCACAGGAAAGAAGTAATATATCACACGGTGCTGCAGAGACACCTCACTGAGCCCAGGGGTAGCAAACATTTTCAATCAATAGCTTTGGACAATGAAATAGACATGAAATCCTCTAACCTGTATTTAATACTAATCCAGTGGCATGAAGCGGTGAGGAAGGAAGGAGGGAGACGGAACAAACATTTTGGACAGCAAAAAAAAAAAAAAATGATCTTGCTAAAGAGTTACTAAGAATTAATTAAGGCACTGTCACAAGGGGACAATAATTGAATAATTCTCTAAGATATAACGAAAGTATTACTGGCGGGTGCAACTCAGCACTTTATATTAAATACCTTAAAAATTTGCAAGCCCTGACCCAGCAATTCTATTTCTAGAAATTTAACTTCAGAAAAATAGCCATGGATATACTTAGCGACTTACCTATGCAGATATTCATCAAGATTATTTATACCCGTAAATAAGTGGGAAAAAACCGTTCCATATCTAACAAGAGGGGATTGGTTGAATAAATGCTGATCCAGCTATTCTAATGTAACCATTACAAATGAGCTGGTTAAGAAAATTAAGTCATGGAAAACGGTCATAATTATATAAAGTATAAAAAATAATTATGAAACAAAACATGTAGTGTGACCCTATTTTTTGTTTAAAAATGGAAGTACACACATTACCGTATATACCTGAATATAAGGTAGCCTCAAATAAAAGATCTGCAGGACTTCCCTGGAGGTCCAGTGGGTAAGACTCTGCACTCCCAATGCAGGGAGCCCAGGTTCGATCCCTGGTCAGGGAACTAGATTCCACATGCATGCCACAACTAAGAAGTCCACAACCCTGCGTGCCGCAACTAAGACCCAGCACAGCCAAAATAAATAAATAAATATTAAAAAAAAAAAGATCTCTCATTTTATCAATGAGAATACAAAAACAGTAAACAGAACAGTTTTGCTAACTTGAGTTTATAAACTTTTAGGAATGTGATGAAATAATGATCTTCTTATGATACTTCATATTCGTATTACAAACAGAATAATAGATTGGTTTGTAAATTTTTTTGGAATCATATTTTATGCAAAAACGTTATCCAAATGTTTTACATTCATCTTCAATGTCTCCATCATTGTAGAATTCCTTTCTAATCATCCAACACCTCTCATTGTCAGAGACAGAATCTTTGACTTAGTAGGTGATGCTGTCTCTGAAAATTTGATCCTGAGTGAGAAATATCCATTTGCATCCTATTAAGAAAGCTGGTGTTATCATTTCATCTGTCGGTGATCTCCACTACATAACCACTTACTGTATTGCTCTTAAAAGTGCTCTTTAAGGGCTTCCTGGTGGCGCAGTGGTTGAGAATCTGCCTGCTAATGCAGGGGACACGGGTTCGAGCCCTGGTCTGGGAAGATCCCACATGCCACGGAGCGGCTGGGCCCGTGAGCCACAACTACTGAGCCTGCGCGTCTGGAGCCTGTGCCCCGCAACGGGAGGGGCCGCGATAGTGAAAGGCCCGCGCACCGCGATGAAGAGCGGTCCCTGCACCGCGATGAAGAGTGGCCCCCGCTTGCCGCAACTACAGAAAGCCCTCGCACGAACCGAAGACCCAACACAGCCAAAAATAAATTTAAAAAAAGAAAAAAAAGTGCTCTTTAAAAAGACTTGTTTTTAATGGCATCCAACCCAGGCTGTGAGGTCATGCTTTCAGGTAGGACGGCTAAATTTCTGTTGAATTTCATCACTTACTTTTAGAGCAATTCTATCAGGTGGCTTCTACAAAGACGTAAAACTTGCACTGACTGAGGTGATTTCAGGATAAGTCTTTGCCCAAATAGTACTTTGTTGTTCAAAATAAAATTATAGAGAGAATGCCCATTATCTGAGAAATTTTGTATGAACTTGAACATAAGATGACACCCACTTTTATAAAGGATAATACCTGGCCAAACAAAACCCCCTTCTGGCCTTATATTCAGATATAGCTCATGTACATATAGAGAGTAAAAGATGAGAATGACAATTTCTATAAAGTCTTCAGTGGTTACTGCTGGGTAGGGAGATTATTCTGAGAGATTTGAGCTTCTTTCTGTTTGCTTCTCTTTATTTTCTAAAGTTTCTTCAATGAACTACAATGACTGTCTTAAGTAGAAAAACAGTGTTATGAATAAAAAGGAAGCAAAGAAGAGGCATTTTATTTATTTATTTATTTGTTTATTTATTGGCCACGCTGCGAGGCATGCAGGATCTTAGTTCCCCGACCAGGGATGGAACCGGCGCCCCCTGCAGTGGAAGCGTGCAGTCTTAACCACTGGACCTCTGGGGAAGTCCCAGAAGAGATATTTTTATAAGTAACACTTGGGACATGAGCAGAGGCAGGCTAAGTCAGCCAAAGAGTGTGATCTCAGCTCAAAAACAATTCCTTATTGGCTTGAAATTGGTCACTCGGCTAGTTGCAAGTTAGTTAAAATGTAGATGTGTTTTCTAGAAAGGTAACTCATTCATCTCTCCCCCTATCCATATTTATAGCAGATTCATTTATCAGATTTGTTTCCGTGCCTGGACAAGAGTCCTGAGGGAACCAGTCAGGGACAGGATAGGGACAGGTCAGTGGTATGCGAAGAGAGATGATTAGAAAGGTAAGGCACAGGACACCCCATCTCTCTTCCCCACAAAATCTCGGCAGCCAGGGAGCTGGGGAATAGGACTGAGACGGTTAAATAAAGGCTACTAATGATTGATAACATCTAGAGGCAGCGAAGCCTCTGGAGCTTGCCTGCCGGCTTCAGATCCTACCTCTGCCCATTACAAGGTGAGCTACCTTGGGCAAGTTACTTACCCTCTCTGTGCCTCGGTTTCCTCCTCTGCGGGATAAGGATGATAACCCTTTCTACTTCATGAGGTTATTGTGAGGCCTAAGTAAGTACGTGTAAAGCCTTGGTCTGAGTTCAGTAAATGCTGGTTATGACTGCAGGCTGGGACCATACTAAGTGCTTAGACCACCATTCTCTCAGTTAATTCTCACAACAATGCTACCAGGTACATACAACTGTGCCCATTTTACAGATGCAGACACTGAGGCACCAGGGGATAAAGGGACTTGCGGGAGTCTGTACAGCTAGTTAGCGGGGGGATGGGGGTCCTTTAAAAGCCACAGTCACCCTTGCCCCCTCTTTGACATGGAATGTGCCTGCAGTTCCTCCCAAGTTTGCTTCCCTTTTTTCTATGCCAACTGCGTGGCTGGACCCCTCCTCAACCCTCCGCCAGGCTTCCTCTCCCCAGTTTCTTCCTACTTAAGAGAACATCCTGGGCAGTGCAGGAGGCCCCAGGGGGGTGGTTCTAAACCCAGAACTGATGTAACTTCACTGCTCAAAAACCATCAAAGTCTCCCTGTCTTGCTGACCAAAAGGAAAATGGCCAAAGCTTTCAAATCGACTCACCCTTTCTGGAATCATCTCTCCAACTCCACCCTCTGGGGCACCCTGCGGCTCCTGTGAGCCCCCCAGGCACCTCCACATCTTCCACCTTTGCTCACCCTCTCTCTTGAATGTGCTCCTCCTGCTACACAATGTTTTCCTCATCTTTTCTGGAACAGCTGAAATGTCACCCCCTTTAATAGGCCCTGACTGAGGCCTCACCCATTGTTTGGTCAACAAACACAAAGAGCCTACTGGTTTTCAGGCACTGCCTCAGGCACTCTGAATATGGCCGTGAATGAAACCTCTGTCCCCACCTGGCTCTATGCTCCTAATCTCAACCCCCAGCGTGCCCTGGTGGTCCGCTATGCCATTAACATACACTCTATAGAGCTCTTTCCCCGGTTACAACATGAGTCTTTGGAGAAAGGGATCACGTCTCACCTAGCTTTATATTTCTTGTGTCTGGCACAGATCTCAGCACACTTAGTACTTAATAAATTATTTGATAGACGAATGTTGTTCTGAAAAATCTACACGCTAGACCATACTCCCCAATAACTACTTTGTGGGCAATCCTACCTAGAAAAGGGAGCTGATTCAGCTAAAGATAATATTTTCCCCTTCATCTAAGAAAACTGATACCTATGGTTTGCCCCTGTTTGTCACTTGTGAACAATACAAAGAAAGGTCTATTTATTTAGCTCTGGATTCCTGGGACTTTGTACAGTGCTAGGTATTCAGTAGGCACTCAACAAATGTTTACTGGAGGAATGGAAAGAAGAAGGAAGGGAGGGAGAAAGGAAGGGAAGAAGAAAGGAGAGAAAAATGAAAGTTTGGTGCCAAGAGAAGAGTGGAAATAAGACCATGACCTCTGAGGTTAAGTGAGGCACAGCAAACAGGGCCTGCCCCCAAAGGAGGAAGGTGGTGTCAGGCCAGAAGAGGGACATCGAGCTAGGCCTGCTGCACCTGGGCAGGTTTAACTCCTCGAGTTAGTGAAAGCACCTCTGGGAACACCGTTGTTCTGGAATGACAGGCCTGAGATATTTAAACGCTAACTGGGTGAGTAAGCCCCATTGAGGAGAGCAATAAAACCAATTTCTTACGAATATTCGAGACGCAACCATAAATAAATCAGTAATCCTTCCTGACACACTCCATTTAGCCAGTTGAGTCTCCCATTCACCTACAGTGCAGGTGAACAAACACAGATTTTGTAAAAGAAGCAGAAACGAACTCATGTTGAAACTGCCCAGAGCGCTATCATCCTCGATTACAAAGCACTTCTGTCAGTAACCAACCAGGATTTCTACCAACCAGACACATAAAGGTGGAAGCAGCAATGCCCCCTGCAGACCGAATCACCAGTAAAAATGGATGTACCACCCGGGAATCATGACCTCTCTTCCTTCCTCCTGCAAACTGGCCCCCCCATCGGTACCTTAAATCTCTTACAGTGGAGATTCAAGGTGCAGATCCAAGGGAAGAAGAAATTAAGTTAGATAATGTTTGTGGAAGTGATGAGACCATGCTGCCTGACACACAGTGGGTCCTCTTTAAATGTTTAAAAAATTAAAAAAAACCAACAAAGGAAAGAACAGCTCACCTAATCTCTACTTGGAATTTCTCAAATTACTCATAAGAGCACTTAAAAAAATTCCACAAAGACAGAGCGCATGCAACCCCTGTCAAAATAGTATTAAGTGCTGAAATGCAGACAAAGATAGGCAATTAACTGCTACTAGCTTAGATGAAAATGTCTGCAATCTTGTTTAAGTGCTTGGGTGATATGAAGCATTTAGAGATAAACTTAGGAAGATGTGAGGGATGGGGAGAAAAGGGGTTTACAAAAGCAGCACGCAGTCAGCTTTTTATAAAGCTGGTTCACACGGAAAACTTTTTAAGTGCAAGACACTTAAAATACAATCCAAGCTCCCTCAGAATGATGGGAAATGCCTGAAGGTCCTGGAAGGTCCCTAGAGGGTCTCCTTCTGCAAGTATATCCTCTCAGAAGTGCAGGGAGTGACATTCTCCTAAATATGACTGATGCGCCAGGACTTGAAATCAAATTCATATTGAAATATACGAATTCATCACTAAGTCTCCCTTTGACTAATTGGGACCCACCAAGTTGCAAGGAATGATAACCCCAAGAAAAAAGAATGTAATCTTCCAAAAGGACATGAATGGATTTGCATATGGAGGGAAAACACCTAGGCTTAAGCAAGAAGATAGGGTGTGTGTAGAAGGCAGCTGGGGAGAAATGGGTAGAAACTGACAATGTTCTTGAGTGACTGGCTGAGCCATTTTGTGACCTTTTCTCTTTGACTTCCAACAAATTTTCAACTGTGGAATTTCAATCATGGAATCAGGAACAAATGACACTTAAATAAGAGTTTGACATTAAAACTTTGCTTTAAAAGTTTTACATTAAATTCTATGTATATCATATGATATCGCTTATACGTGGAATCTAAAAAAAATGGTACAAATGAACTTATTTACAAAACAGAAATAGAGTCACAGATGTAGAAAACAAACTTATGGTTACCAGGGGCGGGGGGGGGAGGGATAAATTGGGAGATTGGAATTGACATATACACACTACTATACATAAAATAGGTAACTAATAAGGAGCTACTGTGTAGCACAGGGAACTCTTCTCAATACTCTGCAATGACCTATATAGGATAAGAATCTAAAAAAGAGGGGATATATGTATATGCATAACTGATTCACTTTGCTGTTCAGCAGAAACTGACACATTTTAAATCAACTATACTCCAATAAAAATTAAAAAAAAGAAACTGAAAAAAACTTCTATGTATAGACTTAAGTGCACAGAAGGAGAATTCCAAAAAGTTGAAAGATGAAGGATTTTTTAAAAAGATTCATTTAGGGGTACTGAATTTGGGGTTAAATTCTGGTATGCTGGAAGCAATATTCTCATATTACCATGTGTGACCAAAGAAGATTCCACAGAAACACAGAAGTGATGCAATAACACCGTGTTCAACTCTAAGTCATGGTGTACTGACCCCGTCATGACTGTGTGTGTGTGTGTGCGTGTGTGTGTATGACAATCCTTGTTTTCCAGCAGTATCTGCCCTCAAGGACTGAAGTTGATGATTTTATACTGAGGCACTGATTCTGTCATTGACAGGGTGTAAAATTTTCTAGATAAAATATAAAGACAGAAGTGTCTAAAATGGCTTTAACTGCTCCATGATCCAAAGCTGATGGGCAACACGTGCAAAACCTTGTTCTAAACTAGATGGCCAGACATACTTAAATAGACAACTGGTCTCAACACAGAAAGAAATGGAAAACTGAAAAAATTAGTAGATGAATTATTTCAACTTGAATAATCAAATACCTTAATATTTCCAGGTAGACCATTTTTGAGTTCTGTTTGTTGTTTTTTAAGCACCCAGGAAGGATATTAGTGTTGAGATTTACTAAAAGACTGGATCATGTTAAATAATGTGAATCGGAGAGTGAACAGTAAGAAATGACGAATAAAATTAGCTCAAAAAAGTGGTTTGGAAATGAAGATTTACAAATTTCAGAATTCAGAGCCAATGACAGTAGAAGAAATAAAAAGACCTTCAATAGTCACCAAAAGATATAAGTCAAAGAGAACACACCATAGCTTGTCCTCAGTCTCACATTTCTACCGCTACTTTGAAAAAACAAAAAAAAAAGAAAAGAAAATGACCAAAAAAGAATTTTTCCCGAAAGGGTAGAATATGGCAGAAATAGTAAATACCAAACCCAGAAAAATGAGGAAGTTAGAAGAAATGGGTGGCTTGCTATATGTGATATTAAAAATTGCCATAACAAGAATGGGGCAGTAATAAAAATAAATTATTTCATTTTTTGCAAAGTATGTGAGGGTAGGAAATTGACCCAAACTGCCAGAGAAATGAGGAAGCACTCTTTTCATACTGTGTTCAGAACACTATTTCATAATTTATCCCTTCCACGGATGCCCTTTTTCTGCCACGTCCCTGCTCTCTGCTCTTCAGCTGTCCTCTCCCCAAGCTCCTCAATTAAATTATCTCACGTTTTTCTCTGATCTGCTGTTCACAGCTTGTCACATCACTCCACCATAAGCCTTCCCACACGCTGCTGAAACAGTACACTAAGAGAGCCGCTGTTTCTCTCTCTAGCTGCTCCCCAGGGTCCCGGATCCCGGGCAGGAGGCGGGTGGGTTCTCTAACTGCAAGGCTCACCCCCAGAGTCTTCTAAGGAACCTATGTATTCACAGCTTTAAAAAATTATGAAACGTGGTATGATCAACCTACTGAAGCCACAACCTATGTCCCAGAGAGACATTTTTTGTTTTTTAGAAAAAGATGACTTTTTTTTTAAGAAAAAAAATCAAAACTGTGCTCATCCTTATCCTGTTGGAGAAGAGAACAGGCAGTTTCCTCCTGAGCCCTTGGAATCACAAGACTCAAGTTGTGTAGTTACCACAAGCGCTCAGCTTTTTCTCTTCGGTTCATCCTTTGAGTCTGTAAGACATCTTTCACAAAACAATATTTCACAAACATTTTTACAGAGTATTCAATCTAGACTGCCATGAATTATCCAGAACGGTAATACAAAGAACCTACACATCAAATTAAAGCAGTAAAACAAAAGGCCAATAACAGAGAAAAGGGAAAATATTGTTGCAAAATGAGATAAGATGAAAGAAAGAGACTCCGATGAGATTCTCCAGTTTGATGAGACGGAGGTGAAGAAGAAAGAAAGGCTTTTTTTCCCAGAGGGTCGGTGCTTCAAAGGAACAGCGCGTTGATTTAAAGGTGGCAACTTAGAGGAAGCAGAGGAAGCTAGTGGGTGATAAATAAGAATCCCACGTGAGCCAGGGAGACGCCCTTATTCAAGGGGAGTTTAAAAACATAGGCGACTTGAGCAGGGAAAAGCATTATTTTTCTTTCTCTCTTCCTCTCATTTTTTTCCCCAAGTAGGACTACTGGTTCCATGAGGAACCAAGTGGTCCAAGCCTCATGAGCCCTGATGGGAGGAGAGAATAGATCCATCCTTTCAGCAGGATAACTTGACAGTATGGTACCAAAACCCTTAAAAATGTGCATGCCTTTTGATCTGGTAATTCCATTTCAAGGATATGTGAAAAGTTATATGCGTGAGGATGCTATTTGCTGCTCTCTCTATAATGTTCTGCCTTGTTTATAATAGCGGGGAAAAAAAGCAGAAACAACCTCAATGTCTAGGAATAAATCAGAATACATTCATACATGGCATTCTAGACAGACATTTGAAGTTATGCTGTAGAGGAATATTTAGTGACGTGGAAAAAAATATTCAAGAAATTAGGATATTTAGGAAGGATGTTACCAAAAAGTGGGTTTTTGTCACACACACACTCACACACACACACACACACACACTCAGGACTGTAAGATACAGTCAGGATGCACACAGGAGTTTCCAGGGATGGTAATATCATGAGTGCTTTAATTTCTTCCTTACTTGCTTCTTTTGGAAAATATCTTTTAAAAAACGTAATTTTTTTGATAAAGAGAAAAACAAGTAAATGTTTTTAAATAGGAATAAAATCAGCTGGTGGTCTTGTGTACAGAAACCTATCAAATGCTGGGGCTGAGGGGCCTTCAGCTCCCCGAGTCACCCTCTTCATTTGATAGACAAGGAGCCAAAAGTGTTCAGCACAGGAAGGCTCTGACTTCAGAAACACTCAGGAAAGGAGTTACAGCAGTCACAGCAAGAGGGAGGAGAGGGTGCTAAAGGTCGCTCCTGCAAGGCTGAGTGCGTGGGAATGATGAGCATGTATGATTTGGGAGTCGGGGTTCAACAGACTTGAGAGTCCCACGTGATGTTGGGTTTTGGAACAATAACGAATGGGAACTTAGGAAAATTAGGAGACTAGAGATATGGTAGGGGGCACGGAATGAACATTGTTCCAGCACCTTCGCGTAAAAGGCTCATGTAAACTCACGTAATCTTCTAAGTAACTCAGAAAATACCAGCACTCCCATTTTACAGATAAGGACACTGAGGTTAAAATAACTAGCACTGGTCACGGATCTAGCAAGGAACAGAGCTATGATCTGCTCTCTGGATGGTCTCCAAGTCCTTCCTCTTTCTACCGTGCTACACATTTGCCTCCTTCGTTTTGTCTCCTGAGAGAAAGAAAGACCTTGATTCATACAGGTTACTTATCAACCGAGGCGTCTGGAGTTTCGATGGCATCAAAGATCTCAACTGGTGAGTCAACGACGTTGGGGCAGCCCACAGCGAGCCCGGCACAAACTCCCCATCCATCCAGTGATGTATTCCTGGAACTGGAAGGGCCGGCTCTCCCCAAGCAGGGCAAGGGGACGCGGAGGAGGGAAAGAGTGGTATTTCAAAAGTCTGTTTTCTGGATCTAGAGGCACACCAATGTCTTTTCATCCTGCCCTTACAAATATCAAGAAATCTGTGCACCTTTCCTTCTAATATGACCCTCAGACTTCCAATTAGTGCTGTCTTCGAACTACCAGGAGTCCTCAGCTGTGACCTTATATAATAACAGCGCTATCCTGGCTATTACTTGTAGGCAAGCATACTAGCAGGCAGTGCAATACCTCCTCTCTTTTGGCCTGGGAAAGGGACAGCCGACAGTCCAGATCCCGTTTAACGGGAGGTCTTAACCACCTGTTAGCTACTTGCAGAAACCACGACACGATCGCTCTCCTTCAAGCTTACAGTGCTTTTCTCATTGCAGGGTTAGTGTAAACATTCTGTCTCTTCCTCCTTCCTTTCTCACTGCTCTGATCACCTCACCGGGGTCTGATTAGGATCACAGCCCTCTCTGTGGTTATCCCTGACTACGGCCATCAGCAACCAAGCCTACCAGCTTACGTACAAGTAAGTCATAGCAGTACAACAGGCATTTGTGAATAAAAGAGTCAACTCTCATTTTGCAATTACTATTAGTTACTTAGTACTTTGAGATTTAGGTGATACTTCTAAATGGTAGCCACTCGCCACACGTGACTATTCAAATTTAAATTGAATGAAGTTAAAAATTCAGTTCCTCAGTCACACTAGTCACATTTCACGTGCTCAAAACAGCCTCACGTGGTTAGTGGCTACTGTACTGGTCAGAACAGACAGAAAACATTTCCACAACGGCAGAAAATTCTACTGAACAGTGCTGCTATAGCGCAATGAGCAAACACAGGAACACTTACTGAACTCCTAAGTGCCAGCACTGTTCTAAATTTTTTGAATGTATTAAATCATTTCATTTTTTTTTTTTTTTTTTTTTTTTTTGGCCGTGCTGCACGGCTTGTGGGATCTTAGTTCCCTGACCCGGGATCGAACCTGGGCCCTTGGCAGTGAAAGCTCGGAGTCCTAACCACTGGACGACCAGGGAATTCCCCCATTCCATTCTCAATATGACTCTATGAGTGATGTAGGGCTTGGTACTATTCCCATTTCACAGATGAAGAAACTGAGGCACAGAGTGATTAAATAATCTGATTCCCCTCTCTGCCACTGTCTCCGAACCCACAGCCCTTGCCTCTGCAATGTCTCTCGTAGCCACGCCAGTGTCTGTCATCACAGGCACTATTCTTATTTAGGCTCTTGTTGGACAATTGCTGGACCTTCCTAACGGATCTCCTTATTTCAGCGATCTTTCTCTTCATTAACGGCACCAAATACTTAATAATTAAGCCTCAGAGTCCACTGAATTAAGGTCAAAGCACTTTTCAAAGTTGCCTACAACATGGTCCCAATTTTTCTTTCTCATCTTATCCTCATGCAGTAGCTAGTTCTTATCAATAACTAGGGCCGCTGCATGAGTTGAGGTCTGCTGAGGAGCAGACACTAACATGGGATAAGACATGCAAGAGAGGGGAGCAGGAGCAGGCACAGAAAGCTTGCAGACTAAGATGTCAGCGTGGCCCCTGTGCAGGAGAGGAGAAGGGAGGGGAACTGCATGGAAAACGGCTTAGAGTGCAGCACGGTTCCAAGAAAGGTTTAACCATGCCAGTGGGGAGTCCTGAGCCAAAGCTGCTCGGTGGAGGACCCCCCTGTCTTGCTGGAATGGGCATGCCTAGTGCTCCAACTCTGCACAATCCTGGCTGGGAGCAGTCCCTGGGAAGCACGGTCGAGGGACCAAAGTGTGGTGGGTCCAGAGGGGCCACAGCTAGGGATGCTAGTCAGTTGTGCTCCCTTAAAGCAGGAAAGCAGAGTGAACATTTTCATGGCCACCCCGGTCACTGTATAATTTACCATTTTACTGGGATACTCTTAAGAGCAAAAGAGGGCACTATTAATCATTACACTAGGCAACAGATGGACCCAGGGACCACCCTAAGTAAACTGGAATTTATGGTCACCCTGTAACAACTTAGGTAGCAGAGAGCCTACCAATGTTCATCAGGTCTTTCCACTTTTTGGCATTCCTTCAGTCTGGAACTGCTTTATAACCCAAACTGTGGCTACAGAAATCTTAGGCATCTGTTAAAACTGACCTCAGATTTCACCTTCTGAATGTCATCTTTTCCTTCTTGGAACCACTTCACGTGTATCTTTCTTGAAATACTGATCCTCTTCCGTAATATATTTTAATTAATTCTGAATTATCTTTTTCCTGCCATCAGTCAGTAAATCCCCAAGGGCAGGGACAATTTTTTTTTTCTTCAGTTTTGTCTTCCCTTCGATGACTAGCACTAGCACAAGGTCACCATGTAGTAGGCACCAACAGTAACACCTACAGAAGGCTGTACTCTTCACTCTGCAGAGCCCTCCTATGGCTTTTCTGTCTGAAACAAATACTTGCATCACCTTGTATCTCGTAAATGCAATGTTTTCTATGTCTTTACAGTTCAGACAGAGAATTCAAATATCAGCCAACCTTGGTGAATGAATTCTTTTATAATTTGCTAATTACTTTGTCCTTTTTCTGCTGAAAGCCTACACTGAATTACTTCAGCTTCGCCTCCAAAGGGGACTAACAAATTGCTGAATATAATTTGCACTTGAAACAATAAAGCTGTTAATGGCATTTGGGCAAGAACACCCATTATTTTCCTTGCAGCAATAAATCAGCATTTCATCTGTTATAAATTGCTTGGTCAGCGTCAAATGGCTTCAGAATAAATCTCTTTCTCCTTTGTGCTTCTGCTGTCTATGATAAAAGAAGACGGCAGAAGGTAACCCCGTGTTCTGCATTCCCGGGCACATCATTTTCATGCTGCATGACTCTGTAATTTATTTCTAGTGATAAACCTCTTGTAGTCCTACACTGACTGATGCTCACATGTGTCCAAATATGCACAGGAAGACACAGGGACCTCTTCCACATTAACACTGAAATGAAGGGGCTGACCATGGAGAGCAGAAGTTTGATGTCTACTACAGATTTTAGTAAGTGGGTGGCTGTAAAAATAAACAGAAATGCTCTAATCATTAGACTATTTTTTTTTTCAGCCATGCCTCCAGATATGGCTGTAAATATCACAGGTTCATTAGATAGGACAGAGTTATCCTCTTAAGACTGGATTATTCTAGCTTCACATTTCTGAGAAGTATACCTAATACGTTCTACTTTTAAAAAATCCCTTGCCTTGAAATCATCTCAACTCTATGATTTATCTTTTCTTGGGTACTTCTGAACATAGCACAATATCATAAAGTAGGTGCCTAGTAAAATATTTAAGTGAATGAGTTAATAGATGAATGCTTTTCATTTAGTCTAAGTCACATTAGTTAACGGTATTATTCATTCATCAAAATTAAATAATACTATGTCATCTACATTTATTACGAGCTGGTCTCTCTTCTCGATTTTAAAATTTACCGATATTTGGGAGTTATGCTTACTGTCAGTTATAGTGCTAACATTTCAAATATATGGAGGACTTTATGAATATTATTATGGATAATGGTGATTAGTTGCTTTTAATATCCTAGGGAGAGTGAGAGAAAATAGACTTAAGCTACAGCATGAGAGATTTAAGTTAGACAAGAGTGTTCTGGCATCAGATCTAATTAAACAGTAGAGTGGATTAATGAGAGAAGTTATAAAATCTTTAAAATAAGATGGACTCTCATCAATATATATATTATTAAGTATGCCCCTATATAAAAGACAGAGGAATTGGTTCCACTCTTCTTTGAGAGACAGGTATATGAGGTGTATATCTATAATAATATAATTTTCCGGAGTATGAGCATTTCACATAAGATGACTGGTATCAATTTATAACATGAATCATCAGGACATAAATTTAAGGACATGAATCATATACCAAAGAAGTGACTTCTAGTTCTAGTTTCTCATATGTTATGTGGCTTTGGACCATTTTACCTCTAAGATAAAGATTCTTTTCTAATTAAATAGGAATAATCCTATTTCTAAGTACATACTCTTCAAAATAAATTATATAAGACCTTGTTGGGTAACTTATATTCTGAATAAATAAGCAGTAGGAATATCTGATTCCTATTATTTAAAGTTATTTCAATACTACACCCTCATTTATTGTAAATTAGAATATATATATGTAGTATACATATACATGTAAGTAAATTATATTATAAAGTAAATTATACTATACTATAAATATATATACTAAATTATATCATATATATAAAGAAGAAAGTTTATCACACTGGTAACAATTAGAAAAGAAATACTAATAGATAAGTTTTCGATTGTGGTAATTATGTGAATAGCAATCTGACACAGGATTCATCTTTAAAATCGGGTGCTTTAACGTATTTATGCCAATCTCTCTCCATGTTGATATTCTTACTGTGGAGCTTTATTACTAGACCATGAATCTATCACTTCAAAATTCCCAGGCGCGAGGCATTGAGAAAATGAAACACACTTCCTCTACGGTATGGGATTTAGAGGAAAAAAATGCTTTCTTAACCACTGGAGTACATTTTCCTCATCAAGATTCATATGACAAACTTTGAAAAACTCATGGAGTAGACTATGCAATGTATGTTTAAGTGTTGTAACTGCTTTTGTGTTAGGATTCACATTATGAGAAAATTCATACTTACTACCTTTCTATTGCTTGGATATGGATCTATTTTGATTGTGGTCAATGGAGCCTGTACAGCCTAAAAAGAACATGTAATTCCATTCTCTTGTCTCTTTTGAAATAGAGACTTTGGGCTACAACATGTTTTTCTCAATAGTCCAACTCCCTACTCAGAGATACCAACGCAAACGTAGTATTTCAGGTGAATCATGAGTAAAATGCATTCATGGGGAGAATGAGAGAAGGATAAAGAGTGAAGAAGTGGAGCATGTCAAAAAGGCCAACTTTCAGGAGAAGGGCAGTCAACAGTGTCCTTGAGAGCATGAGAAGTGGAGGCAATCTTGAAGTCATTTGGGAACGAATCTTCCCCTTTCACAGATGAGGAAACTGAGTCTTAGAGAGAGCATGCGACCTTCTCAAGGTCACTCTGTCCTAGGAGATGACAGAAGAGCACTGCACAATTCCGAGTATGAGTGGCAGATTCAGACGTTGCCATGAGCCAGGGTAGCCGTCAGCCCCTCTGGAGGACCCGCTCTCTTAGTGCTCCAGCCTTGCTTCCACGCATCACCACCCCCTCTGAATCTGGTGAGTGACCGGGGACAACAGGCGAGGGATGGAAGGACATCTGCCAACACTCAGAATGCATTCACTCTGATGGCCCGAGCTCCAGTTTACCTTGGGAAGAGCACTGTCCTAGTTGGTACTGGACAGGAGGCAAAACAAGTGTTATCCTGACGTGGTCCTGCCCTGGAGAGACTCAGACGACGGAGGAGCCACATGCCAGCCCCTCCCAAGGCTCAGCTGCTTCCAGGAGAAAACGAAGGCAGCATGAAGCCAAGGGGAGGCCAGACAAGGGAGAGGGTGCACATACACTAAACTCCGAAATGTGAAGGAGGCTCATCTACGCTTCAGGTCACACAGCAGGTCACGTGGGGAGAAGCAGCTCTGAGCAAGGAGATCATATGTACAGTGCCATTCCGGGAGGGGTTGTCTGTGATCTGTAACTTGTATGGATATAATAAGCACCATGCCTAAGACACAACAGCCCCAAACCACCGCCACCAAAACACAAAACACATGTTTAAAGGCGAGAATTATCCACAACATTAGGTTGTTTTATTTTTTCCTACATGGCTGATCCAGGAGCGGGTTGCAAAATCCATCATTGTTACAGGCTGGAAAGCCAACCGGGGGAGCCTTCTTAGAACTTTTAAAGGGAAACATTGTGGATGAGCCTTTTGGTCTTGCAGGAAAGATGGCTAGTTATGTTTAACTATAAACACATGGCAGTAGGTGTCAGAGATACGCTCCACTAGAAGACTATATAAAATATAAATACTGTTTTTGGCAAAGGACACTAAACTCAGAGAACCTGAGAATTCCAGACAAGGGCCAGGGCAGCTTCCCATGCTTTTCTCAAGCATTTAGCAACCAGATTTAGTCTTCAGCTGAAAGGCTTTCATTTCAGGCAGTATGTAATTCATGCAGATGATTCACTTGCAATATTAAAAGCATTACAACATTCTGTAAAAACTACAACAGCAAAAGACCAAAAACACAGGAGGTCTGCTCTGACTACCTAATTTAAAACTGCAACCTCACCCCGTCCCCAAACTGACACTCCTCTTACATTGCTCTACTTTTTTCTTTTTTTTTTCTTCCATAGCAATTATCATCTCCAAACATACTAGAATTTGTTTATTTGTTTACTGATTATTTTCTGTTTTCCCCCAGTAGAATATAAGCTCCAAAAGGGCAGGAATGTTTGTCTGTTTTATTCACATCTAGATCCATGAGTGGCACACAGCAGGTGTGCAAAAATGCCAGCTGACCGAATCAGAACAAGACGTGAATGAGCTGTCAATATTGTATAAAGCCTTTTTCTCAGATAACAAGGAAGCTGCCTCATCACTAACTACGAAGATATATACATTTTTTCTTTTTCTGTGTGTGTAGAGAAATTTGTGTTGCTTTTGGTCTCGCTTTTTAATGCACAATTCCATTAAAGTAACAATGATAGATCAATAGATATTATTGGAAGAGAGTTATGATGGCTAAGCAAGGTGCAGTGGTAGGAAGTAGGAGGTGGCAAAAAATACCCAGAAAAAAGGAGATGAATAGCTGGTATTATATAAAGTCAGATGGAATTATAAACCAGAATTTCATAACCGTATCCTCCTTTCACTTCATTATCTTATAAAATATAAGATATTATATAATATTCCTGCATTGGGAACCTTATGTACCACTTAACTCAATTCATAAGAGCCAATTCAGCTGCCCTTTTTATATTTTCAGTATAAATCACCGAGGTTAAAAAAATCAAATTCAGAGGTCAGCAGGGGCATTCTGCTATCAGAAAAAGCAGGTGACTAAGGCTAATGGTTCCAGGGTGACTAACCCCCCTTGTACGTGAAGCCACCATGATGACCTGCTTCTGTACATCTCTGGGGGTAGGGAGGGAAACTGAGGTAGGTACCGGGCAGTGTGAAAAGATATTTCACAAGGGTTTGTCTTTATATCCTTATAATATGAATACTTTTGTACGGCACCTCCCCAGGCATAAGAAACGCTCTCACCGTACACCTTGCTCTGCTCTCATAACAGCCTTTTGAAGTGGTTAGGCTTATTTTCTGAATCTTGGAGAGTTTGTTACTTGCCCAGGGTGGTGGGCCAAAGTGGATCGTTCCTATCTTGGTTTAAGAAAGCAAGTACAATATACAAAATAGATAAACAACAAGGACCTATTGTATGGCACAGGGAACTATATTCCATATCTTGTAATAACCTATAATGGAAAAGAACCTGAAAAAGAATAGCCATATATGTATGTGTGTGTGTGTGTGTGTATATATATAACTGAATTGTTTTGCTGTGCACCTGAAACTAACACAACACTGTAAATCAACTATACTTCAATTAAAAAAAAGAAAGCAAGTACAAATTCAGTGCTTTTTTCACATGGCATGGCCAAAAGTAATACTCTGAAAGATCGGTTACCTAGCTGTCCACCACTCGTGGTTTATTACCAGGAACGCATTTTACAAAAGTGGATGATTGTCTCGTCTCCGTTGCCACAGTGCTAGGAGATCAAGGAGGCACTACAGGTGGGATTTATTTAAGACCCGGCATTTCTTAGGTTATGGCGGAGGTCTGTGAACAAGAAAGGCAGCGGACTCACTGGGATCATTTAAAGCTGTGCCTTATCACCACCAACAAAAATGCTAAGAAACAGACAGAATTCCTCTCCTGTGTAGAAACGTTCCATAACAATGGAGAAGTGTGTGCGTGTGTCAGGGGGCGGGGGGGGGGGGAGGGCAGGGGCTGGCAGCTAAAATGTAACTTGGCCAAACCCAGAAAAGACACAGCATGTACAGAACGGGCAGATCTTGAGAGCCTCATCCCCACGCAAAGAGAAAACTGTGCAGTATCCAGAGAGAAGAGCTGGGGAGAATTAACTACCAAAGGGGATGAATCAGCTCAGCGTCTGAAAACATCTACAGGTTCTGTCAAACCTGCCCGCACTCTTCAAGAGCTTCAAGGCTCACAAACAGGAAATCGCTGGGTATGACTTAACCTGACTCTCTACCTCCTTAGAGAAGAGCTTGCCCTGAAGAGTGATGAACAAAGTGTGGAGCCAAAGGGTGAAAGGTGAAGAAGAACATGAGTTCAAGTTCAGGGTATGGGGCATTTAGTGGAAGGAAACAGTTTTCTAAACACAGAGGATTAGTTGGGGTTCAGCACTGGGCTCAGTACCGGATGACATCTTCACTCGAGCAGCCTAACACCTCACAGAAATGAAGAGAGAGAAAACTGCATTACAAAGGGGCTTGTGAAGACGTGAGATTAAGCTGTTCATTATTCATGGGTTCATTCACTCATGACATTCTGTATCAGGATATTTTCAGATACAGACCTAAACAAATAAGAGGATTGATCATCTTGCACAACAGAGTTGCCTGGAAAGGGTGGAGCTGTCCCAGGACTGGTTTATTTAGCAGCTCACCAACATCATCAAAGACCTAGGTTCTTTCCATCTTTCTGTCTATTTTGATTTGCTTAGATTAACTCCAAATTTGCCCCCCTACCCCGGATCCGGGACTGGGGCTGGGGTGGGGGCCAGGTGCCCTAAAGCAGCTGGAAGAGAGTAAACACTTCACCCAACTCAGGGTTATACTAGCAAGAAAGGGGCCACTGGCCATTGGGTGGGTCCCCAGAGATACGTGTAGATGGTCACTCAGCAGTAGTCACTGAGTGCCTACTATGTGTCCACTCCTGTGCTGTCATGGAGACAAGGAATGGCCTCCCTGGAGGAGCTTAGAGATAATGGCAGAGACAGACATTAATGAAATAACCATGTAAATGAAGATAAAGCTGCAACTGTAATAAGTGCTCTGTTGGAAAGGTCCATGGTACTTAGGTACCATAACAGGGGACCTAGGTTAGAAAAGGGGGAGGTGAAGCTTCCCTGAAGAAGGGACGCTGAGCTTTGGGGATAAAGGATGGAGAAACCTTTCAGACAGAGGGAACATATGGAGTGACAAAGTGGAAGGATGGAATATGACACATTCAGAACTGTCCCCAGATGGAGAACAGACCGCGAGGGTGAGCCTGGAGCAAGATGAAGCTGAGGAGGTAACACAGGAGCCAGACCATCTGAGTTGTATGCAAGAGAAGAAAATATGAACACGTACATTTTTTTAAAACTGTTAAAATCTTAGACCTTTTGTTCACATCAAGTTTGATACAAAACAGGGCTCTAAAATGCCTTGGTGCACAGATGCTCTGAGAATAGTAAATGACCATTCCCTGTCCTTTCCAAGTGAATATTTTCTGGTCGCTTTGCTTAGAGTGGCCCCTAGGAAAAGAGCCGGGTGTAGCGGGTAAGGGGGCAAGGCCTGGGCTGACCTGGAGCCTGGGTTGAAAGGTGAAGCCACATGGTAGTAACTCATTGAGAACGGAAGGAAATAATTAAAGAGGCCAAGATAGGAAAAGGACAGTGGCCTTGAGACAGGGCTGCATAGGATCAGGGGCCTGAAGAGGGGTTCATGGTGTGTAGTAGCAAGAGATGGGTGGTTGGTCTGGGGATGTGGGAAGACCCAGAAGCACAGTGAATGGAGGGACCCCGCTGAGGGGCAATCTTACCTCCATGCCCCACCTTCAGCGAAGAGTCTAGCGTTTACTCTCTCTCCATATCCTAGGGAGGTAACAACAGCGAGACTGCAGAATTCAGTTTACCTCTGTGCTTTTGGGGGGTGTGCTTGCTTACTTAGCAAGACATGATGAGAAAATTATTCAAGGTAAAGTGCCAGAGAGTCCTCTTTCAGCAAATGAAAATATGCAAATACGCTTTAGGAATAAACAACACTACCACTTCCTCATGGGGCTGAAAAATATTATCTCTTACGTTGGTTTCTTATCACTATAAACTAACTCATAATTCCTCAATAGCTGAGTACAAATGGTCTAATTAACCATCTTCTGCCCTTCAAATACTTCAGAATTTCCACGGTGCCTAACCATGCGTTTCTTCTACCACATGGATGAGCATGGAGCTAAATGGGCTCTCATCCTCCCAAGCAGACATTTAAAGTGTGACAAAGTCATCTCAGAGAAGCTTGGTCCTTTTGAAATGAGATAACTAATTACCCAGTGAAAAGGCAGTCTTTTCCCCATTGGGAAATCAACTACGTGGTCTAGCAGAATGAAAGGCAAGGACAATGGCAAATCAGGTCTGCAAAAACAGTAAACAAAACAAGCCACAGGACAATTAGCACATGCAGAAAAGCAAAACAGCACCAGCCACAGAGCTGATTTGATTTTAACAAACTGAATCTGTGTTTCAGAAAGAAAGGCAAAAGAGTGAAAACACACAAGAGTATAAAAAAAGAAACAAAACACCCTGAAAGCAAAGTAAGACAACGAAAAGCAAACTAAAGCTCATATACACAGACCTCACAGACTTCACAAATTACGTTGTCTGAATTATCCTACAAAATTAGGAAATGGTCATTATATAGGTATTTTATCACTCAGGAAAACAGCCCACGTCTCTTCCAGAATCCCAGCTGCTAACAAACACAAAGCATTGAACCATGGAGACGGTCCTCCTCTCAAAAGAGGGACATAACCTATTTTCTCTAGATCAGATGTAGCCGGTGACTGAGAACCCATAGATACTGTAGCAACACGGAGAAAAGGAAATGGATGATGAAAGCAAATTTAATTCAATGTACATTATAATGTACAAAACTGGGAAAAGGGGAGAGAGGCAGGGACAGATCCAATAAACACACACAGCGCCTACTTGGTTCCTTGTTAGTTTCATCAAATTTCTTATCTCTTTGTGACTGTTACCCCTAAGAAGCATGAAAAATTGACAATAAAAGGTTAGCCGAATGGAACGTTGGCCTTTGGTTAAGTGTCAAGCACAAAAAGAATCATAATTTTTTTCAACAAGCTTTCAAACAAAGTGTGCGTGCCCTTGACATCTGCTGATGAGCTATAGTTTCCTCTTCTTCAAAACTCAAAGCGTCTCTAAATTAAACATAAGCTTGTTTTTGGTATCTGCAAAATATATGTGGATAAAATTCAAAGTTTTAGAGAGGGAGTTGCCATAGAAACACACAACTCCCTAAAAGAGCAATCCCTTGTCTCTTAAGGGGACCTGTCATCATAGAGATTTGTTCATTGTCTGTGTGCGCGTGAGGCTGCAGACAATGCATAAAGGACAGTCAGCATAGACACACTGGACAAATACACAAATGAAATAAGTTAAGTACTTTAAGTAAGGGGCCATGAGCCCTTGTGTGTGTGTGTGTGTGTGTGTGTGTGTGTAGCGGGGGTGGAATCATGTGAGCTGAACCCTTTGGTACAGCTGAAATGCAGCCATCATAAAAAGATTTATTCAAAACACAATTCTGCAACAATCTGCGCATTGCACACAGTTCTGGACTGTTTTCTGTGAATTCTTTTAAAATGTGGATGTAAGTACTACAAGCAGCACTTACAAAAATAGCTTTATTTTTACTAGCAGAGTAGACTCAAGCTAAAAATAAACCAAATGGGAATTTGGTACTGCAGACTTTTCAAAAGCATAGTGTCAGTATACCTAAGACAAACACCACCTCTTTGCTAGAAACTTCTGTGCAGCATTCCAAAAAAGCCACCTTTTAGCCAGAGTACAGTTCTTCAGACTTGGTGTTTCTGGAGACAAAGGAACCCCATGGAGCAAACATCTAAGTTGGAGTCCTGAATCAAACCACTTACTGGTCCTTAGAGAAGGATTTCTCCTCTCAGGCTTTCACCAGAAGCGGCCAAATTATCACACAGCCCTTTGACGATGGGATGATCTTAACAGGGAGGAATTAAAAGAGGTATTTTTGAGGGGCTGTGACCCAAAAAACCCTGTAATGAAAGTTTGGGATTCAAAAAAGTTAAAGCCATCTGAGTCATGATTTGTCTGAAAATGTGGTTTTTCCGTGGCTGTATTCATCTATGATTGGTACTAATGATTTGCAAATCGTATGAATGACCATAATCATGATATTTCTAATGAAACACAAGCATTCCATAAACATTAAATATTTAATCTGCTAGGTAAATACAGCTACTGTTAACCAAATCTGACAAATGGCAGAACTGATACCACCACTCATATTTGCCCCAAATCACAGATGACTAACTTCTGAGTTCATTTAAATAAATATAAACAATAAAGTACACATGTGCTTATTTACATATGTGAATAAACAAAGTATCATGATTAGGCATAGTTACACAACTGATTAAAAAGTCATTCAAGGGCTGACTCAAAAACCGATCAAGTTACATGTAGGTAACATGGCCCTAGTATCATGAGTTGGCATTATTCTTAAAAAAGAAAAGAAAAACCAGAATGTTTAAAATCTCACCTTTCTATTGCTAAGTGTAACAGATGAATATCCAGTAGTGGTTAGTGGACCACAAGGCACTGGTACCAACTAGCATCTGGGTGTCAGTTATAGGTCTGAAAATGTGCATTGGAAAAAGTGGAGCATCTGGCCAGACGAATGTACTCTACTTGGATTTCACAGTAGTAGTACTCCTACTTCTACTCACCCTTTAAGATTCAGACCAACCAAGAGCTCCTTAGGGAAGCTTCTCTGAGGCCAGGGACTCTACTGCAAAAGATTTCCTGAATCTCTGTAGCACTTCTTCATTGATATTCAGCCACTGGCTTTCTCAAAAGCTTCTGATTCAATCACAAACTTCTTAAGGGCAGTGACCATATCTACCTTGCTCATCTCTGGAGCCCAGAATTGGTGGAGCTCAATAAATGTTTGCTGAATGAATGAATGAGTGTTAAGGACTGGATTTATTTAAGTTACTAATGCTCTTATTGATCAGATAATTTATTAATCTGGTAAAGATCTGAAAAAAAGGTGCAGGGTTGAAAGAAATAATGTTCCTGGTTATCTCAAAAAATTCAGAGACCAGAGATCTGTCCCTTAACATGGATTTTCATTTCCTATGGACAAGAAAGCAAAGAATGATCATGATATTCTGTACTTAAAACCTGGAGGGTTAAGGAACTATCCACACCTCACTGATGTTGCCCATTCTTTTATCTTGAAGGAACCCTGCTCTGGGAATGACAGATGAGGTTTACATAATTACAGTACACTCTTTGACATATGGCTCTTAAGTCTGTACACACGTCCAGTGCTCTGGAAGCAGATCAGCAATTAGTTTTTTAAAAAATAACAAAAGAGAACCACGTTGGTCAAATAAAAAATAACTGATATAGCCTTCAAATTCTCCTAAACTCCTGAAAAGCTTATTTTTCCTAACCATACCAGTCACAAATGCAGACACTCACCTCTCTCTTAATACAATCAACTTCCCTAAAGCTGACACATACATACACACCAGACTTTGGGAGAATTCTCCAGTGGGGATTTAAAAGGAAATATCTTGTGGCAGTGGAGTCACATGGAGGCTTCCAACAGTTCAGATATTTGCCATCTACACAAAGAGGGAAAGGTCCTCCATGTTGTAACTGTTTGATAAACATACCACAGTGGGCTTTTTACTTCTTCTGATATGAGTGAAAAGAGCTTTTTGTTGGTATGTAGTGAAGGCATCAGGTAAAGGCAATGAGGTGATAAGTATTTATAATACAGATTTAATTTTTCTCTATCAACATTTCTGCTTTAAGTAGGACCATCCTACTTAACATCTTGTCCCACTAATTTTTACTTCAAGTTGAAAAGAGTAAAGTGTGAATGCCTAAAAGATTCCACTCACCTTTTTAGAATCAACAATCTAAGCACTAATCTTTCAAACAGCTTTAATCTAGAATGTTATTTTAATAGGAGTTTATAAAATTATCAAATTGAATTATTTAAAACTTTTATAAATCAAGATCAAAGGTGGATAATGTCTTTATTTTTTAAAAAGTAATACACATGACCATCATGTGAAATTACAAAAATCTTAGCCATTCATGATGCTTGGGGAATGAGTCTTTCTATACAACACAGTTTCCCAGAGAGCTGAAGGACTCCAGGGTTTACTTAAAAGAGAAATACTTCCAAAATGTACCATATATTTTTGTACCTCCATGATCAGAGCCTACATACATAATACACGTTTTTCCTTGGTAACTTACAATTGAAAATACTAGCTCATTTGTCTAAACTGAATGTAGTTCAAAATGTGATACACATGTGGCTGTAGATAAAAATATATGTGCTATGATACATGGGATAGGAAGCATCCCATTTGACCCTCAAAATACTCTGAAATCTGTCCTCTCAAAAAAAAAATTCCTGATGTCAACTTCTCTTTTGGCCATTTGCCTCCCTCCCCTGCCCAGAGGTAGGGTGAAAGCTATGCAGTGCAGTATGACTTTCTGGGGAGTACAGTGTCATTTTGAAAAACTAATTAGTAAACCTAAAGCTAAAGAAGTTTCTGGACAAATGGTTTTTCTGTTCTCTAAGTGGGTATCTGCTTGGATGTTGCGATCAGCTACCTCTGACTTTAGCTGGAACTTCAGCCTGTAGAGGCTCCCAAAAGCTCTGGACCAGAATGCACTTACCCAGCTTTTTCACTGGCACTAAGTTTATTTAACAGTTGGGGAAGAGGAACACCTTTGAACGATTCACAAATCTGAGTTCCGATGGTTAGGAGTTCTCCAGTGCTTCACTTCTTTAAACTGAGGTATTCTTACAAACTGTTGGTAGAAAGAAACTGGCACAATCTCATTGAAAGGGCAATTTGGCTCTCTCTCTCTCTCTCTCTGGATATCAAAAGCATAAGAAAGTACATATTCTTTGACCCAGCAAATTCCTTTCTAGGAATCTAGTCTAAGGAAATCATTGGATATGTAAACAAAGAGGATGTGCAAAGGGGTTGACCACACCATTCATTATAAAACGAAAGTTCTGCTTAACTTCTAACCTCAGGGGATTGGTTAATAAAATAATGTAGTCAAACAACGGAAAACTATTATGCCATTAAATTTTGAAAATAATGATATAGACCCATATTAACTGAAATGCAAAGATTTCCACTAGATATTGTTAAGTGAAAAAAAAAAGGTTTCTAAAATATGTATGGTATACATAGGAAAAAGTCTGCAAGGACATATATTAGAGGTTCCCAAATGATTCTGGAAGCACTTAGAGTCTCAGTAATTTTTTAACAATGCCTCCAGGCCCAAACAGATATCTAACAGTGCTATTTGTTCAGTAGCTAGATCCAAACAACTTACTGTTTATACCCTAATGACTTAGTAGCTCTTTGGAAAAAACACACATAAATTAAAAGAACTATTTTTTCTTTCTTAAATAACTTCCTAATAACTTATTAATAGAATGTATGCACCTGTTGGTCAAGCAAAACTTAAAATCTTGGAATCAGATTGGATACGACTATCCTCATTTCCTATTCCATGCTGGTTTTCACATTTTGTCATTAAAAACTCAGCAATCTCTGAAAACCTACTTTTGCAAAGGTATGATGTCATCAGAAGGAATGTAGCATAATCTAATGTTGAAACTGTGAACTACCTTCAACACAGCATTGGACAGATGTGTTTCCCTTGATGATGGAAAATATCCTGTGGCACCCTTGTGAATTTGCTGTGCTGTCCCAGTGCACCTTGGCACACAGCTTGGGAACTGCAGATCCTTAACAGTATTAACAGCTGCTTTCTGGGACTTCCCTGGTGGTCCAGTGGTTAAGACTTCACCTTCCAATGCAGGGGGCGTGGGTTTGATCCCTGATCCGGGAGCTAAGACCCCACATGCGTCACAGCCAAAAAACCAAAACATAAAACAGAAGCAATACCACAACAAATTCAAAAAAGACTTTAAAAATGGTTCACATCAAAAAGAAAAAAAATAGTTGCTTTCTCTCTGGTATGGGTGATTTAAAAAAAAAAAAAAGATTTTCTGACTCTTTTCCCAATAAACATCTGTTACTTTTTACAATGAGAAAAACCATTAAACTGATTTACATGTTTTCAAAAGTTTTTTTTTCCTTTAGCTTTAACAACAAGCATTGATTTCTCACTGATCTCAAGGCTGATAAGTCCAAGTTCAAAGCCCCAGCCAATTAGATGTCTAGTGAGGACTTCTTCCTGGTTCATAGATGGCTCTTTTCTCACTGTGAAAAGTTTTTTTGTTCTTAAAAGAAGATAGATATTCTGCTGTCCTCAATTTTATACTCAGCATAAACACTAAAAATTTAAAGTCTTACTAAATGTCCATCAACAGATGAATGAATAAAGAAGGTGTGGTACATATACACAATGGAATATTATTCAGCCATAAAAAAGAATGAAATAATGCCATTTGCAGCAACATGGATGGACCCAAAGATTATCATACTAAGTGAAGTAAGTCAGAAAAAGACAAATACCATGTGATATCACTTATATGTGGAATATAAAATATGACACAAATGAACTCATCTATGAAACAGAAGCAGACTCACAGACATAGAAAACAAACTTTTGTTTACCAAAGGGGAAAAGGGTCAGGGGAGGGATAAATTAGGAGTTTGGGATTAGCAGATACACATTACTATACATAAAATAAACAATCAGGTCCTACTGTATCGCACAAAGAACTATATTCAATATCCTGTGATAAACCATAATGGAAAAGAATATGAAAAAGAATATATATATAACTGAATCACTTTGTTGTACACCAGGAACTAACACAACACTGTAAATCAACTATTCTTCAATAAATAAAAAATTGAAAGTCTCAGATGATGCCCTAATGATAGAAAGCTCAGTCCTGAATAACGTTCTGCGTTAACTCTTACTATTCTGAACGCTTCCTTGATACTTGCACAGATAGGACGGATGAAGTCACTGGTGTCAGGACACTAACCCAGACATTCATCCTACTTCCTGCGGGTAGCCACTACAATTGTTTGACAATAGACTCTGTCTCTCAGCTGATGTGCTTGTAACAGAGCATGGTCATGCCCTCGTGGGAACTGAGCTGCAAATGGTCCTCTGCTCTTGGTCTCTTTTCAAACAGTGCCTGCTGCTTCTCACCCTGGTGTCCACTGCTGCTGTCTTCAAAGGTCTCCACTGCTCTCTTTGTTCCCTTCTGGTTACTTCTGCCCTGTTTGTCAGTTTTCACACTAAAGAAATGAATGGCCTTTTATAACTTCACCAACTGGGGCTTTCAGAACCAACCAGAGTGAGTTAAGTACAACAGATATTTAGCCTCCTTTGGTATTTAGTTGTTGGTGAGTATTTTGTTTGTTTTATCCCTTGTAGGGGTTAATGGGTAGAAATGATCATTTTCCAGTTTAAAGCTATTTTTAAAACCTGAGGATTTAAAAATTTTGGTGTTGAAGTTTTCTTGTGGTTAATATTTTCTAATCATTTCCTTTCTTACTCAAGAAGTGCCCAAGGAATTATAAAAAAACAACTTATTTTTCCAATATGGGAACATCTACAAATGTATGCATCATTGTCAACTTAACATTTACAAATGTAAGTTAGAATTAACAATGCTGCAGTAGTGGAATGTTTCAAGCAACTTCTTGCATAAACTTTAATTGAAATGGCCCCTCCTTAACAATCTTTAATATATTCTCTTAAAAACGAAGAAGAATAATAACATTTCCCAGTCCTCCTTTACCTGCCTAATTGTTCCCTACAGCACTTATCACATTGTAACATACTACAGTTGATCTTTGAACAACACTGGTTTGAACTGCGTGGGTCCACTTATACACAGATTTTTCCCCATAAATATAGTACATATTTTCACTTTACAGATCTTTGAATTAACTAAGTGTGGGGAAAAGTTTGTGTTCAATTAGAGATCACAGTATGTGGAATCAAAAGAACTAGGGTTTGAGCTCTGATTCTATCCAAACTGTTTCAGTTTCCTGCCTTTGAGTCAGCCATTTATCAATTCCTTTGTTTTCGAGGCAGAGATGGCAGTACACAGATTTTCAACTGTGGGGTGGGCAGCCCCTAACACCTGAGCTGTTCAGGGGTCAACTGTATATACTTTACCTATTTATCTTGTTAATTGTCTGTCTCCTCCAATTGGAATGTAAGCTCAATGGGGGCATGCTTTTTGTCTATTTTAATCATTGATGTATCCCCAGCACAGAAAACAGCCCAGAAAAATGTAGGAGCTCGACAAGTATTTGCTGAAAGGTAAATGAATGAGTGACAGATTCTTAAAATCTTTTATAATTCCATTTCAGAGGGAAATTTTAAAAAATGAACATTAATGTTTATACAAACCAACTATTACTTTTTTGAAAATAAAAATCAAAGTCAACTTTTGATTTCAGTAAAATCCACAGATTTCAGGATCTAACTAATTAAGTATTGCTCCCCTTCTGGGAAACATTTCAACTTTCAAGTTAAGAGGACTTCTGATTGTCAAAGTATGGCAAATCCATGTAGAACACCTAAAAATGCTGGGGTGAGCATTAAAAACACTTTTAAAAATTCATGGCTAAACTGCAAGAAAGTAACAGCAATTGTTAAAGGTTGGAAATGACAAGGAGACAGAAACCAGGGAGGTAAGTAATCCCTGAGTTGGCATGTATCCTGGAGACATAAGCTAATCCCAAGGTGTTTGTGGGACAGGAGAGAAGCCTAATGCATGCACAGGGTGTGAGGGTTGAAGCCCATACCCTTGAAAGGTCAAATCCTTGGTGGGTAAATTAAAAAAAAAATCTCCCCAGGAACAGAAGAAAGAAATGATAAGCAATAGTGATGGGAGAGGAGGGAAAAAACGAAAAAGTTTCTTCAGAAAATTCCAAGCCCACTCTTGCACTGTTTGGGATCAGAAATTACATATCCTCTCCCAAACACAAACATTTAGGGTAAAAAAAGTCCTAGGGTGGCAGTGCCCCCAAGCATACACCAGAAACAAATTCAAGGCCTCTCTAGAGTAATGAACTTTAAATCTGAGTTTCAAAGGGTTTTCATACATATTGTTCCAAGTAATTGAATTCACAATCAAAAATCTCAAAGCACAAAAAGAAGTAAGCTTCCAAGGACAAGAGAGAGAAAAAACAGACTGCAGAATCAAACCCTCAGAGGATGGAGATTCTGTATGTATCAGATACAGAATATAAAACAGATATGTTTAATGTGTTTAAAGAAAGAAAACAGGATCTTAAAATTTGGAAAAAGAATAAGATATGAAAGATGACTAGGCAGATTTGATAAAGAGCCAAAAATAACTTCTAAAAATGAAAATAATTATAATTAGAGATTCAATGGGTGAGTCCAATACCAAAGTAGATACAGCTGAAAAGGGAATTAGTGATTTGGTAGCTAGATATAAAGAAATTACACATAATCTTGTACAGAGATGTGAAAAAAAGATAAAAATATGAAAGAAAGATGAAAAGTTATGGAGGCTGGAGTATGAAGGAAAATACAGAGAATGAAGGGAAAGGCAGCATTAGAAGTTATTATACTTGAGATCTTCCAGAAATATCAATCATCAAATTCAGAAAGCCAAATGCACGCCAAGGATGCTAAATAGAAATCTTCACCCAGATAAAACCTGGCAAAACTGCAGAACACCACCATCAAAAAAGATCTTCAGGACAGCCTGAGGAAAAAAGCAGATTATCTACAAGTAAGTGATAACTAGATTGATAGTTGATTTCTCGAGAGAAGAAGAGAAATCTGGGGAACATGTATTTAAAACATTGAGAGAAAATAATATTAAACATGGAACTGTATACTCAGCAAAACTACCTTTCATAAGCAAGAGCAAATAAAGGCATTTGCAGTCAAAAAAATAAGAAAGTTTATTTTCAAAAACATTTATTAAAGGAACTTCTAAAGGACATACTTCAGAAAAAAGCAAAGTGATCTGAGATGAAAGGGAATGGTGAGCCAAGGAAACAGTAAACATATGTCTAAATTTAAATAAACACAGACTATATAAAACAAATGCTGACTATATACAAACTGTACTAACGTCTAACTAACTTAGTTTTTTATAAACTAAGGTAAAAACTAACTAACTTAGTTTTTTATATTTAAAAAAAACTAAGATAAACTAAGATAAAACTGAAGGCTAGGCAACAATGGCATACTAAGTTGAAAAAGAATGATCAGAATTAAAGAATTCTAAGATTCCTGAACTGTTTGGGAGAAAAGGGAAGACTTCATTAAGTTAAATAGAATGCTAACATCTCTAGGGTAAGCACTGAAAGAGAATAATGTGTACAACTGACAAACTAGTAGAAGAAAAAACATGGAACTATAAAAACAAAACCAAAGCAAAACTCATTCAACCCAGACATAGGCAATAACGAAAAAACTAAAGCACAGAAAAAGTAGGACAAATAGAAAGCAAAAATGAGACGATCAAAATGAATACAAATGCATTATTATTTTTTGTTTGACTAAAAATGCAAATGTAATCAATGCAATCTAGTAAACAATAGAAATTCACTACATTTTCTGGTTGAAAGACGGACTGTCTGATTGAATTAAAAAAAAGAAAACAGAGAGGACCTTCAAGATGGCAGAGGAGTAAGACGTGGAGATCGCCTTCCTCCCCACAAATACATCAAAAATACATCTACATGTGGAACAGCTCTTACAGAACACCTACTGAATGCTGGCAGAAGACCTCAGACTTCCCAAAAGGCAAGCAAATCCCCACGTACCTGGGTAGAGCAAAAGAAAAAGGAAAAAACAGATGCAAAAGAATAGGGACGGGACCCGCACCAGTGGGAGGGAGCTGTGAAGGAGGAACAGTTTCCACACACTAGGAAGGCCCTTCACTGGCAGAGACACGGGGTGGGCAGGGGGGTAAGCTTCGGAGCCACAGAGGAGAGTGCAACAACAGGGGTGCAGAGGGCAAAGTGGAGAGATTCCCTCACAGAGGATGGGTGCCGGCCAGCACTCAGCAGCCTGAGAGGCTTGTCTGCTCACCCACTGGGGCGGGCGGGGGCTGGGAGCTGAGGCTCGGGCTTCGGAGGTCGGACCCCAGGGAGAGGACTGGGGTTGGCTGCGTGAACACAGCCTGAAGGGGGCTAGTGCACCACAGCTAGCCGGGAGGGAGTCCGGGAAAAGGTCTGGACCTGCCGAAGAGGCAAGAGACCATTGTTTCGGGGTGCACGAGGAGAGGGGATTCAGAGCACCACCTAAACGAGCTCCAGAGACGGGCGCAAGCCACGGCTGTCAGCGCGGACCCCAGAGATGGGCATGAGATGCTAAGGCTGCTGCTGCCGCCACCAAGAAGCCTGTGTGCGAGCACAGGTCACTATCCACACCTCACCTCCCGGGAGCCCGTGTAGCCTGCCACCGACAGGGTCCCGTGATCCAGGGACAACTTCCCCGGGAGAACACACGGCGCGCCTCAGGCTGGTGCAACGTCACGTTGGCCTCTGCTGCTGCAGGCTCAATCCACATTCCGTACCCCTCCCTCCCCCTGGCCTGAGTGAGCCAGAGCCCCCTAATCTGCTGCTACTTTAACCCCGTCCTGTCTGAGCAAAGAACAGATGCCCTCAGGTGACCTACACACAGAGGCGGGGCCAAACCAAAGCTGAACACCAGGAGCTGTGCGAACAAAGACGAGAAAGGGAAATCTCTCCCAGCAGCTTCAGGAGCAGCATATTAAATCTCCACAGTCAACTTGATGTACCCTGCATCTCTGGAATACCTGAATAGACAACGAATCATCCCAAAATTGAGGCAGTGGACTTTGGGAGCAACTATAGACTTGGGGTTTGCTTTCTGCATCTAATTTGTTTCGAGTTTTATGTTTATCTTAGTTTAGTATTTAGAGCTTCCTATCATTGGTAGATTTGTTTGTTGGTAGATTTGTTTATTGATTTAGTTGCTCTCTTCCTTTTATATACATTTTTTTTTTCCTTTTTCTCTTTTTGTGAGTGTGTATGTGTATGCTTTTTTGTGTGATTTTGTCTGTATAGGTTTGCTTTTACCACTTGTCCTAGGGTTCTGTCCGTTCGTTTTTTTTTTTTAAGTATAATTTTTAGCACTTGTTATCATTGGTGGGTTTGTTTATTGGTTTGGTTGCTCTCTTCTTTTCTTTTTTAATTACTTTTTTATATTTTTATTTTAAAAATTAAAATTTTTTTTTATTTTAATAACTTTATTTTATTATTTTTCTTTCTTTCTTTTTTTTTTTCTTTTCTCCCTTTTCTCTGGAGCCGTGGGGCTGATGGGCTCTTGCTGCTCCAGCCGGGTATCAGGCCTGAGCCTCTGAGGTGGGAGGGCTGAGTTCAGGACATTGGTCCACCAGAGACCTCCTGGGCCCTCGTAATATCAACTGGCTAGAGCTCTCCCATAGATCTCCATCTCAATGTTAAGACCTAGCTCCACTTAACGACCAGCAAGCTCCAGTGCTGGACACCCCATGCCAAACAACTAGCAAGACAGGAACACAGCCCCACCCATTAGCAGAGAGGCTGCCTAAAATCATAATAAGTTCACAGACAGCCCAAAACACACCACTGGACGTGGTCCTGCCCACCAGAAAGACAAGATCCAGCCTTATCCACCAGAACACAGGCACCAGTCCCCTCCACCAGGAAGCCTACACAACCCACTGAACCAACCTTACCCACTGGGGGCAGACACCAAAAACAACGGGAACTACGAACTTGCAGCCTGCGAAAAGGAAACCCCAAACACAGTAAGTTAAGCAAAATGAGAAGACAGAGAAATACTTAGCAGATGAAGGAGTAGGTAAAAACCCACCAGACCAAACAAATGAAGAGGAAATAGGCAGTCTACCTGAAAAAGAATTCAGAGTAATTATAGTAAAGATGATCCAAAATCTTGGAAATAGAATGGAGAAAATACAAGAAACGTTTAACAAGGACCTAGAAGAACTAAAGAGCAAACAAACAAAGATGAACAACACAATAAATGAAATTAAAAATTCTCTAGAAGGAATCAATAGCAGAATAACTGAGGCAGAAGAACAGATAAGTTACCTGGAAGATAAAATAGTGGAAATCACTACTGCAGAGCAGAAAAAAGAAAAAAGAATGAAAAGAATTGAAGACAGTCTCAGAGACCTCTAGGACAACATTAAACGTAACAACATTCGAATTATAGGGTTCCCAGAAGAAGAAGAGAAAAGAAAGGGGACTGAGAAAATATTTGAAGAGATTATAGGTGAAAACTTCCCTAATATGGGAAAGGAAATAGTCAATCAAGTCCAGGAAGTGCAGAGAGTCCCATACAGGATAAATCCAAGGGGAAACATGCCAAGACACATATTACTCAAACTATCATAAGTTAAATACAAAGAAAACATATTAAAAGCAGCAAGGGAAAAAACAACAAATAACATACAAGGGAATCCCCATAAGGTTAACAGCTGATCTTTCAGCAGAAACTCTGCAAGCCAGAAGGGAGTGGCAGGACATATTTAAAGTGATGAAAGGGAAAAACCTACAACCAACATTACTCTACCCCACAAGGATCTCATTCAGATTCAATGGAGAAATTAAAATCTTTACAGACAAGCAAAAGCTAACAGAATTCAGCACCACCAAACCAGCTTTACAAGAAATGC
Source organism: Balaenoptera musculus (assembly GCF_009873245.2). NCBI lineage: Eukaryota > Metazoa > Chordata > Mammalia > Artiodactyla > Balaenopteridae > Balaenoptera > Balaenoptera musculus. Next base: position 67,971,005 of record NC_045796.1, on the reverse strand, counting down.
TAAAGGAACTTCTCTAGGCAGGAAACACAAGAGAAGGAAAAGACCTAAAATAACAAATCCAAAACAATTAAGAAAATGGTAATAGGAACATACATATCGATAACTACCTTAAATGTAAATGGATTAAATGCTCCAACCAAAAGACATAGACTGGCTGAATGGATACAAAAACAAGACCCGTATATATGCTGTCTACAAGAGACCCACTTCAGACCTACGGACACATACAGACTGAAAGTGCGGGGATGGAAAAAGATATTCCGTGCAAATGGAAATCAAAAGAAAGCTGGAGTAGCAATTCTCATATCAGACAAAATAGACTTTAAAATAAAGATTATTACAAGAGACAAGGAAGGACACTATATAATGATCAAGGGATCGATCCAAGAAGAAGATATAACAATTGTAAATATTTATGCACCCAACGTAGGAGCACCTCAATACATAAGGCAAATACTAACAGCCATAAAAGGGGAAATTGACAGCAACACAATCATAGTAGGGGACTTTAACACCCCACTTTCACCAATGGACAGATCATCCAAAATGAAAATAAATAAGGAAACACAAGCTTTAAGTGATACATTAAACAAGATGGACTTAATTGATATTTATAGAACATTCCATCCAAAAACAACAGAATACACTTTCTTCTCAAGTGCTCATGGAACATTCTCCAGGATAGATCATATCTTCGGTCACAAATCAAGCCTTGGTAAATTTAAGAAAATTGAAATCGTATCAAGTATCTTTTCTGACCACAACGTTATGAGACTAGATATCAATTACAGGAAAAAAACTGTAAAAAATACAAACACGTGGAGGCTAAACAATACACTACTAATAACCAAGAGATCACTGAAGAAATCAAAGAGGAAATAAAAAAATACCTAGAAAAAAATGACAATGAAAACACGACGTCCCAAAACCTATGGGATACAGCAAAAGCAGTTCTAAGAGGGAAGTTTATAGCAATACAATCCTACCTCAAGAAACAAGAAACATCTCAAATAAACAACCTAACGTTACGCCTAAAGCAATTAGAGAAAGAAGAACAAAAAAACCCCAAAGTCAGCAGAAGGAAAGAAATCATAAACATCAGATCAGAAATAGACGAAAAAGAAATGAAGGAAACGATAGTGAAGATCAATAAAACTAAAAGCTGGTTCCTTGAGAAGATAAACAAAATTGATAAACCATTAGTCAGACTCATCAAGAAAAAAAGGGAAAAGACTCAAATCAATAGAATTAGAAATGAAAAAGGAGAAGTAACTACTGACACTGCAGAAATACAAAGGATCATGAGAGATGACTACAAGCAACTATATGCCAACAAAATGGACAACCTGGAAGAAATGGACAAACTCTTAGAAAAGCACAACCTTCTGAGACTGACCCAGGAAGAAATAGAAAATATAAACAGACCAATCACAAGCACTGAAATTGAAACTGTGATTAAAAATCTTCCAACAAACAAAAGTCCAGGACCAGATGGCTTCACAAGCGAACTCTATCAAACATTTAGAGAAGAGCTAGCACCTATCTTCTCAAACTCTTCCAAAATATAGCAGAGGGAGGAACACTCCCAAACTCATTCTATGAGGCAATCATCACCCTGATACCAAAACCAGACAAAGATGTCACAGAAAAAGAAAACTTCAGGCCAATATCACTGATGAACATAGAACACAGATGCAAAAATCCTCAACAAAATACTAGCAAACAGAATCCAACAGCACATTAAAAGGATCATACACCATGATCAAGTGGGGTTGATCCCAGGAATGCAAGGATTCTTCAGTATATGCAAATCAATGAATGTGATACACCATATTAACAAATTGAAGAATAAAAACCATATGATCATCTCAATAGATGCAGAAAAAGCTTTTGACAAAATTCAGCACCCATTTATGATAAAAACCCTCCAGAAAATAGGCATAGTGGAAACTTACCTCAACATAATAAAGGCCATATATGACAAACCCACAGCCAACAGCGTTCTCAATGGTGAAAAACTGAAACCATTTCCTCTAATATCAGGAACAAGACAAGGTTGTCCACTCTCACCACTATAATTCAACATAGTTTTGGAAGTTCTAGCCACAGCAATCAGAGAAGAAAAAGAAATAAAAGGATCCAAATCAGAAAAGAAGAAGTAAAACTGTCATTGTTTGCAGATGACATGATACTATACATAGAGAATCCTAAAGATGCTACCAGAAAACTACTAGAGCTAATCAATGAATTTGGTAAAGTAGCAGGATACAAAATTAATGTACAGAAATCCCTTGCATTCCTATACACTAATGATGAAAAATATGAAAGAGAAATTAAGGAACAATCCCATTTACCACTGCAACAAAAAGAATAAAATACCTAGGAATAAAACTACCTAAGGAGACAAAAGACCTGTATACAGAAAACTATAAGACATTGATGAAAGAAATTAAAGATGATACAAACAGATGGAGAGATATACCATGTTCTTGGATTGGAAGAAACAACATTGTGAAAATGACTATACTACCCAAAGCAATCTACAGATTCAATGCAATCCCTATCAAACTACCAATGGCATTTTTCACAGAACTAGAACAAAAAATTTCACAATTTGTATGGAAATACAAAAGATCCCAAATAGCCAAAGCAATCTTGAGAAAGGAAAACGGAGCTGGAGGAATCAGGCTCCCTGACTTCAGACTATAATACAAAGCTACAGTAATCAAGACAGTATGGTATTGGCACAAAAACAGAAATATAGATCAATGGAACAGGATAGAAAGCCCAGAGATAAACCCACGCACCTATGGTCACTTTATCTTTGATAAAGGAGGCAAGAATATACAGTGGAGAAAAGACAGCCTCTTCAGTAAGTGATGCTGGGAAAACTGGACATCTACATGTAAAAGAATGAAATTAGAACACTCCCTAACACTGTATACAAAAATAAACTCAAAATGGATTAAAGATCTAAGTGTAAGGCCAGATACTATAAAACTCTTAGAGGAAAACATAGGCAGAACACTCTATGACATAAATCACAGCAAGATCCTTTTTGACCCACCTCCTAGTGAGATGGAAACAAAAACAAAAATTAACAAATGTGACCTAATGAAACCTAAAAGCTTTTGCACAGCAAAGGAAACCACAGACAAGACGAAAAGAC